>NC_136062.1:245381794-245936794 GCF_964261635.1 Lissotriton helveticus | reverse complement strand
GTCCCCCTCTACCTTCTCTCCCCATTTGAATTTTTCTACTATCCTTGTTTATTCCGCGCAACTCTGTCTTTAAATTACTGTACCTTGACCTTATGATAATCATTATGATTCCTTATCTCTTGAGTCGAATGTTTTTCTCTCTTCGCCCGTTCTGCCTTTACCCACACCCCTTCAGGTTACTTCCCCCCCTCCCTCACCTATCTTTTTATTCATATTCTTACCCCCCCCTCTCCCTCTCTGCCTCCTATGATTTGTCATTCACTTTGTAATTTCAGTGTAAAATGTCTAAATTATTATTGTTGTAACTTGCTGTTGTTCCTTATATAAAGCGCTCTGATATCTCCGGGTCTAGCCAGCGCTATATAAAACTCAATAACTAAAATAAATAAAAAATAAATAATAATGGATCACAGAAAGCTATACATTTCTAAAAACTAGACAACATTTTGAATTCAGCAAGGGGTCATTTGTGTAGATCCTTCAAGGTTTTGTTTTTATAGAAACTGACAGTTGGAAATTGAAAATATTGAAATTGAGTTTACAAAAAACAGCCATTTGAGCTAATGCTTTTCAGCTGTAACTTTTTCTAAGTATGACAGATATGTGGAGGCGATATACCGTTACATCTGCTGGACCCTTCCAGTTGTGTGGATATATAGGACTCGTAGGTTCACCAAGAACCCAAGGAATCCAGAGCCAACAACTGAGCTGTGTAACGCAATGATTTTTCATTGTGTACCCGGTATACCGCAATTCATTTGGTAAAATATAAAGAGTGAGAAGTAGGTACCAAGGAAACCAATATATTTCTGTAATGGGAACAAAATATAAAGTTTATAAGCAGTGTTTTTTTGTACATTTCCAAAAGTGTGGGTACTCATACAAGCATGTGAATTAGAGGTCATTTTTCTAAATGACTTCTTTTTTTGCAAATTGTCTTACATTTGGCAGGCAGAAATGCATGGAAAGTCAATTGGTAATAACACTTGTTCTACTATTCTGTGTTCCCCTAAGTGTTCCCCTAAGTCTCTCAATAAAAACACTACCTCACTAGTGTGGGTAGGCCTAGTGTCCGCAACAGGAAACGGGACAAAATGTAAAGTGGATACACCATATTGTCACAGTGAAAACCGACTTTTTTTTTGCAAAGTGCCTAGCTGTGGATTTTGAACCCTAGCTCTGCCGGGACCTAGGGAAATCTAGCTAACCTATACATTTATTTAAACCAGACACCAAAGGGAATCCAGGATGCGGTGACTTCTGTGGCTCTCACCAGGTTTGTTCTGTTACCCAGAATCCATTGCATGCCTCAAACTTTGTAAAAATTAACTATATTTTCCTCACATTTCTGTGACGGAAAGTTCTGGAATACGCGTGGATCCGCAAAATTCCACCCACCCCACATTGCCAATTCTCCCGATAAAAATTATACCTTCTCTTCCAAATAACGGAGTGACCGCCTCTACTCGCTGCAGTAAAATGTACTCTGCCAGAACCTCGTAATATGAAGCTGGGGTAACGGCGTTAATATTTGCAACCTACGTGAGGAATGATCGATGACTATATTATTGGACAAATTGGATCCATATCTTTTCAATACTGATCGCATTACGGGCGAGATTATTGAATTACTAAGCCTTAGCGTGAAAATAAGAATAGACCTGTCTTGTGAAAGGACTATCAAGCCAGCCGTGTGAGGCTGGGTCGGAATTATAACCAGCCAGAAGGCATACAGCTCATAACCGATTGAATAGCAGCCCTGATGAAGTCGTGGGTATCTGCCCATACGACGAAACACGTGTTGGCTGGACTTGGAGAAAGCCTTGTGGATTAAAAGAACCAAAAACTCACTCAATCTGAATTTGATCTTGTGAATCTAATCTATGACATTGTGTTATTGAATGTTTGAAGTTGGTGTGATAGGTGTTGCATAAGTATCATTAGATCTACGGATCATTGGTGGGTTAGGATGATGACCCATACCTAGGCACCCAACCACTTAGATAAACAGTGCGACAAATACTGATATTGCCAATATTTGGTGTAGCGCCACTACCATCCAGGCTTATCATCCCCTCCTTTATTTTCTCAAAAATGATACTTTACTTGTATCTGTACGAAACGGAGCAAAAAATAAAGGGGATATACCACATTTTCACAGTGTAAACTGACCCTTTTTTTACAAAGTGCCTTGCTGCGGATTTTGAACCCTAGCTGTGGCGGCACCTAAGGAAACCTAGCAAACCTATACACTTTTGAAAACTAGACACCATGGGGAATCCAGGATGGGGTGACTTGTGTGGCTCTCACCAGGTTCTGTAACCCAGAATCCCTTGCAAACCTCAAACTGTGTCTAACAAAACACATTTTCCTCACTTGTCTGTGATGGAAAGTTCAGGAATCTGTGTGGATGCACAAACTTCCACTTACCCTGCATTCTCCAAAGTCTACGGATAAAAATGGTACCTCACTTGTGTAGGTAGACCTGGTGCCTGCGACAGGAAACTGGCCAAAACGCAACATGGACACACCACATTTTTACTGTAAAAACTGATCCTTTTTTTGCAAAGTGCCTAGATGTGGATTTTGAACCCTAGCTCTGGCGGCACCTAGGGAAACCTAGCAAACCTATACATTTTTTAAAACTTGACACCCAGGGGAATCCAGGATGGGGTGACTTCTGTGGCTCTCACCAGTTCCCTCTGTTACCCAGAATCCCTTCAAACCTCAAACAATAAAAACAATAAATATATTTTCCTCACATTTCTGTGATGGATAGTTCTGGAATCTGCGTGGATCCACAAACTTCCTTCCCCCTGCATTTCCCAAAGTCTTCTGATAAAAATGGTACCTCACTTGTGTGGGTAGGCCTAGCACCAGTGACAGGAAACAGCCCACAACACATCATGGACACATCAAATTTTTCCAGTGAAAACTGACCTAATTTTTTGCAAATTATCTAGCTGTGGATTTTGAACCCTAGCTCTGCCAGCACCTAGGGAAACTGTGGCAGCACGAGTGATGTTGATAGGCTTGAGATTGGCATTGTTTACTGCTTTGGGGATGTAACTAGCTTCTCTGTAAGGATTAGCCTGGATGGTTTGGATTTGACCCAGATAGACCTTGTTGGTTTGTTTAGTGGGAAGCAAGGAGGAGGGCGTGGATGTCACTTTCAGATAGACCCTTATCAGTGTCATGGGTCGAGAGAGGGCATTAGGGAAGTCTATAGTTTTCCAACTAAAATAAGGAGTGCGATGGGGGTGGGCAGGCAGCATGACGGTTTGGGAACCAGTCCGATTTATCAGGGCAGTATTGAGTCTTTGAATGAGCAGCAGCTCTGTGGTGATGGATATAAGTGTCTGTAGTTCATCCTTGAGATTGAGCAGGTTAAGTGAAATCTCGTCATGTGGAAATTCCAAAGAAACATACTGACAGGCGGTCTTGGGATGGGGTGAAGCCTGGTTGAGAGGAGAGGCCACGTATGCAGCCAGGTTGAGGGGAGAAGCCACTTGTGTAGGCCTAGAGTATTTGTAGGCCAGGTAGGTCTTGCGGAGGGACTGTCTGAGAGTGGGTGGGAATAGGGTGAATGGGGGGGGGAGTATGTGATGAGTGGGAGTCCTAGGAGGCACAAGGTTAATCCTGTTAGAGGATATTGATTCAGATATGGTGAACATCTGGGCACGGGGAGATGTGAGAGTACTGGGGGACCTTCACTGGAGAGTTCGGAGGACAGGGGTGAGGATGAGGGGGAGGGAAAGGGACCAGGAATTTGGGGTTCTTTGCGTGCTGTTATAGGGGCAAAGGGTGCATATGGACTGGGTGGGCGAATCACAGAGTGAGTCCCAGACCAAGCAGGATACATAGACTCTAAGGTTTATTTCAGGAGAAAAGGTAGGGTAGAAAGCGCTAGTGATGGGGAATGGGCTGAGTGATGCTGGGGTAAGCATGGGTGTTAATAGGGGTCCAAGAGGGAAGCCAGGGAAGATAAGGTGACTTTGGATAGGAGATGAGTTATTTTTGTTCACAACCTTCTTGATGATAGGGAAGATCTAATCCACTATATCTAGTTTATCACTTGAGAATTGAATTAGAATGTTCCCATTGTTATATAGAGATATGGTAATGTCCGCTCTGCAGAAGGGTGAGGGAGATACTGACAGTCTAAGACGATGAGGTGTTTTTCAGGAGTTGGTGATCAGGAGCAGGGAATACAGAGCATTCCTCCATTGTGCACATCTTTTTGTGTAGCAAATGAGCGCACTAATTAATGTTTCCTTACCAGAGCAGAAGTATGGGTCAGCAATGTGGATTTCAGAGTGGGATTTGCAGAGTCAGTGTTTGAGTCTTTTATATGCTTTTTTGGAGAGATGAAGAGGGTACTTAGGTGTGAAGGAATTAAAACCCATACCATAGGTTCTAATTTTACGTCCATTGCTCTTAGAGAGATAGGGCCTATAAAGAGTGAGCAGGTACACCCCAATGAGGAGGAGGAAGTAAATGTCCAAGAGGGAAGGTGCAAAATAGTTCCAGATCACTCTCATATATCATAGGGTGAGGGAGAATGCAACATGTGATTGATCAGCTACATTTAGTGATCCCTGAAGGAAAGGACTAGTTGCCAGAGAAAATAAAGGGAAAGCTCATACTGCAGGGGCCATGTGCATGTGATTGCAGAGCTGATGGTAGAACACTATTGCGATGGTAGCATACAGTGAGCATGACCAGCTCCGCAATGGGTCTTACAAATTATAGTGAAGAATTCAAAGCAGAGGCATTCAAAGATGTCCGCCCCATTTTTAAAGGTTTCTTACAGGTAGGGGAGTCTTAATTCTACTTTAGTTTCATATAAAAACCTCATGGGTAGAGCCCTATCTCACTTTCCATTCCAGGGGAGGTGGCTCCCCTCTTTTGAACGTGAACCAAGTAGGGAGAGAAAGAACCCACAAAATGGAGTATTGGTCTCCCGGGGTCCAACAGACTAATACTGGATCCCCACGAAAGGTTCAGGGCGTGCCAGGGGTCACTGCGCTCCAAGAACATAATCGCAAGTTCTAGAGAAAGGGAGCACCACCAGTCCAGATTGTCGAAAGTGCCAGGACAACACAGGGAGATCTGGTGAGGACCGTGATTACTCCGTGGGCAGACGAAAGGCGACAATGAATACTCAGCAGGTTCCTGGTAGCACAAGGACCACAGCAGCCAAAGGACATCAGCCATACAGAGTCTCCAGCGCTTATCCGACCCCTACCCACGTTCCACGGTGAAACCAAGAGCGTAGGTGCCCAGCAAGCTGGCAGGGTGCTGCCGGGGGAGAGAAGCTATATCAAACCGTAGATCTGCACTGGAGGCAGTCCCTCAGAGTAGGCTGGCGCATGCTGCAGCTCAGGAGTGGGGGCACTCACGGGATTTCCATCGTGCCAACCAAGAGTCCAAGCCACAATTGAGCTGGACCTCACTCAGCCCAGCCAATCGCTGTGACAGGCCAGAGAGCTGGCCGGGCAACGGGTAGAGGCAGCCAGCCTCAGGCAGCGTGGTCGTACGTGCTGTCAAATTAGGTTGATAATTTGATGGTTTGGGTATGGCGATGACTTTCCGAGGTCCTCTTTGTAGAGAGGTCACTTCCTCTCGGTACATGCTGATGCTCTCCAACAAGTTTAAGTCGATCAACCTTACCAAACTCTAAATGCTTATTTACATTAAGCTGTACTTGGATGCTGCTAACAACAAAGTCTAACTGAAACTAAATAGTTTTGAAATGAAGAAACTTCTTTTCTGCAGGGGGTGTCTATATCGAATATAGAATTACTGTTGATTAGTGCAGGTGCTCATGTGGCAACATGGCACAAACAGCAGTGCAGAGTAAGGCACTATGTGATCTCATTTGCTGATGGCATATTGGCACAGGCAGAGCCGATGACATAGGAGTGCGACTCTTGGCAGTGCAATATTTTTATTTTGTGCTACAGTGCTTTAGTAACTCCAGCAGCTCTCTGCTGCATTTTTTTTTAACTAAATCTGGGCCTATGTTTGCTTAATTTGTTCATCTTTCCAGCACTTCCTCTCTCTTCTTGTATTCCTTGGCGGGTTATGGAGTAAATTTCCACAGAGTCAGAATGTAGCTCTGCAGGTGAATGCCAAGGAGTCTGCAGTCCAGTGCCAGAGGCTTTCCTAAATGTTAGCACTGATCTTCTGCAAACATGTCTGGGAAAAGGCTCTTGATATTTGGGCCACGTGACCATCACAGGCATAAATTCACATCATAAAGTTGAATTAGGGACATTCTTTCATGGTGTATGTATACATCATTATTTTAGGGATGTGATTTTATTCTAACCTTACTACTTTTACCACATGTAAACAAAGCAATTCAGCATTCTAGTCTTTGTGAATAGTAGCACACCAAAACCTCAGCTTCAAAACAGTAGAGAGCACCTCTCAAAGTCAATACACAATCAATAAGCATTGTATAGCGCAGCACTGTCACTCTTAGGGGTATCTGAGTGCTATGGATGCGACATCAAAATTAAGGTGAGTAACGAGCAGAAAGAGGCAAAATAAAGGGCAGAAACAAGCAGAAAGAGGCAAAATCGAGGTCGGAAAACGAACAGAAAGAGGCAGAATAAAGGTCACAAACAAACTGAAAGAGCAGAATAAAGGTCAAAAACTAGCAGAAAGAGGCAATTTAACAGGCAGAACAAGCAGAGAAAAGCATAAAGTGGGCAGGAGCAAGCAGAGAAGAGGCAGACAAACGAGCAGAGGAGGTACAGAGCCGAAGACAGCCGAAGGTAGCGGACTTCGGGAAAGTTGGACGAGAAACATGATTAATGGGGGACATAAAGTATTCTGGAACTCACCCAGCATTTGTTTATGGTGGGGTACATCTTGCATTCCTCCTCCAGATTTACATTTACAAGCACTTTTTACATTTGCAAGCACTCTCTTTCACTGACGATAGTGCTTGGGAGTAAAGACCTTTCCGCACTCAAGAACTGGCTGTGATATCAGAGCTGTTCAAAACATAACCATGGTGTACTGTGCCCCTGCTGATGCCAGCCTACACCAAAAACAGGGCACTGGTGAACTCACTCAGCAGACACATGCCTCAATTCATGAGGGTTGCACTGGCACGTGTAGAACCAAATATGTGACAAGAAAAAAAAACTGCAATTCCCAGAATGCAAAAAGGTCATGGGTTAAAACGTCAGAGCAGGCTGGCAGTATCACACTAGTAGGATTAATATACAGCCCCACGTTATCAAGAAACCTAGAATGAGTCTTGCCTTTTTCTGTAATAATTGTTAGCATGTATGTAAGTCCATTTAGTTCAGATGAAGCAAGCAAAGACTACGACTACCAGAATACAGTGTTTTCAAAGGACTTGAAATGTGGTGACATGGATTAATCTGATAAACCTGCACACATAGGATGGCTCCTTGTCACTGGAACGCCATGTTTCCATTCATGGGCTTTGCTTTTAACATGCAGCCCCTTCAGCACAGTAGTGCCCCCAACCCACCGGGAGCCCCCTAACACTTCAAGAGGGGCACCATTCAGCCCAAGGCCAGAGAATATCAGCGCGATATTGGCCCATCATTTTGTGTTACACCACAGTATCATTGGTGTTGGTCCAATTGGCTCAATTAAAACGAATTAAAACTACAGCTCCCAGAATGCACTGATATGTTAAATAAAAACCCAGAACTAGAAAATGTATGTCCTAGTGACATAGAGTCATCTGGTGACCATATGTGCATAAGATGCAGAGTGGTTAATTGTAACATATGGTTCACCCGTTTCCCGTGAGTCTGACTATGACCTCACCTAGAAAAATGTACCTCTCTTTCTTACACTGTGCAACCTTTTACTAGAAGGCCGGAAACTTCAGACCACTTGTTACTTCACTACTAAAAGCGGCAAGTGTGTCTCCTAGTTATCTGAGATAAACAGTGGTTTGAGACAGGTGCGCAACACCCATTGGGCTCACAGGGCTTCAGCCCCCCCCGTCATGCGTTTCAGCCCGGGCAGAGACAGCTTTGTGGGCTGGCGAGCATCAAATTGCAGCCGCACCCGAGTACTTAACAGGTCTATAAAAGACCATTTACTTGTAAATGAGGCTTTTGTTGTGCGATCACCCCTTCTTACAGCCACTCTGTCCGTGGTTGGAAGAATTAGCCCCTCCCCCGAAATATTTTCCAGTCCATCAATAAAGCACTGGTCAGCGTGATTACTCCCTTGAAACGTCATTTGTCTAAGTATACACAGCAACAGGGCTTGTTGCCCTCTTCTAAGGCTTTGTCTAAATCTCCCAGTAACCCCCATAGATCAGATTTTCAGAAATTAGCGAGGGCTTTATCTTCTGACCAGGTATCTGCTAGGTCCTCCGTGGAGGCTCCCACGTCCCAGGCTCAACTGTCTGATTCTGATGTCACTCACTCCTCTACATCTTCTGAGCATGATGATCCTCCACCCTCAAAGAGAGCTCGTAAGGAGCATTAAGTGGATGCTCCCACGCATCCTCCTCTTCTCACGTTTGAGCCTTCCGACATCATTCATCCTAATTCATCGTCTTGGCTTCCATCCCCGGCTGTAGCGGAATATGTTCAGGCACATATTTCCCGGCCCTTTGAGAAAGATGTCCGGGCTCGCCTGAGGTCTAAATGCCCTCGTCCTGATCTGTCCTACAATTTGGCTGACACCCCTGAGGTTGACCCTACCATGGTCACATATCTTTAAAAATATGCCAGAGATCCGAAGAAAGGGATTGACCGTGCATGGCGGTCCTGCCAGGACAAGATGCTGGATTTATTGGGTCCTCTGACTAAGATTTTAAACTTAGCGTTTCAAGCCAAGGAATCTTCGGGTCTTGTTTATCCAGATGAATTGATCGAATGGTCCTAAAGGGCCATTTGCCAATTGGGTAATGCTAATTGTGCGATTTCTTGTGAGCGTTGCCGCTCCATCCTTCTGAAATTAGACCCTAAATTAGCAGAACTGTCATCTTCTGAGTCGGGTCCGTTGGCTCAGGGTCTGCTTTTTGGTCAAACTTTCCCGAAAGAATTGACCAAGTTTGTGGCTACTTTTAGTGGGCTCGATAAGGCTCAAGCATCTCTGAGAAGAGCCTTTCGACCGGTTTTTGCCAGGGCCGGACGACACAGGGGACGCTCGTTCAGCTGAGGATCTCAGCAGAATTCCCAGCGGGGATTCCAGTCCCAAAGAGGAGGAGGACAAGATGCTGGGTACAACAACCGTTCCAACTTCTACCCCTCTCGCAAAGGGAGAGGACAGTACAAGAAAGGACTATTCAGCGGGAATCAAGGAGGTCACAATGATTCCAACACTTCAGGTGAGGTTGGTTCCAGCTTTGGAGGTTGTATTGGGGGGCAGGGTCCAATTTTTCTGCACAATTGGCATCTGATCTCCAACGATGCATGGGTGCTGGAAACTGTTCAAGGTTACAAGATAGAATTTTACCAGCCCCAGCATCAATCCCACCCTCCAACCCCATTGGTATTCTCCCTTCAAGATCAAAAGTTAATTTCAGCAGAGATAGACTCCCTTCTGCAAAAAGGGGCGATTCTTCAGACTTCCCGCCATCCCAAGGGGTTTGTGAGCACAGTTTTTCTGGTTCCGAAAAAAGGGGTCAGATCCCACTTGGTTCCAAATCTGAAGGATTTCAACGGAGGGGTGGTTTATCGTCATTTCAAGATGGAAGGCATCCATCTGTTGCGAGATCTGCTTCAGGAAGGAGATTGGATGGTCCGCCTCAACCTAAAAGAGGCGTATTTGTCGATTCCAATTTACGGCCCACACCGTCGGTTCCTGCAGTTCCAGTGACAGGGGAGTTGGTTTGAGTACAAAGTTCTCCCGTTCGGCCTCTCGTCAGCACCTTGGTGCTTCGCGAAACTTCTGAGGCCCGTCGTAGAATCCTTGTGTGCTCTGGGAGTTCGTTTGATTATATATCTGGACGACATTCTGATCATGGCAGATTGTCCCCTCAAACTCATGACGCATCTGGAGTGGTCTATCGACCTCTTACAGTCTCTGGGATTTCTGGTGAGTCCTCAGAAATCTGTCTTCCTTCCTTCTGAAGTGATAGAATTTCTGGGTTTCCAGGTCAATTCCCTCTCCTGTCAACTTCTCTTGCCCAATCAAAAGATTTGCTACATCAAGAGGGAGTTGACTTCAGTTATATCTAGACAGACTGTATCGTTGAGATCTATAGCACGAGTTGTCAGTCTGTTGGCATCCTCGACTCAGGCAATTTTCCCGGGCCCTCTACATTACCGGGCACTTCAACGTTTGAAGATCCGTCATCTCCAGAAAGGCCTTCACTATTCAGATCTGGTCCCTCTTTCAGAGGAAGCAAGGTGGGAGATGCACTGGTGGTTAGATCACATGGATGCCTGGAATGGGCGAGCCCTGTTCGGACCGTCTCCGGAAGTGGTGATAGAGTCCGATGCCAGCCTGAGGGGTTGGGGAGCCCGGTGCGGTCCATTGTCGACGGGGGGGTTGGTGGTGTCAACAGGAGTTGTCTCTCCATATAAATTGCCTGGAACTCCAAGTGGGGTCCTTTGCGATCCGTTGTTTCACTCCTCACCAGTCCAATTGTTGCATTCTTCTCCGCATGGACAATGTTTCGGCGGTTCGCTATGTCAACAAGTTGGGCGGCACGAAGTCCAGGATATTGGCGGAGATCGTCAAAGATTTCTGGCATTTTTGTCTTCAGAAGAAGGTCACTGTTATTGCTGAATACCTTCCCGGTCGCACCAATCTGATTACGGACTGGAATTTGCGTCACCTTCGGGACTTCAGCAATTGGAGACTTCATCCTGGCATATTCCGTTCTCTCCTCCAAGTTTGGGGCCAGTGTCAGATCGACCTGTTTGCCTCTTGTCTCAACGCTCAGCTTCCCCTGTTTTTCAGCTGGAGACCGGACCCGGAAGCCCTGGCCACAGATGCATTTCTGCAGACCTGCCCATCGCTCCTGTGTTACGCCTTTCCCCCGTTTATGATGATTCCCAGAGTCCTAGCTTGCACAAAGCGTTATCAGTCAGAGCTGATTCTGATCACTCCTCTGTGGAGGGCTCAAGCTTGGCTCCCAGTTCTCCTGGAAAATGTGTTGTGCAGTGCCGCTCCTTCTTCCCCAGAAGTGGAATCTCTTGCTGGATCCTCTCGGCAATCCGCATCTCCTGATCCAGTCAGGCAATCTTCTTCTACTGGCATGGCGAATTTCGGGGATCACTGGAAAATCCCAGGCCTTTCGCGAGACGCTTCCAGATTATCAGCGAGGCTTGGTCACCCAACACTCATAAACGCTACACAGGGGATTGGAAACAATGGTGTGATTGGTGTGTTCAACGGGAGGTTGATCCCGCTTCAGCAGATGTCGCTCTGATCATTAATTTTCTAGCTTCCATTGCCTCATCCGGTTTGGCTTACCGAATAGTTAATAATTTCAGTTCCGCCATTTCGGCAGGCCACATCCATATTGATGGTAAACCTGCTGGTGAGCATCCGTTGATTTCCAAATTGCTTAAGGGCATTCGCCTAGTGAAGCCTCCTTGTCCCAAGTACGTGACCTTGTGGGATGTTTCCATTGTTTTGCGATTTTTGGAGGACTGGCCTTCCAGTTCCTTGTTATCTCGCAAACAACTGTCAGCAAAACTGACTATGTTATTATGCCTTGTGTCCTGCAAACGCGTGTCTGATGTTCGAGGTCTGGACCTAGCGGGTTGCAGTTTTACGCCTGACGGTGTTACTTTTGTTATTTCCAGACGCACAAAAAATAATACCTCTTCGGTTACCTATGCTTCTTTTCCCAATAATCCCAAACTTTGCATAGTTCAATGTGTAAAAGATTATGAGGTGAGTACTGCCTCTTTTCGTCCCGATATGCATGGTCAATTGTTAATTGCTTTACAGAAGCCTTTTCGCCCTGTCGCCCCAGCTACATTGGCCCGCTGGGTCAGATGGCTCATGTCAGAGGCTGGCATTGATGTCCCTATTTTTGGTGCACATTCTGCACATGGGGCTATGGCTTCTAAAGCATTCTCATTGGAAGTGACTTTGTTTGACATTATGAAGGCAGCTGATTGGTCTTCTGACTCTGTGTTTAAAACCTTTTATTACAAATCAATTGATCATATTGCTTCTGTTGTGGTGGATCAGCTTTGAACAAGCATAATCGGAGCCTCCTGTCCTGCCATAGAATTCAAAATTTGCGAACATACGTGACAAGAATTTTCAATTCTATTAATGACAAGGAGGAGAGGATTATCCCACCCATATTCTGCATTTGCATATTATATTGTTATTGATCATTGCTAATTACTTTACTGTATTTTGTTTTATTGTTCCTTGTTTTTACCCCCCTATTCTATTGAGATTCTGAGCATTTGATGTTTATATTATGGCTCTATATCTCTTTTCAGGATCTGATCCGAAATAGAGGTTGCTGTCCGACACGATTTGTCCTGTCTGACGGTTATCTTCGCTTCCAAGTTGTCTATGTCATCAGGCATCCTGTTTTTCCTTCTCTTCATGGATTCTGTTGTCTGGTTCCTTCCTTCTGGATCTGCATATTGGATTGCCGTTTGGTTTTAATTTTTGACCTCTTTTAGTCGCCAAAGAAAGAAGATTTTGTATTCTCTATGGGACCTTTTATACCAGTGACTCTATGATATGTCATGTGATACCCAGATGTTCATGGGTATTGTAGTTTTATTTTTATATACTGTTTTTCTATTGGCTGCTGAGCATTTCTAATAAAGAAATGAGAAAGCATAATCCTCGCCTCCTTGTCCTTAACAGAATTGAAAATTCTTGTCACGTATGTTCGCAAATTTTGAACTGTCTCTTGGGGATATGGATCAGGTAGTATTAAAACACAACTCACTGGTTCTTCAGTTAGCCACCTCGGAAGGATGAAGAGAGAAGATATTTGATACTTGATAACGCTAGGCTATTGAGGACCATAAGTTTGCATCCATGGGCTTCCAAGAAGTATTTCGTTCATGCTGGGAGTTGTAGTCTTGGTGCACTGGTACTGAGCTAATGGGGCTAGCACACCAGATTACAAGATAAATAAAAGGACAGCCCACGAGTCTCAAGTGGCCCACGTTCATGCTTACGTAGGTTATCGAGTGCAGGTTTTGGCATGGCATTCTATGATTGGTAGCCCTTATTTCATAATGTGATCAACAGGACTACAAATGGCAGATAGCCGAGAAAAAAAACTGGCCAGGACGAGCCGCACATGCATTGGCCTGGGAAACTTGCGCTCCCTGAAAAACCTGCTTGGCTACATACATAGTGGCATAGGTGAAAGGAAGTGATCTGGGCAGCTGATATTCAAACCTGAGACCTGCAGAGTACATCCATGTCACTGCAGCAGGCGCTCAACCCACCTATCTGAGCGAGGCCGAGGCTCGGGCCCCCCTGCGGAACAGCCCTGCCTCTGTTCCCGCCACACACTGGCCTCTTTGATGACTCGAGAGCAGCTCTCCTGCCGCCCTGCAGCCCGCCTGCCAAATTGGGAACTTGCGGATTCCGTGTTCCCTTTAGGGAATGATAATTTGCAAAGACCTTTTTTATGAAAAGTAAAAAAAAAATGGTAGAATGGAACCATTTTGAGGCAGAAAAAATAACTCTTAAACCCTGAAATAGTAAACGGCCGCTCCTCAAACGTCCGAAGTTGTTGCAGGGCGAGGGACAGCCGAGGAGCGCGGCCCGAGCCGTGTGCGGAGGTCGGATGGAAACTGATTAAACGGCCGACAGAGTTGCATGTTCCCGTGACGAAAAAACAAGCAGCGTGACGTGGAATCGGTGTGACGCAGGAGTGGACCGTTGAGCCTTCCAGAAGCTTCTCCGGTGCAATAGGAGCAGCGCGCCTTGAGGTACAGTCGTGTGAATGGAACTGCCAATGGGCGCGTCCGTGAGACTCCAGAAAGAATATTAATCAAGAGCCAATAGGGTATGATGTCTGTAGACTTAATTCGGTCCCATGAATTGCCGGACCGGAAGGCAGGTGACTCTTGCAACTGTTTCGAAGTGACTATAACCACTCAAGCAGAAGAGTTATGGCTTGTTGACTCCGACCCGGATTCCTAGTTGCCTCTATTGTACGATCTCGTGAATATAAACGACCTTCTTCCTGGAACTTCAGACCTCGGTTGGTCCACTTAGAATATTTATATGAGAAACTGGACTTTTGCAGACATTCTGCGTTTACATTTCAACATATGTATGTCTGCAAGATATACGAAAGGGTTTGGTGGTCCAAATGACTGGCACTTCAAGGTGATTTCGATGATTGCGAGCCCGTTGAAGACATCTCACCGAGGATGGGCCGACGAGGGCTGCTGGCGTGGGTTTTGCGCTTGGCAATCTTGCTTGTGGTGCTTCGTCTTGCCATGTCAGTCTTGTCCATGTTGACCTGCACTCTACACTTTCCAAACGAGAGTCTGACATTAGCGAGAGTCAACAGACCAACAGGGAAGGAAGGACATCGGTCAATGCAGGAGGACCGTGACGAGCAGCATCATAACTACGTCACCAGCCTCAAGAGGCAGATTGCGCACTTGAAGGACGAGCTTCAGGCACATGACCAACGCCTGAAGAACATGCATGGGCCCCAAAGTGACTCGCTGGCTGTGGGTTTTGAAAAAGGCAGCCCTGAGGAAACCCAAACAGGCCTTCTTGAGTTCTTACGCTCCCAAGTTGAGAAGGCTGAAGTCCGCTCTGGTATGAAGTTGCCAAGTGAATATGCTGCTGTGCCTTTCGAAAGCTTTACCCTTGAGCGAGTCTATCAGTTGGAAATGGGACTGACTCGTCATCCGGAGGAAAAACTTATAAGGCAAGATAAGAAGGATGAGCTGGCTGAAGTTATCCGGACAGCCGTGGAGACTCTCAATAGTCCAGATGATGAAAGCAATGTCAGCCACCATAAATATTCCAACTCCGATTTCATCGAAGGCATTTACCGGACAGAAAGGGACAAAGGTACTCTGTATGAACTGACCTTCAAAGGAAAACAGAAACATGAATTTAAGCGCCTCGCCCTATTCAGACCCTTTGGCCCCATCATAACGGTGAAGCATGAAGAAATCAATGCTGTGAACGTTCTCATCAATATCATCGTCCCATTGGCCAAAAGGGCAGACAAGTTCCAACAATTCATGCACAATTTCCATCGAGTGTGCATCCAGCAAGATGGCCGAGTCCACCTCACCGTAGTCTACTTTGGAAAGGACCAGGCACAGGAAGTAAAGACTATACTCGAAAACAAGGCCAAATCTGCTAATTTTAAGAACTTCACTTTTATCCAGTTGAACGAAGAGTTCTCCAGGGGTAAAGGGTTAGATGTCGGAGCGCGAGCTTGGAAAGGCCCTAATGTGCTGCTTTTTTTCTGTGATGTTGACATATACTTTACAGCAGAGTTCCTCAACACCTGCAGGTTGAACGCACAGCCAGGGAAGCGTGTGTTTTATCCAGTACTCTTCAGTCAGTACAATCCTTCCATCGTCTATGGACGCCGGGATGCTATTCCCTCAGTTGAGCAACAGGTGGTTATAAGGAAGGACACTGGGTTTTGGAGAGACTTTGGGTTCGGTATGACCTGTCAGTACCGTTCAGATTTCATTAACATAGGTGGGTTTGACCTGCACATCAAAGGCTGGGGTGGAGAAGATGTGCAGCTCTACCGCAAGTACCTGCATAGTAGCCTGATGGTGATCCGAACACCAGTGCGGGGGCTCTTCCACCTTTGGCATGAGAAGCGGTGTCCGGACGAGCTGGCTCCGGACCAGTACAAGATGTGCGTGCAGTCCAGAGCTGTGAATGAGGCTTCCCACGGCCAGCTCGGGATGCTGGTCTTCAGGCGCCAGATCGAGGCGCACCTGCACAAACTCAAACACAAAGCAGGAGCTAAAAAGCCATGAAGGCCAATGGACTGTTTCTCAAAATGGTGGCATTTGGTGTAAAGGTCTCAAGCTTCACCTGCTGAGTGTGAGCTCAATGTCTTGGAGCGCTGCTGTCTTTGTGGACCTCCTCAATGCCCTTTGACTATAATGAAACTTACTACTTGAAAGACAGCGTCGTTCTTGGCCACCATCGGTGACCCAATTAGCTTTAATGGTTTCTTACTACTCGAAAGGTAGTGTCATGATTTGCCAGGCTCTTGCACTTTCTACAGTGGTCTTCGGTGTTGTATGAGTCTCAAGTGTGAGCACAGCCTAACTTTTAACCAGCATCAAGTGCACTATTTACTTTCCTGAAGTTGTCCCCCACATGGGACTTTTAAGTACTCCCTTAAAACCTTAACTTTTGGCCTCAGACTCTCAAATCATTTGCCATTCGGATATTAGTAGAAGCTAGAAAATTAACACAATCAATAGTGAAGTGGAAAACAAACCAAAGAAAGAATTAAGTGGAACGTAAAAAAATGTTTAAACTGACAGCTTTATTTGAATTAGACGTTGCCTCTTGCCAAAGAGCAGAACCTATTGCACTCCATAGACAGCAAACCGAAACCAAGAACTACAAGAAGGCAAAGAAAAGGCAAAAATAAATACCATTTGTAAAACCGAGCTATCAATGTAAAAAATAACTTTAAACATTGATGACAAATGAAAAGTGAAAGCAGCTCAGAAATAACATCATTTACTACGTAAAAACGGCCACTGTCGTCATTGTGAATTATTAAGTGCACTTTTTTGTGAGTTTAAAAAAAATTCTGAAACGTAAAATGTCACTGAGGGGTTAACTCTCAAGGAAAAGAAAAACACAAGAGAAGAAAATTAGAAATGCTCAGGTAAAATCTTGTCTGTTCAATAGCAGGGGGCTTGGTTGTTGATTCATAGTTGCCAGGTCCTTCCCATCACGTGACACCTTCAGCTACTCCTAACATTACAGCCAAAAGCCCTTTATTTATGCCACTTGTAGTTCCACTTTTCCCATTATACGGATTGGTCTGCAAGGCCAAGCATGCAGCCTGATATTAGATGATACAGACATGAGAATCCTGGGTAGGGGCGTCTCCATGTGTTTGCAGAGCCACGAAGAAACCATAAGAGTCAGGAACAAAAAAAATGAAAGGTTGTGTGTAAATAGATGAAGCGTAGGCCTTTCAGGCGGTTAGTGTAGCGGAAAAGCAGCAGGGCTAACAACTTTCCCTGTTCTTTTTCTGTGAGTTGCTCAACCACTCCGTGTATTTTCGTTACATTCCGGGATTCGTAGTGTTCGTTTTATAATTAGGTCAACCGAACTACCTATCCCAGAATGCAATGGAAAGTACCTGGACTTGCTGACCCATTCATACGTGGAACAGGGAAACTTGAGAGCTGTGAAACAGCACCATGATATGTATGAGCTCTTAAGTTAGGGCATGTTTTAATGAACTCTGTGTGCAGGACGTTTAGGACTGTGCATTTAATGTGGAACAAGAAACTTAGCTTCTGGAATGCAAAGTATTGATGTTGGTGACTAAAAACACTTGACTAGCTGTAGATATTGGGTGTGATAATGGGCCACTTGACTGCCCAGCAGCAAGTCCTAGGGTATCAAAAACACATTTTTCAAGGCTATTTTGCAACCCTGTCAATTGTCTCTTTGTTCTAAACTAGTGCACCTTTGCATTGTGGGACTGTTAGTTTTATTTTTCCTATTTATGCGGCCGAACAAGTCCCATAATCATTAACTATACAGTGATGGCTGACAGAAGGGGAATGTCTTACTATGGGGACTCCCGGCAGCTATGTATCTAAGGTGACCTCATTCCTATAGTAAAAAACCTGGCCCACCTATGCCCATTTCCCTTTGAGAGAAGATCCAGAGGCAAATAATGTCAGTGACAGGGGGAGAGGTGTCCAGCGTAGGTTCCAGAGGGCTGCATCCATTCTAGATTATCAGGATAGGCACTGTGTCAAAAAGTTCCATTTAGAATCACCTAAAGTAAATACATCTATTGTGGCTTCCATGGATTCAACCCTCCTCGACCTGCGTTGGTCGCCCATGCCCCACGCATATGTATTCCAGAATCGATTCTGCTGTAATTATAGATACATTGGTTAGTCTGTGTGAAAAGCGTTAGCGGCTCGTTTATAACTTTATCCCCATATAACCATTCCGCACAATTCTTAGAATATGCATCCACATATAGTTCAAGCAGATTGGGTGGTGGCGGGGGCAGAGGGGGCTGATTTCGAGTGCCAGGGTGTTTGGAAACGCTACAGTGCTCAAATGTGATTAGTTAGTTCCATGATCCATCAGAAGTGTTTTTCGTGTTCCTGGAATCAAGTGGAGGTGGGGGGAAAGGGGGCTAGATAGAAACAGGCTCTATTCTCAACAGGCTCAGCTTTACAGCACTTCACAAACTTTCTTCTCATCTGCCAGCTGGTAACACACCTTCTCCCTCTCGAACCATTCCCTGAAAAAGTCAAGGAGTACAGTCGAGGGCTTGTTTCACGTCCATACCTTTAATGAGAAACCTTGACCGGCTGCTTGGTTGTTGATTAATAGTTTTTACATTTCTAATGCAACGTTTAGAGAAAAAAAAAAGCCACATATGTTGTTGGCTAATGAATTTTAAGCTACGCGTTCACATTTTTAGTAAACACCAAGGGCCGCATTTACAAACCCAATCCACCGCCTGTGCGTCACTTTTTTAGACGCACCAGCACGCAGTAAGCCTGCCCATATTACAAGGCCACCTAAAGTCACCCTGCGTGACTTTTCATGGTCTTGTAAATATGGGCCCCTTTCATGCATTACTCTGCATGAAAGGGGCGTTCCATGGGTGTGACTGTGGATGTTCCCACGCAACATCCATGGGACCTGACACATTTATAACGTGGCACGTGATTTATAACGTTTTGTAAACCTGAGAATGCATCAGAATCCTGTGTCTCCCCATGGGAGGCGTTGGAGTGGCGCAACAAGGAGAAATACTTTTTTCCATTTTTTTCCTCTTTCTAAGCGTGCTGCATTCTGCAGCATGCATGGAAAGAGGAAAATGCCATCAATGATTGTTTTTGTGCAGGAAATCATTCCTGCACAAAAACAATCATTCCCCCAAGGCAGGAACCCCTGCAAGGGTGTCTGTATTGGCGCACAGCAGCTGTTTGGGCGCCGGCGCAAGGGAGAAGAACAGCAATGTGCCATATCTTGTAGATATGGTGCATTCTTGCCCTTTTCTTTTGACGCATGTCAGCGCAGCAGGAAGGCTTGCTACGCTGCAGTGTATCAAAAATTATAAATGAGGCCCCAGTATTTACCAAAGTTTGGGGATAGTTGTGGTCAGACTTTGCAGCTTGGTGTTTTCAACTTGCATTGCTTGTGCTTGAACAATGTTAAGTTATTTTCTTGTCGGTACAGACATTCTTTATGTCGTGTTGCAGTGGGTTTCTATTTTCAGATATCTTGCCGCTAAATTGGAGAACGCTTTTTAATCATCAACCCGTTGGTGGAGGCAGAATAGTGCTGATCGGTACCAGGTCATGTGGGTCACCTTGGGTCAGACTGGCCTATATAACAATCTGGCAGTGCCAAATAGCTGCCAAGTTTTCAGTGTGCTTATGTGTGACATTTCTCTGCTTTCAGCATGCTTATGTGTGAAATTTCAATACATTATGTGTGACACAATACATAATGTGTGGCACTTTGAGAGAAACTTCATTGCAAGTATAACAAGGGAGTCATGTTTCTGTAATGAGGTAAATGTCTGATATTACCTGCATTTCCTTCAATGTACGGTTCAAGTAACCAACGTAAAAGAACCATGTTGTCCACTGCGGAGCATGGATGTAGAACTGTGCAAAAGCCATTACCAGGCCACAGGGGTGCCTGCATGAAGGATGCAAAGGGAGAGGTGCTCCAGCATACTACACCATTTGAAAAAACACCTGCCTTCTGACGTACTGACAAAC
This sequence comes from Lissotriton helveticus, assembly GCF_964261635.1. Lineage (NCBI taxonomy): Eukaryota > Metazoa > Chordata > Amphibia > Caudata > Salamandridae > Lissotriton > Lissotriton helveticus. The sequence continues at coordinate 245,916,872 of NC_136062.1, read as the reverse complement.
CTCTATACACAGCCCCCATAACATCGTTTGTTGAAGTGGACATAATCACTAATTTATTTACTTACGTTATCAATTGGGTAGTATAAGTGCTTACTTTGAGCAGGTGGTTTCTGGTGCTCAGCACTGGCACCTAATTCTCAACACTGGCACTAATGATAGTCTACCACATGGCGGTGCTGTCTGCCTAATTTTGAGATAAGCACAACAACAGTGTTTAATAAATCAATATACATTAAAAATGACAATTAGGACAATTCCACATCATACATATATAGTCTGAATTGTCACACTTGTAGGCATGCAGTGGTTAGTAGTTGTGTTGCTGCTGTCATTGGCAGCGCTGGCAGGGGCAGTGGTTGGTGCCAGCTGCAATGGCCTCCTCGGAGGGCTCTGGCACTTATTTATTTTTACAAATTAAATACTTGGTCATATGCTAGGACTTTACCCCCAGCAATCCTAACATGGTGCATCGTTGTAATGACAAACAGAGTTGTGACGAGACATTACTTCCGAAATCACAAATACGCTATCACCCTGCAGTCCATAGCTGCACAGTTAAGGGGGATGTACAGGCACTCGGAGAAACAAAATGTAGTGTGAACGGGGCCTTTAGATGGGTTTACATGTGAAACAGGCTGTGGCTCGTCAGTCTTTCAATCACTACAACTTCGCATACGAAAAATGCCTTATTATTTTTGAGGACAGCATCTCCAAGCCTGATGTGCAGCGGATATGCAGATACTGCCTGTTAAGGATGGGTTGGACTGTGGCAGCACCATGACTCTTGCTGATTTGCACCACCCTGTGAGCTGGAAGTGCCCTGCAAGCAACAATCAATCGTGAAGCCGTGATGGTGTGGATTCGTTAAACTGACCTCAGTTCACTTCGCCAATCTGGTCACAATGCCAGCAGATGCAGGAAGAGCAGCAGCCCTCAGGGCAAAGCTACTGAGGTACTTGCATCAATGCCCTGGATTTGTGCACGAGTATGTGATGCCGCTAGTAAGAGCTTTAGAATCACTGCAATGACGGCTGCCGTGCGCCAGGTGGCAGTACAGAGCCTTCGGCACAACAGGCACCAACCCCTTGGGGCACACCAGTAGGTGAGGGGGGGGGGGGGGAAGCACTGACACAGACAACCAGATTGTGTGACAAAGGCCGCTTTATTGGAATCAGGTGCACCTACAATACAATCGCCCTTGGCCTGTGTAATAGATTACTGCCCAAGGACCCTAGTGTTATTCCTTTTGGGTTTTCCCTTGTTTTGTATAACAGTATGACACAGAGGTGTGTCCCATGTTAAATGCCCTGTATCTATCCATATGGTTTGAGAAGGCGTAGGGATTCGGGCGCAGTCAAGTCATAGAGTGACGCGGCGAGAAGTTGTAAATTCCACTGTCAGTTCTACTTGGCTTTTAGCGTCCCAATGCCAACCCTGCATAAATTATACCTGGCTCAGGTATAATGTGATAGAGGACTTTACAAACGGACGCATTGGGCCCAATGTGTCAGTTTGTAAATATAAAGCACTGTGGAGCACTGATTGTGCTACTGCTTCGTCAAAAAAAATGACGGTGCAACGCTAGCTCCTTGTAAATATGTCACAAGATGTTATATGGGTAGGAAACTTTTAATTAAAAGATAAGCTCATCATACAGTGGTGCAAAATCACAAAAACATTTATGAGTAACGGAGGTAGTACTGCAGGAGTACACTTTTACATACTTTTACATGCCTTTGTGAATAGGACTAGAAACGTCAAACCTCCTATTAGTAAAAGTGCAAAGAGGGCACTGTTCTTTCTGTTCGTACAAACAGTATAATATTCCCTGAATATTCCAATCGTGAAAGATTTGCAGCTCATTCACAAAGGTTTGTACAGAAAAGAATACTACAGAGGTACTACTATACATACTCCAAAATACACTTGTGAACAGGTCCCCGCCAGTTTATTTGTACTATGTATTAGACCGGAGCCTTTTATAAGAATCGTTGAATCTTTTAGCAAGATTTCTTGGTACTGTAAATTACCCACAGCATATTTCCTCGAAATAGTCCAAGCATGATTTGAACAGTAAATCCAACTTTTTAATGATCTGAATTGATTTGAAACACGATTCGAGCATCCCTGGCCTTGAATTACATCACACGGATAGAAATATATTTCATCATCTGACAGGTCATAATTTACATCAGCAGTGGAGCGGAGGGCCCTGAATGCTGATGGGACATACATTTCTGCCCCTTGTCTGCATTGTATATTCCTCTGTGGCGCAGGCCTGCTGCATAGAATGGGTTCAGTGGTTTGTACATCCTCAGCTCCAACCGTGGCCGGTCCAATTGGCCTAAGGGGCCATGCTCCCTCACCTTTTGCCCGTAAGAACAGTGTTGGTCAGGCTGAGCAAAGGTCGGCCTGACGGACACTGTTCATTTTCAGGTCAGGCAGCAACTAGCTAGACATGGCTAAACTGGCCATAGCGGGCACCGGGCAATCCCCCGGTGCGCCGCACGGGTGGGGGCGGTTTTGGGCCTCTGGGGGCCGTTTTTGTTACAGGGCCGTTTTTGCAGCATAGCTGCAAAATCGGCCCTGTATCGAAATCGGCCGAAAACCGGCCCCAGCAAAGAGCTTGGCAGCACCTCCAACCCTCTGAGTGGGGAGGGAGGGGGCCGGCGGAGCACTTTGCCAGGGCCGGGTGTGGTTCCCAGTCCGGCCCTGGCGCTAAATGCCCAGCCTCCTGGCTGCCTGAGCTGAACTTTGCTGGGCTGAGGAAGTCACAGCTCTTCTGGGCGTGGCTTCCTCAGCTCAGAAAAGAACCCCGAGGCCCTCCCCCTCATGAGGAGGGGAGGTGTCACTCATTGCCTCACACTTGGGCGCTTCAGTTTTAAGCCGGGTAGCGCCCAGGGTCGAGTTTCAATCAGTGACACTACATCACAGAGTGGGGTGGGGTCAGCTGTCTCACTAACCACATCCCACTCTGTGATGACATTGGGACTGCTGCCTTCCATCACTGGCTGACCTTAGATCAACCAATGAGGGAAAACTGCAGTCCCAAGCATTCTGGGACCTTCGAAGCAGAGGCACAAGTAAGTGTTATTTTTTTTTAAGTTAATGTTTGGTGCGTGCGTGTATGTATGAAGATTTCTTAATGAGTGTTATGAATGGATGCGTGTGTGCGTGTTTTTAAATGCATGGCTGTGAGTGTGTATGTGTGCATGGGTGTCCCATCTGCCCCCTCCCTCCTAAAATTACCGGCCACCACTGCTCAGCTCATCTTTTTGTGACTAAGTGCCAGATGTAGGTAAATTTTATTTTACCACCTCTTAAATACCGCATCATACCCACTCGGTATTTAAGAAGTGGTAAAATAAAAGTACCGAGATGTAGGTAAATGCAGAGGTGCATTTACCGATTCGGAAACAATCGGTATTTACCGATGCGGTAAATACCGACCGGTAAATGCCCATGCATTCCTACGGGCTTTGAAGCCCATAGGAATGATTGGGCATTTACCGGTCGGTATTTACCGCATCGGTAAATACCGATTTACACAAGGGTGCAGGGGGTGTCACTTTGACACCCTCTAGCACCCCCAAAACGGGTTTGGGTGCCATGTGGCAGGCATACCTGCCCTAAGGGCAGGTCTGCCTGTCATATGGCACAGGTGTGCATGCACACATGTGCATGCACACCAGAATCGGTATTTTACCATCAAATAGTATTTGATGGTAAAATACCGATTTTTTAATGCTTGTGGGACTCAGAAGAGTCCCACCTACATATCAATTGTCCCTATTCCTTAAAAATACCGACTCGGTATTTTACATAATCGGTAAATTTACCTATCGGTAAATTTACAGAGTCTGTAAAATACAGGGCCCTACATCTCAAATTGCATTTACCGGTCGGTAACGGCCGAATTCGGCCGTTACCGACCGGTAAATGCCTACCTACATCTGGCCCTAAGTGATGAAATGTTCCTGTAACACCCTATACTCACAGTCATGTTGCCATTTTCTGCCGGGTGGAAAATGTGTGTGTTTTCATTACATACGTACCTGCATTTCATATTACAGAAATAAATGTATTTGTAAAATGAGAGAGTTTTCGTCTCTGCGCAGATGGGGAAAAGGTTTTTGCGACTATGACCCACACTGTCAGTACTAAGCATTATGTGAAAATGTGTGAGCCATGGAGCAAGCTGCAGAAATCCTAAGAAACAGTCTAGTGTATTTCAGACAGTGACTATTGCAATTGCTGTCATTATGAGAAAGACAGATAGACACCCCCCACGGTCAGGAGGTTGTCATTTTTTTGTTGCAGTTTTATGTAGCATAAATTCGACCCAAAGGTATTGAAGCGCTATATCTAAGCACCAATAGCAGTTTACAAGAACACATTCATTTTTTATAGGCACGGGGACATTAAATGATTTTCCAGAATCACAAGATGTTGAGAGAACGCCGGAACTCTAACCTGGGGGCATATTTACAAGGCCCCTGTGCCACCGGAGCGTCACTTTTTTTGACATTACAGTGATGTACTATGCTGAGCCGTATTTACAATGCCACGCATAGCCCGCTGAGTGGCTTTTCGCGGCCTTGTAAATATGGCCTCCTATCATGCGATACTCGGCGTGAAAGGGACGTTTCATGGGTGCTGCCGTGGATTCTGGCGCATTCCAAGATTTACCCGGTTTGAACAACCTGGGAATGCATCAGATTGTAACGCCTACCCAGGGGAGGTGTTAAAGTAGTGCAACGAGGAGAAAAACCTTCATTTCTCCTCGTTTTTTGCTCTTTTTATGTGTGCAGGAGGATATAGACATCAATTATTGTTTTTGTACAGGAAGGTGTCCATTTCTGCGCAAAAACAATCATCCCTGCGACGCAGGCCTCCTTGCACTATGGTAGAGGAAAACACAGTGATGCGTCGTATTGCTGTGATTACGACTCATCCCTGCACTTTCCTAATGACGCAGTTCGGCACAACTAGATAGCTAACAACGCAGCGCTGTGTCATTTTTTAGTAAATATGCATCTCGGTTCCTCAGACACAAAGTTGGCAGCTCTGGTTGTTACTCCATATCCTCTCCCTATTGCTGTATTATTAATGCATACTATTTCTTCAGCAGTCACACTTCAAAACGGGTCACCTGTAGATACTCCTCCTTTTTTCAAATACAAGAAAACTTTTGCCCAAGGACAATCACGCTGTGTGACCAAGTGTGGAAGCTAGGGTTTCAACCTCACAGCTAGATCATAGACGTGCTGTAGCGCCTTGGAAACTGTCCTAATAGACCACTAATACTGACCGACAGCTTTCAGTATTCATTTTCTGAACCTTCAGGGGAATGTGCAGTTTTTTATGTATAAGCAATTAACCGCTTATCTTTAACTGAGAAATAAATACGTAGGTGACATTTCAGAATAAAATATTGCAGTAGACCGACCAACCTCCACTAAACAATACCATTTAGTACAGACAGTTTGGTCTAATATGAAGGTCACTGTGAGAGGGGCAGACAGACAGACGTCTTTGCCGACAGGGAGAAACAGGAGTTTTCTATTACCACATTAGGAATTAATGAATGTAAATATGTAGTGCGTGCTACAATTAAACACACCTCTGGGTACTACTACATAAATGGCATATGAGGAAACTCAGGCCCAGTGACAGTCATTTCCCTAAGATGATACATTCTGATCAGGTGGGGAAGCTGGATTTCAATCTAAGTCTCCAAAGGTTTCTACCACCATTTGAGTTCAGTTCTGAGGCAAACTTGGCAACGCTGGTGTGCGTGGTCCCGCTAGTGGCGTCTCATCCATCAATATGTTAAATTAGCATTGGCTAAATTACTGTCCTAAAGTACTTTAAAGGAATGTTCTGTTTGGCGTTATTGTTGAAACTGGATTGACAGGAACTTTGTTGTGCCTGTGCAAAGTCACCAAAAATTATGAAAACATCAGTGATGTCATTTGAGATGTCATCAGTGATGTCACTGACCATGTCATGAATGATGTATTATGTGACATCATCAGCAGTGGATTGCGCGCCCGAGATATAGTGAGTAAAACTAACTATATCGGAGGAATCTCAATGGTTTTGTACGAGTGAAATATCCAGCTAACTATAACACCCCTAAAAGCTATGGTTTTTTCAGTGAATTTCTAAGGTTTTTTAAATGCTAATTCCTAACTATATCAGGCCTGAAACCTATGTTTTTTTCAGTGAATTCAAAGGTTTTTTAAATGCCAATTCCTAACTATATCAGGCCTGAAACCTAGTGTTTTTCAGTGAATTTTGAAGGTTTTGTATATGACAACTGCAGATCTGCCTCCTGTCACGCCACTGAAATCGCTGAAACCATTATTAGTGAAAACATTGACATTGCTTTCCTAACCGAAACATGGCTCACCTTCCACTCCACTCCCATCCTCGACTTGCTTATCCCCCCTGGTTATTCTATCATTAGAAAAGACAGAATCAACCAAACAGGCTGTGGTCTTGCCATAATTTTTAAAGCTGAACTTAACATCTCACTAGTCAATCTACAAGACCCTTCATCCTTTGAATACCTTTGCACCGATCTCATCATACCTGACTCCCCCACTACCCGGTTACACGCTATCTACCACCCCCCTGGAAACAACATCCCCTTTACGGAAGAGTTGACTAATCTTAACATACAATCGACACACTCACATTTTAAAAATCTCTTCCTCGGTGATTACAACATCCATTGGAACAATAGTGTTGATCCTTCTGTCATCCTACTTAACGAGGTGCTACCCTTGATGCTATTATAACGAACAAAGATCTAGCCTCCCTCTATAATATTCTTCCTGTAGATTGGTCTGACCACTACCTTATCATTTTCACCATGACAAAATCCATTACTCTCCCCACCCCCACCAGCATACTATGCAAGAAATCCACCCGCAACCTTCACCTTATTCCTCCGGGCAAATTGGAAACCGCAATTAAGGCTCTCTTAGCTCTCTCCCCTCTCTCTGACAGCACCACTGATCTTACCAAACCTTATAACAATTCTATTCTTGAAACCCACGACCAAATTGCTCCAATCAAACTTAAACTACAAAAAAACATTCCTCCTAAGTCTTGGTTCAATTCCGAACTTAACAATGAAATACGGTCCCTTAGACATTCTGAACGGATCTGGTGAACTCATCCAAGCGTAGACAATCTGGCTATCCTTAGAACCGCTAGATCCCAGTACAAAAAACACATTTTTAACAAAAAAGCCTCCTTCCTACGTTCTCAACTAGATCAGGCCAGAAACCGCCCTCGAGAACTCATTAACATTGTAAAAAAACAAACCTCCACTGGCCCTCCTAAGATATTAGCATCCATTGACAACGTCAAGGATCCCAATTTTCATAAGCCCCAGGGGGTGGTGGTCTCCAGGGCTGGGGCAGCCTGAGAGCCCCCCCACCCATTTGTTTAAAGCCCCAGGGGTGGCAGTGCCTGGGGCTGCGGGGGGCCCGTGTGCCCCCCGCATACATTTAATTCTTGCCCCCGGGGGTGGCGGTCCCCGGGGTTGGGGGGGCCTGAGAGCCCCCCACACCATTTCTTTAAAGCCCCGGGTGGTGGCGGTCCCCGGGGCTGCGGGAGGGCCCCGTGAGCCCCCACATACATTTAAATTCTTGCCCCGGGGGTGGCGGTCCCCGGGGTTGGGGGGGCCTGAGAGCCCCCCACACCATTTCTTTAAAGCCCCGGGTGGTGGTGGTCCCCGGGGCTGGGGGGGCCTCAAAAGCCCCTCCAGTTAACATTTTATTAAATTAGAGCCCCGTTGGGTGGCGGTCCCCGGGGCATTGTGGTGGGAATGGGACCACCTCATATTTTTTTTTCAATAATGCCCCTGGGATTTGGCTCGCCAGGGGCAAATTTACATATTTTCTGCAGAAGACCGCGTTTCTTTTTTTTTTAATATCGTTAAGATTCATGGATCCTATGCGAATCCCGTGAAAAAAACCCACATTTTTTGGGCCCTGAGCAGGCCTAGGGGATCAGGGTGTGTCTACCCTGCCCCCTTTTCGCATTTTACAGCGTTTGTTTTTGTTTTCTTTTGCCTCGGTTCTACCGAGGCACATGATGGCTGCCAACACTTCCTGATTTTGACAGTTGTCAGCCAATGAGCATTCAGCTCGTGCACGGCAGGGTGCTTGTAGGCTGTGCATAGGGTTCGCGGATAGATACGCGGATCCACCGCGCCCATAGATATATAAATGACTTTAACCATAATTTTTTCAAAAACTACTGAACAGATTGACACCAGATAAGCGAAAGGCACAGGTCGGAACTGAGGACTGCCTCTCTGCCAAATTTGGTGTAATTCCGTTGAGCCGTTCGGGCTGTAGCCGTGGCCGTGGCTAAAGGTCCTATGGAAACACGTTTTGGGACCCCCTTTTTTCTTGGCCCCCGCTTGACCAATAACCCCCAATTTTCAGGGAAGTAGCGGAACTGAGTTGGCCAAAAGGTTTGTAAATTTTGTGCAGATTCATCAATCGGCGCAAAAGTAATTGTCAATAGAATGTTGCGGATTTCCTATGGATAATAGGTCCCCACCAGCCCATCGTGGGAGAAGGAGGTGGCATGGAACAACAGCAACAAGGTATCATTAAACAAAGTCATCAGTTGGACAAGGTATATCGATGACTGTGTGTGAATTAAAAAAGCGAATATTGGAGCACGTTCGAGCTACCATTCATCAGGACAGAGCAAATGCGGTAGCCAAGCACATGGAACAATGTCACCAAAGTGATTGGAACCAACTGAAAGTCTTTGGAATTGAAAGTGTCCCCAAAAAAGAACGAGGGGGTGACAGAGAAAGACTCCTCAGACAGAAGGAGTCACGTCACACCCTAAACCTAAGAACCCTGAGCCCGTATGGTTTAAACCAGTCGGAAGAGTTATATATACATCTATAATGACTTCGCTTCGAGAAATGCAATTGCGAATAATTATGCTTCTTATGTTTAACATACTATTGGTCAGTATGATAATAGATATAAATTCTTAACCATGTGTGAAAACAGCAGAGTTGCTGCTGGGGACAAACTTTGGTGTATATACGCTCAAACATAGTCAACCCATTAGAGGGTATGTATAGGTGTTGAACATAATTGGTAATTGGTTTTGAAAACCATTGGCTGAGAATGTCAATAATGTATAAACAAGTAAAGTAATCCCACTAGAGGGAATCATTTTGAAGGAACTTTGAAGTTTGCCAACACACATGTGTTTTAATGAATAGAAAATGAATGTAAATAAGCATAATAATGAGCAAATGAATTATAAAGAATTGCCTTAGTAAACATAAAAACTACATCTCCCAGAAAGCATAGAGGCGCTGGCAAACCCCAAACAGGAAGTGATGTTGTATGTAATTTAGTATAACATGGAGGGGGGGGCCAAGTGGTCGGTTGATCGTGAGCAAGGTATTTGAAATACCGAAACGCGTAGATCGTTGACAGCTGCCCTTGTCAAACTTCAAGAGAATGTAAGAAAAATTTAAAAAAATTGCAAAACGACCTGTGGAGTGCGACCCGTTTTGTTTCTCTAGCTGGAGGAATGGTGAAAAAATTGTGAGCAGCGTGGTTCAGCTGCAGAGCACCGCACCCGTGTTGAGCACCACATTATCGGCGAATGGAACCAGAGAGGGAGTTTTTATATATATATATATATATATATATATATATATATATATATATATATATATATATATATATATATATATTTTCCACGGCTTGTTTTCGCGAAGAAACCCATGCCACTTTACAGCGGTGGGCTAAAATGAAATTGAAATAAACACACTGGGATAAGGAGAAGTGGCTGTGACTTCGTTGTTTCAAGGATTGTTTATAACAAACGATTGATTTGGATATATATATGTATATATATATATATATATATATATTCACTGAAAAAACCATAGGTTTCAGGCCTTATATAGTTAGGAATTAGCATTTAAAAAACCTTGCAAATTCAAATTCACTGAAAAAACCATGGGTTTCAGGCCTTTTCAGGCCTTATATAGTTAGGAATTAGCATTTAAAAAACCTTGCAAATTCAAATTCACTGAAAAAACCATGGGTTTCAGGCCTTTTCAGGCATTTTATAGTTAGGAATTAGCATTTAAAAAACCTTTGAAATTCACTCAAAAAACTATAAGTTTAAGTGGTGTTATAGTTAGCTGGACATTTTACTCATACAAAACCATTGAAATTGCTCCTATATAGTTAGTTGTACTAACTATATTTCGCACACCCGCAATCCACTGCTGATGATGTCACATATTAGATCATTCATGACATGGTCAGTGACATCACTGATGACATCTCAAATGACATCACTGATGAGATAAGGAGAAGTGGCTGTGACTTCGTTGTTTCAAGGATTGTTTATAACAAACGATTGATTTGGATATATATATGTATATATATATATATATATTCACTAAAAAAACATAGGTTTCAGGCCTTATATAGTTAGGAATTAGCATTTAAAAAACCTTGCAAATTCACTGAAAAAACCATAGGTTTCAGGCCTTATATAGTTAGGAATTAGCATTTAAAAAACCTTTGAAATTCACTCAAAAAACTATAAGTTTTAGTGGTGTTATAGTTAGCTGGACATTTTACTCATACAAAACCATTGAAATTGCTCCTATATAGTTAGTTGTACTAACTATATTTTGCGCACCCGCAATCCACTGCTGATGATGTCACATATTAGATCATTCATGACATGGTCAGTGACATCACTGATGACATCTCAAATGACATCACTGATGACATCACTGATGACATCTCAAATGACATCACTGATGACATCTTGTGCCTCAGTCTACTAAGACCCAAGATGGATGCCAACACTTCCTGGTTAGAAGTGTTGACACTAAAACACACGGAAGGTACAGAAGGTCTCAGAAATACAGAGGGAGAGAGAAGAACATAGCAAATCTCTCTATTGGGACCTAATAGTGTCCTCTTTACATGCCCAGAATACACAGTTAATCTGGAAACAGCCAAGAAAACAAAAACAAGAGAAGATACACAAGGAGAGGAAAAAGATACCCATCAGCCCACTCATAAGTGAGATCCACTTATGAGTGGGCTGATGGGTATCTTTTTCCTCTCCTTGTGTATCTTCTCTTGTTTTTGTTTTCTTGGCTGTTTCCAGATTAACTGTGTATTCTGGGCATGTAAAGAGGACACTATTAGGTCCCAATAGAGAGATTTGCTATGTTCTTCTCTCTCCCTCTGTATTTCTGAGACCTTCTGTACCTTCCGTGTGTTTTAGTGTCTAGTTGGGGGACTAGGTACCAGTAGGTCTATAATAATTTTTTCCCCTCGGACCCCCCCTTAACCGTTTATCTCTCTGTAGAAGTGTTGACAGCCAATGAGCATGCAGCTTTCTCGGGAAGGCATGCTGATTCGCTGTCACTGTCTGTCAACACTAGCACAAGATGGATGCCAACACCTCCTGGTTAGAAGTGTTGACAGCCAATGACCATGCAGCTTTCTCGGGAAGGCATGCTGATTGGCTGCCACTGTCTGTCAACACTCAAAACCAGGAAGTGTTGGCAGCCATCTTGTGCTTTGTTAGAACCAAGGCACAAGAAATCAGTGAAACAAAGGTGTGAAACTCACAAAGGGGCCAGAGTAGTAGCACCCTGACCCCCTAGGCCTGCTCAGGGGGGTCCCACAAGTCCCAAAAGTCGCAGGGTACACGTACCGTGCGCGTACGGTACGCGTACGGTACTCGTACCCCGCGAATGTAATTTTTTTAAAAAAATGTTTTGCCTTGGGGGTCCTTCTAGGACCCCCTGAGCAGGTCTAGGGGGTCAGGGTGCTTCTACCCTGCCCCCTTTTTGAGTTTTACACATTTGTTTTTCTGCTTTCCTGTACCTCACTCTACCGAGGCACAAGATGGCTGCCCACAATTTCTGTTTTAGAGTGTTGACAGACAGTGGCAGCCAATCAGCATGCTGCTGGTGCGCGTACGGTACGCGTACGGTACGCGTACCGTAAGCGCACGGGTAAGCTCACGGGTTAGCTGCTATAGATATATATATTTTTTTGAACCTAAATTACTCAAAATCCACTGGAGCACATATCTTGAGACATAGCAAAGGCACATCGGGCTACCAGTCCCTACAATTTTGCCAAGTTTGGTGAAAAACCATTCAGCCGTTCGAGCTAAAAGTGAGTCCAACCGCCTTGGAAATTAACATGGGGAAAACACGTTTTGGGACCCCCCTTTTATCTCGGCCCCCGATTGACGAATCCCCCCCGAAGAGCCGCGAGGCAAATTTGAGGAAAATTTCAGGCAGATTCCTCAACCGGCGCCAAAGTTATTCCCAATAGAATGTTGCGATTTCCCTATGGAAAACAATCCTAACTATATATACCTACTGGCTATCGCCAGTAGGTAATATATATATATATATATATATCTTCAAGGTATGTAGATGTGGAGTTAAGGATAGTAAATCTGTACCTACCTATTTGCATTTACCTTCTCGATATTTTGGTCCTCGATATTTCTGACAAGATATTCTGTCCACGTGATATCTGTGTTTCCGATATTCTGTCAGTGATCCACAATGATGGGCTCGGGAAGAATTTATAGATTATATTTTTAAAATCAATATCAGGTCAAGCACTTGTCTGTTCAAATATCTGAATACGACATAGTGGAATTTTAATGAAACATAATCATATCTGGGGTTGATGGGATTTTTTGCAAAGTCTGGTGAATCTTTAGGAGGACAGGGTTTGGTACACAGCTTGTGATCTCTTCGTTGTTATCATGTCACCATCTGCTGTTCTGGCAAAGGCCACTAGTTGGTGTTTATACTTTACGTTTAGATTTCTGAACAGGTACAGAAAGATCCATAGATATCCACTCACACTGCATGAAGATAAGTAAGCATGGCAGAAAGATACATTACATCATGAATTTGTCAACCTTGCTCACCCAATTCCGCAACAAAACCCATTGGTGATTTATTCAACACCCTTGATTCTCTAAATACCAAATTCAGCACCTCTACCTCTGTGATCAGCACCATAGGTAAGTAATCTTATGCAGTCCTTTATATGGGAGCCATGGCAAAAATTGGTGCAGTTTTTATCTTGCGTGCTTTTAATAATTTGACGCTGGTTGTTACACCTGCATAGGGCATTTGCTGTAGCCAAGGCACATTTGTTTCAGCCTGGTAATCTGTACACCAATTCAACCTGTTCTCAAGCCATACTTTCGGATATTATATTTAAATGCATGCTGGAGAGCGGTTCCATTGAGGTGTCCCACACCCTTTCTGATATTCAGGGTTAGACTGGGACAGAAAATAGGCCTGGGCACCAAAATAAAAGGGACCACCCTTGGTGAATTATATAGCTAAAACAATGGGCGATGTTTGCAAATTGGTCCAGTTTTGAATATATAAAGACAAGCTGAATACGTGTTTTGCTAGCATGGTTTTTTGCTTGCTGCAGGCAATGTCTGTGATAATATTGTCAAAATCAATGGCAAACACCAGCACACAAGACCATAAAACAGGTCCACAAAAAACTGACTTGTCAGACCACACTGTCAGGCAGGACCTGATTGCCCTATAGGCGGCCGCGTCGGGGCAGGTAAGAGCAGTGGGGCTGGGTGGGGGTGATTTCGACAGATGAAGACGAGGGAAAATTCATTATTTATTTAATTTTCCCTTGTGGTCGTCTGTCGAATCCCCCTCCAACCCGGCCCTACCGATGTTACCTGCACCGGCCGTGGCTGCCTACAGGCTTGTTTGTGGGCAACTTCCCAAAGGTAGTAACCTGAGTCAAAGTTAGATTGGCAACAAGTGACTTCGAAGCAGGTGGCCTTTTAAGCAGTGCAAGTTTATATTCTGACACTGATCCTGCTGGAAATATTCTGTTTCATAAGAACCCATGTATCCGACATAGGAAATGGTCAATATCATTCCAGTATGTAAAGTTTCAGTGAAAGGAACTGGGGGCCCGATTCACAGAATGAACTTAAGACTCAATCCTAAACTTAGTACTATTTTGGTATTCACAGAATGCACTTACTACTTTTTGCATTCACAGAATGAACTTACTACTTTTGGTATTCACAGAAGTTAGGATTTTGTCTTAAGTTTGTCTTAAGACAAACTTAAGACAGACTTAAGACAGACTTAAGACAGACTTAAGACAAAATCCTAACTTCTGTGAATACCAAAAGTAGTAAGTTCATTCTGTGAATGCCAAAAGTAGTAAGTGCATTCTGTGAATACCAAAATAGTAGTAAGTTTAGGATTGAGTCTCAAGTTCATTCTGTGAATCGGGCCCTAATTCTTTTCAGACAAATGTGTATTCAGTTAAATTTTTTGCACAATCACTTTCTCATCCATCATTGCTTTGAACCGGGCGTACATTATATAAACTGAGGGCCTTATTCACAAAGGAAACTTACACTTGAGTAAGCTTACTACTTTTCGGTATTCACAAACTGTAGTAACTTACTCTTTTGAAGTAAGTCTAGCACAACACGTGACCAACTACTGGTACTGCAACAACCTCCAGTAGAAACTAATAGTGATAGGTAATTAAAATAAAACTCCATAAGAAAATATTACATTAAATTATTTAAAATAGCTAAAAATATAAATAAAAATAAATTGTATTATATGATTTTATATTTTTTTACTATTCATTTATATATACGTTCTTAAATATTTTAATGTATTTAATCACTATTTCCTACATTATGTGTGATGTATTGTACACAACTATTCTGAAGCAAGAAGGACAACATTGTAGGGTATATTTTCATCTAGAGTGGCCCGTGGATATCAAGTACTTCTGTGAGGTGGATACACGCCTAGTTCAACATACAATCCTACCGAGGTTAAAACTACAATGAAATGGACCCGTGATAATGGATAGAAAACTGGATTGCATGCTTCTTCCTGTGTCAACTTTTTTTTTAAGGTTTGGCTTAATGAATGCAACTTGTCATGTATTCTCTGTTCTCTAGATGTGCGCTTTAGGGACTGGTCACATAGGAATGCCTTCGGAGAGGGCGTCAAAGCCCTCATATTCCTGCACTAGTACACACAGCTCTGATAGTCTTCCAAATGGAAAGGACCAAGCCACCTCCTGGGCGAGTAGGCTTTCTCACTGATGCCCTTTGTCTAGGAAAAAACAGTTCTGGGGAAGTCATGACCCAGAAAACAATGGACATTGAAAGGAAGCAGGGCATCACGGCATTTGTGGCTCACAATATCAGGTGGCCCTTGGTGTCACCCGAACAATCCAGAACTCTTTGTCCAAGGGAAGGATGCTCCTTTAGGGTAGCCTAGTGGGGAATGGTCTGAGGAGCCTGCTGTCCCTAGAGAATGGCTACCACTAGACAGTGCTTCCTGCTATGGAAGCAATGATATAATGGTACTAGAAGATGGGCCTACACTTCCAGGCTATCCCACTTAGTGGGATAGCCTGATTCCTATGCTGATCTTATGCTGATATTATGTAGGTCTGGAGGCCTGCTGTGCTTTCAGTCAGTAATCTGAAGCACGTCTGAGTGGTACTGCCCGTAGCTGGGGGAGTCCAGAGACTGCCTGCAACCCTACTCAGCCACAATACATGCTGTCCTACCAACTCGACTTGCATC
The DNA here is from genome assembly GCF_964261635.1 of Lissotriton helveticus. Classification (NCBI taxonomy): domain Eukaryota; kingdom Metazoa; phylum Chordata; class Amphibia; order Caudata; family Salamandridae; genus Lissotriton; species Lissotriton helveticus. The sequence goes on along the minus strand of NC_136062.1, from coordinate 245,901,182 downwards.
CGAATCCCTTTTAGAATAACACTTACAGATATCCAGAGGCAGGGCTTTAAGTTGGCCGGGTCAGTCCGGGTCTGAGCGCCAGCAGTTATTTTCAGGGGGCCTCGAAATGGGTCTCTATCGGGCTCTATTTTCGGTCTCGCACCGAAATCATTTTGCTCTAGCTGGAATTGCCAGGCTAGATCCTGAAGCCACTGACCTCTGTGTGCATGCTGTAGATCAGGCGCGAAACGCGCATTGATCTGAAAGGGCTTCAGCCCAGCCCCCCTCCCCCCGTTGGGGGTGGCAGCCCGGGCAGCCCGGGTAGAGACAGCTTCCTGGGCACACACAGCCGCGTCTGATTACTTCACAGGTCTTTAAAAGACCATATATATGTTAGCGAGGCTTTGTTGTTCCTTGTACAGAGTTTGAATTCTCATGCACACTCATTAACTCATGTTTTTTACTGGTGTCTCAAATAGACGGTGTGCTCTGCTACTCTCGCAGTATAACTTGTTTATAACCACTTCTCTGGCGTATTTCATTATTTTTTCTCCCTCTTTGCATTCTTTTACTAAGCAAGGTTTGGGTTCCTTTTCACCTTTTTGGTTCTTTTATATTAATTTCTTTTCTCCTTTGATTTATTTCCTCTTCTTCGATTAATTTTCTGTCCAGACCTTTCTATCCCCTTTGCACGACTTTTTCTCCAGTTTTTAGTTCTCGGCCTAGCGAAGGCTGCGCTTGCGCAGTCTCGCTGGCGAGATTATATGTTTTCTAGAGTGGGGGCTTGAACCCGCCCCTCTTCTGCATTGGCTGGCTTCCTAAACGGAGTCCAGCCATTGGAGGAAAGGGGCGTCACTCCGTTTAAGCCCCGTCTTTTTGGGATTTGGGGGTGTGTTTTTTCGTTTCTTTCTCTTTTCTTTCTCTCCTCTTCCCATTGGCTGGAATTTTACATTCCAGCCAATGGGAAGAGGAGAGAAAGAAAAACGCCCCCCCGAATCCCAATATGACGGTGCTTTCTCCGAGGCATTTCCGCATGACCTCGGAGAAAGATGGTGGTCCTTATCCCCTTACGCTGTGCTTGTTAATTTAATTTACTGTGATTGGCTGCTGAAATGTTGTAGTAAAGAAACGAGAATCATAACCCTTGCTACCATTTCCTTAATTGAACTGAAAATTATTAACGCATAAGCTAGAAAATGTTTAATTCTATTCTCGCCAGTTGAGCTTGAATGACGAGAGGAAGATCGCAGTTTATTATGGCTTCTCAAATAAACGCTTGAACCCGTTCAAGAGACTCCTCGTCATCCTCACTACAATGTCATGTCTTTTTGTTTTGTAAAAAAACAAAACTGAGAATAGGACTAACCACTGGCTTCAGGAAGTGGCCTTTAGAGAAGACACTAATGAGCGCGTTCAAAAAGTGTTTACATCATCTGTTCCTGCGCCGAAAGAGGTCCGTCAAAAAGGTCCTCCAAGACGGAAGTAAACACGCATGCCACGCTCTTTGGGCCGGAAACGGTAGTAGATGCTTTCTGCTCTGAGCCGGAAGTGCACATGCGTGCGTGATGTGGGCATGCGCTGTGCTCCGGTCTCAAGATGGAGGGTAGCCGTTGGTATTACAGCCGGGAGCAGTTACAACAGAGCCCGTCCCGCCGAGCAGGGCTCGACGCTGATAAAGAGCTGGGCTACCGGTAGCAGGCTGCCAATTTACTGCAGGACATGGGCCAGCGGCTCAACATGTATCCTTCAGGGGACCTACTGGGCCCGCACCAGGGCCATATTCACCCACGAGTCTTCTCACTACATGGATGACCCTGTTATGACTTGTTCGTACCTGCTATCACATACCATGCGTTTACGCCACTGTTCTTAGTACTATTCCCCCAGCTTAACCTCGTTTCTTGTCATCTCGCACACCCGCCAGCAGGTGGGCCCTTTCCTCGGCTGCTGCCACCAACAGCCCCATCCGATAGTACTATGTTGAATGCCACATGTCTGCCATAATCATCGAGACCAACCTCCTAAAGTAATCTTTTACCAGCAGGGTCTCTATACTTACAGGGTCTTCTCTCCTTCCTCCATCTTTAGGGGTTTCTGCTGTGCATTCAATCATAACCTCCAACACACGCTCCACTTCTGATCAACTTTCCGCTCCATCGACTGATGCCCAGCACCAGGGCGCGCCCCAACTATCCACAACGCACAGATGTACGTAAAAATCTGATACAGTCTGTGAGTTGTCGTACTCACAACGTACAAATGTGGATATAATGCTGACACAGTCTGTGAGTTGTCACACTAACAGCGCATAGATGTGTGTTTAACGTAGATACAATGTGTGAGTTGTCACACACACAACGCACTGATGTAGGTATAATTCGGAGTTTTGTCACACACACACTGCACACATGTAGATATAACGCTGGTACAGTCTAAGTTTTCAGATGCTCGCACACAACGCACAGATGTAAAATGTCACACTCACAACGCACAGCTGTAGGTATAATCTGATACAATGTGTGAGTTTTGTCATAGGTAACTGTGTGTGTGTGGCTCTGTGTGTGGGGCTCTGTGTGTGTGAGGCTCTGTATGTGTGTGTGTGGCTCTGTATGTGTGTGTGTGGCTCTGTGTGTGTGTGTGGCTCTGTGTGTGTGTGTGTGGCACTCTGTGTGTTGAGGGCTCTGTGTGTGTGAAGGGCTCTGTGTGTGTGGGTCTGTGTGTGTGTGGGTCTGTGCGTGTGTGGGTCTGTGTGTGTGTGGGTCTGCGTGTGTGTAGGGCTCTGTGTGTGTGGGGGGGGCTCTGTGTGGGTCTGTGTGTTTGTGTGTGGCATTTGCGAGAGATTACGCTATTGGCATTGTAAATGACAATACCATTTATGTGTCTGTTTTCAAAACCAACACATAAATAAAAATGTTGTCATTTACAATGCCAATAGCTCTAACTTTTGCAAAGGCGAGACTGTTGCATTGTAAATGCTTGTTGTTTGTTCTTTCTATTCTTTTTTTTAAACTGTTCTCTTAATCTTCCATTGTTGTCACCTTAGATTCTTTTCCTATTCATTTATTTTTCTGCCCTTAGAATATGTTGGTATCCAAGTCTTTTTCTGTTCCTTGATTCTCTTTTAGCCCTTGGATTTGTTGTTTTACCTTTGCTTCTCTATCTTTCGACGCCTGTTTGGTTCCCTTCGGGTCTTTAACTGTCCCTTGATTCTTTATCGCACTTATTAACACACTCAATTGATATTTCTGTGGGGTTTATGTTTCTGTAAACACTACTTTTGTCAGGTTTTAGAAAAACAGTGTGGGATGCTATCCCTTTGTGTTACCAGCCACCACTTTACCTTTTTTTTACACACCAGACAGCCAGCTCAAGGGAGAATCTGCAGTGTTGAAGATGGAAAAGAAGAACGAAATAGCAAAGTAAAATCCACACTTTGCTCTTTGCAGACAGCACTTTCAAAAACAGAGCAGATGCAAGGAAATAATATAAAGAAAGGCAATTGATTTCCAAGAACAATACTCTGCAATCAGGCACCTAAACACAACAGATTCATCATTCATACAATTGCCACAGCATGCAGTCAGGTTATCTCCTTAGCAAGATAACAACGAATGCTGTTTAGATATAGGAGTCGTTACCATGACTTACTATATCATCGGTAGAAAGGGTGGCCCATGAGATCAGAAAAAATCCCCTTGCATGCCAGGGTCACTACTGCATGGCGGTGGAAGATTATAGTTCAGAACATATTTTAATAATTACCAGCCCTCTCTTCAAAACGTAAGAACACCTCTGAAGAGACCCACACTATGCACTGCTCAACAGGAAGGTCAGTCAGACTAATAGACGTGCAGATGTTGTCCTTGTCAATTTCTTCAACCTGGGGAATTTCACAGTTTGACTTAAAACATAATCATTTTGAGGACTTATGCTGGTTGGTATAAATGAAATCGATATCCATTTCTGGTGTGTGCTTTCTTTCTGCAACGTGCTTCCACCAACCATCTGGAGGACACTTAAAGTGAAAACAGGTTTAAAGTCAGGGATGTGGCCAGAGTAAAATGTGCTAGTCATTTATGTCAAATGAATGCATAAAGTTCTTTTTAGCGAAAAGTTATAGGCCACACAGATCAGTAAGAACCCGGGCTTTAAGTGGGCCGGGTCTGAGCACCGGCCATACATATCTTTATTTAGACCATGCCCCTACTTGGATAGGCCATACCCCATTAAGAGGTTTGCCCTGCCCCTTTTAGAGCACCCTCAGTTTTTTTCCCCACTTAAAGCTCTGTCCAGAGGCTATAAGAACCTAGGGGCATATTACCAACGTTAAGCGATATTTATCGCTAACGATGCTTAGCAACACATTTTTTACCGCTAAGCATCGTCAGAAATTATCGCAGATAATCCTTGCTATTATCAAGGTTTATCGCAAATGCGATAAAAAACGGCCGCAATGCATGAATATCGCTGAAAAGTCAGCGATATTCATGCATTACCGAGCTAATGCTCTTAGCCATGTTATCCACCTCCCATTGGATAACATGGCTAAGAACTGCTCAGGGCAGGTGTTAGTTTTTGGAGATATTCGCGCTTAGCGCGAATATCTCCAAAAGTTGGTAATAGGAGATAGCGATGTTAGCGACTGTTTACAGTCGCTAACATCTTGGCACGCCCACTTTGCATGTCATTAGTGATAAATATCACTGACATGCAAAGTGGGGCCCAAGATGGTCGCTATCTCCTACTAGCGGTCGCTAACTGGTGTTAGCGACAGCTAGGTAATAGGGAGATAATTTTATCTCCGCTTTCTTGGCTTTTAAAGCCAAAAAAGCGGAGATAAACCCCCTTGATAATATGCCCCCTAGTCATTTCCTGCTGTTTCACAAGGGACGTTAATACATTTCCTTCTCAAACACCGGGGGACAGGTCCTACATCCCGGGGGTGACCCTCAGGCAGTATAGAGTAACTTTGGCTTTTTAAGAACAATTTTTGGAGGCTCCCTGCTTTCCGACTGCGGTTCTGCTTTTTGTCTTTATTTAATAAGTCATTACTGCCACAAGGGCTCAGCCTGAAGTCTTTTACATCCAGTCTGTAGTTGCCAGCCTGTCCATCCTTTCATCTTACCTTGCTTTGTAACTTCAAGGTAACATCTTTTATAGTACCAGCTTTAGCATGTGTCTTCTCTTCAAAGGGGCTCAATGGGTGACAACCTGTTGTGTAATAGAGTGGTGTGGCTCACTGGTTAGAGGCGGCAGACCCGGAAGCAGAGAATGGCCCGGGACCAGGGTTCAATTCCCGATGTGGCAGGGTCGTGGGCCAGGGTCAGTGGACTCGATAATTCTCGCCTCGGTGCCTACTCTAACCAGGGATCACACCCGGCAACTCTGGGCATTAGCTTGCCTCATCTTACAACGGCCCCCCACATTCGCCGGGGATGCCTGGTTTCACCTTGGAGATACCCAGTAGGGACCATCTCTCAGGGATAACCAGGACGGGTTCCCCAGCGGTCTACAGTACCACGACGCTTCAGGGCAGCAGTGTGCTTTACAAGACACATACATTTACATTTACATTGTGCGTCCAAAACACAGCACTGTGGGGCATATTAACAAGGGCATTATCTCTGCTTTTTTGGCTTTACAAGCCCAAAAAGCAGAGATAATCTTTTTGCCCTATTTATAAGTGGGTGCTAACATGTATTAGCGCATGTTAGCACCCTTTTACCCGATGCCCCCCTTTGTATCTCTAATGAGATGGAAAGTGGGCGTCATTGGGCAGTACAACCTTGCAAATAGCGCGATATTTACAAGGCTACCCCAGCATTTAAGCAGGCGTTAGTTTTTGGAGAAAACCGCTTTTTTCGCCAAAAGCTAACGTTTGCTAAAATGCAGACTTACCTATCCCTAACATTGGGGGTGGATTATGCTGATAAGACCACAGGGTCGTATTAGCAAGGTTACCGCAGTTTTTCAGGAAACATCGCTGGAAAACCAGGGATGTTCCCTGCAAAACGGCGATTTCCCCGCTATCGCTGGAATTTTTGTCGCCCTGGAGAAATGTGTTGTTAATAATGCGCTACCACAGCAATAAATTCCAGAGATAGATGCCGATAAATAAAAAAGAGATAACCGCGCTTTGTGTTATTTATCGCCGTCCCTTGTTAATATGCCCCTGTCTTCCCAAATCAATTTCATGTCAACTTAAGTGTTTCTCTTCCATGGCCGATGGTCCATAACCCAGGGCACCCTTCGACAGCTGCTTCTCCAGAAATCTCGGATCAGAAGATTGGGGGGGTTCATTTATGGATCAGAGGGCTAGATGTATCAACATACCCTTTTGCGATTTCCAAATAGCGATTTTTAAGGAATCGCTATTTGGGAATTGCAAAATGGCATGTATGTAGAAATTCGCTATTTTTTAGCAATTTCCTAAAATTCCTTATTTGCGATTAGCAAATTGCTAATCGCAAATAAGGAATAATTTCCCATTAATTTCTATGGGCCAGGAGGCCCATAGGAATGAATGTGAAATTATTCTCAATTTGCGAATCGCAATTTGCTAATAGCAAATTGAGAATAATTTCAAGGGTGCAGGGGTGTCTCAAGGACACCCTGCTGCACCCCTGAAAACGACATGTGTGCGTATATGGCGCACATACCTGCCCTAAGGGCATGTATGAGCGTAACAAGGCACCTTTACAAATTGCATAAAGTGCATTTGAAAAAGAATTCGCAAATTACCACCAACTACAAGTTGGTGGTAATTTGCGATTTCTTAGCCAAAATTCGCTAAAATGAAATGTTTCATACATAGCAGTTAAGAAATCGCAATTTGCGATTTCTTAAATGCTTGCGCAATGTTAAGGTATTGCAAAATTTGCGATTCCTTAATATTGCAAACTTTTTGCATGATACATCTCATTTCCCGTTTTTCTTGTCGCAAACGCTGCTATTTTGCGAATTGCAGCGTTTGCGACAAGAAAAAAGCTTGAAACATCTACCCCTGATTCTTATAACGTGACACTCTTTCTAACTATTTGAAGAGTTCATTGGTATTATATCATGCCACAATAATGTAGCCATCTTTTGGCACAATAACCGAGAATCTACATCTCCTTTTGTCATTAACTTTGTGTTTTGGTCATTGCTAGGAATGGAATCGAGTCTGACTACTCTGTTAAGTTAAATCTATTCCGTTTTCAAAATTAAAGAGCTTATGTAGATGTTTCAGGTCGTCATAGTAGGTTGCTTTGTTGTGACATGCTTTTGTTTCTATATTTTCTTGCACTCACAAAAGAGAAGCAGCTTTCTAGCAAGCTGTCCATTGAATTGAAATCACCTTGACAGCACCTTGACATCACAGGATGCCTCTGGTTTTAAATGCTATGTTGGTATAACTTCAGGTAGTGTTTGTAGCCCTGCCTTGTTCTCTGATGAACTAAGAAGATTTGCAGTTTATTTCTTCTAGGAATAATACTACCCTTTGCAATTGATCAGAAATAGGGGGCCCGATTCACAGAACTAACTTAAGACAAAATCCTAAACTTACTACTTTTGGTATTCACAGAAGTTAGGATTTTGTCTTAAGTTTGTCTTAAGACAGACTTAAGACAGACTTAAGACAAAATCCTAACTTAAGTCTGTCTTAAGTCTGCCTTAAGTCTGTCTTAAGACAAACTTAAGACAAAATCCTAACTTCTGTGAATACCAAAAGTAGTAAGTTTAGGATTTTGTCTTAAGTTAGTTCTGTGAATCGGCCCCACTGTTTTCAGTTGTCTGTATTTGCCCACTACTTGAAGAGTCTTCTTCATACACAACTACAAGAGATTATGCCATGCTATCTTTCTTCAACAAAATCGTTTCAGCTGGGAAGACTGGTCCTTCCATTGACTACGTCTCATGGGTAATGCTTCTTAGCAGAGCGGTCAGGCCTCCATACCCAGTAGTTATGTCCCTTGAGTAGTAGATTGGGCTAGAGCGGTCAATGTGGTTAAGATATCGGCTGGGATTGGGAGTCGTATAACTATGACTGGAATGGAAGATGGTGGATTCCTGGCTGGTCTTACTAGAGACTTATTCTCTCTTTGTGCTAAACATTCAGGGCTTGATTGACAAAGGGCCTCCACACTGGGTGCGGAGGCCCCTCTGTCATGGGGGTGCCCTACATTGAAGTTTCTTATTACGAAGTCCCCGCCATGAGTGCGGGCCCCTGTTACGACTGTGGGGCCTCTGCCACGAGGGTGGAGGCCATTTGTGAATCGTTTCCGTTTGACGCATCCTGCTACTTTGGTCTTGGTGCACCTTTCAAGTCTCCATGAAATCTTGGCAAGAGTACCCGGTCTCTTGTTATTCTGAGTGGAAATAACCCTTTTGCAATCCCAAAGTATTTTCTGTGATGACATTGCCAAAGAAAATGCCTTGACAGTGAAAGAGCTAAACAAAACTTTCCACTTGCAATCAGGAGGGGCATGAATACTCCAGCCAAAGTAGCCGAAATAACAACATTAGGATTTTCATATGCCTTGATGTCGGGCCCTACATGGATATCCCACTTTGGGAAACTTCAGATATCTTCGTAGGGCTCTGGGACTTCAGGTTGAGCATTTCAACCCACAACATAAGTCGGCTCAGCTCTGTTATTGTGTTCTTGCACACATTCGTAAGAGTCTGTTTAGGTATTCTTTGGCATGGGTCTCCAGGTTTTTCGTCCTTGTTGGTTTGACTTTCTCTTTAGCTTTTCTAGACTTGAGCTTTATATTTGTTTAATCTTGCTCCAGGGATATTGGCCACCGTGGGTATCTTCTGCAGGTAGTCCTCTCTTCCATCTCGCAATAGGGAAACCAGGTCTTGTCCAGTATTCCCCAAGGTTGGAGGTCTTGGCCCTTCCTAATTCTCTCTCCACCTGAAGAAGGTATTGAGCGAACAGTTTACAAACTTGTTAGTATTTAACTCTTATCCAGGTCGTTCATGGGTGATTTATGTTAAGCTATAAATTCTCAGTCTCTATCATGGAGCGGATCCATAATTGATTTTCATACACATAAGTGTTACGTACACGTGCAAAAACTTGTATCGCTCATAAGAAATTCCAGATCCTCATTAACAAAAATCGGGATTAGAGGATCTTTCCATCAGGAAAGGATGTCCAGTTGCAGGCCATGTGTAACTGTGACCTGGGTGTTGGAAAAGGCTTTTACCCATGAAATTGTAATGGAGTGGCCGACGCAAATGGGATGAAGATCTGAAACATTCAAACTCTGAGGTATTCACAAGCATTTGCAATGAATATTCCACAACTACTGCGCTTCTAAAATTACTCATTAAAACAGTAACTAATGGTGTGCTCCATGTTGTAATGTATGCCCAAAACCCCTGTTTGTAAGTGCTGCAGAGAAAGGGATTACTTCATATAATTTTTTTTTCACTTGTGATGAAAATAATTGTCACTTTTTCTCTTAACAATGCTGGTGTGGGTGGAGGTGTGGCCTAACACCGATGGAGTTATGTAGTATACTTATGTAGTATACTTGTAAAGCGCACAGCTGCCCCAGCAACGGGGCGTCCTGGCGCTGTATAACACTGTGGAACCCTTCCTGGCTCTCCCTGTGAGATGCCCCTCCTGGGCACCCCGAAGGTGAAGCCAGGCATCCCAGTGTTGTTGGGGGCGTTGTGGAGATTAAGCAAGCTATTGCCCAGAGTTGCAGCGTGGGACCCATGATTAGAGTAGGCGCCGAGGCGAGAATTATCGAGTCCGCGGACATTGAGCCCAAGACCCTGCCGCGTCGGGACTTGAACCCTGGTCCCGGGCCTGATCTCTGCTTCAGAGTCTGCCGCTCTAACCAGTGAGCCACACTTCTCCAGTTAGAATACGGCTTGCAGGAGCGCCCAGCCGGGCACCCACATCTGGCCCATTCTGGTGTGCATTTTCACCCCTGGCATTTGAGGGGACCCAGGTGATGCTTGGCGCTTCCTTGAGAGGAACTGAAGTGAGCTATTCGTGCCCCGATACCCAACTTGGGCCCTGTCGCGAATTGTGGCTTTGTCAAAATATCAGCTCCCGGGCCCGGTCTCCTCCAACCTGTGGCATGTGCTCATTGGGGACTATGGGGAGGGCGGTACGTCAGTGCCCTGGTGCACAGTGGAGAGCAGCCCCCGACATCCATCGCTGCTACAGAGCACCTAGAGGAGCCACTCGGGGCCCAAGGCATCAGCACTGCAATAATGCTTGCAGACCCAGGCAATTGTGCCAACACAAGGTTTGCTGCGCACCCCGTGGGAGCGGCACCCTCGGTGGGCTGTGGGGTGCACACCAATTGGCCTCCCCCTTGATGTTGGTGGTGGTGCGGGACCCCGGGGAGGCCTTTGGAAGCGAATTGGGGCTTGGGAACAAAGCGGGCCTTCAGAACCTGCATGCATAGGGGTGAGGGCTGTGGTGGCCCCTCTTCCCTCCGGGACACTGGCAGATGTAGGCGCTAGGAGGCCCATATAGACTCCATTGAGTTGTGCTGTGCCCCTAGAGGGGCATCATGGGGACATGCCGTTGGTATCTTGGATGACGACTCCCCCTCCCATTGAAATCCTAATCCATACTTGCTGACTGACTTTTCAGGTCCTTTCGGGGAATGGCAAAAGGTTTTGATGGTGGGACATCGTGGCAGCAACCTTCGACGCTTGGCCCCTACTGTGCCTTCGTGTAGGGGTTACCATTGCCCCGGTGGATTGACGGACCTGTAATCTGACCTAGTACGTTTGATGAAACCCACCGCTTCTTGCTGCTGCTGTTGCCTGCAAACCCCGTCTACTTCCTGGGGCCACTGAGGGGGTCCCTGTATCAATCTGATATCTGGTGTGGCCCTCCTGCTCCATTTGATGCCCCTTTGAGACTTTGGACTTGTCCCCATTGCCCTGGGAGGCAGCCTGTGGACTTACCATGGGTGGTGAGCTGTGCATGGCCCTGAAGGAGACTTCCTACTTGGAAGGAAGGATTGCAGGTGTTTCCCATTGCCTGGTGCTTGAGTGCCCTGTGTTGTACTTGCATATTCCCCGTCTGTGAACATGTGGCACCAAAAGTGCTGGAAAGAGGTTCTGCTGCCGGTGGTGGATGACCCCCTGGAGGTGAGACTAGCCCACTGGCAGGATTGGTGCAGGTCCCGGGGATGGGGTGGCGCTCCAATGGTGGCACACGTGCATGGTTACCGACGGAATGCAGTAGAGGTAGCTACTACACTCATGACCTAAGACTCGGAGCGGCACCCCTTAATCACAGATGCTGCCGGTGATTCGGGCACGGGCCTTGAGTCTGATTCCATGCTGGAAACTGCCTAGAGCAGAAACTTGCCACAGGTCACCCCGCAGACTGCCGATGATATCCACTGATCATTTGGTTTCGATAGTACACATGAGGGGATGCTTTATTTCCTCTTACTGTGATGGCTACATTCATTGTCTGCCTGGGGCACGCTTACGGCGGGGTGTGCTCTTTTCTTCCTGCTTGGCCGGGTCTGGGGCTTTGCTGGGGCTCCCTCCTCTTGACAAGGACTGTGTCCTGCATCTGAGACCCCACAAGGAGTGGTGTAGGTGAATCCCTGCCCTACTGGTTTGTTTGGTTGAGTATTTTAGTTTGGATGGGGGATGTTACCTTGCTGTCCTGGAGAGGGGGAGTTGGGATGTTTTTTGTTGTTTTTTTAGTTAGGGTCTGGCAGACGTCTTGTCTTTCTTCACTCTCCATTGGCTGTGCACTGGCACACTACCGCCTACTACTGCGGAGATGGGTGGTTGTTGTTGGACAGTGGTGCTTATTGATGGGGAATAACGTTAATGCCTACAAGCTTCTCTACTGGAATGTGCGGGGGTTGAATAACATGGTTAAGCGCCTCAAGGTGCAAGCTTACCTGTGACGAAGATGAATCCATATAGCAATGTTGCAGGCGACTCACCTGAATGCTCAGAAGGGGGATGCCCTTTGCTTAGAGGACACTAATTTGGGTGCGACTGGGAATCCCTTTCAAGTCACCAGTGAGAGTGTAGATACAATGGTGTGCTATTCCATTTTTACATGCCGTTTAAATAGCCGAGATATTTATTTAATTAATGTCTATGCACCCAGGTGCAACCAATCTCTTTTTCTCGGCACATTATCCTATGTTTTGGCTCCCCTGCTGCCGCGAACGCTTATTGTTGGTGGCGAGCGCTTATTGTTGTGTCTCCGATGTTGACTGGACCATTCACACCCCCAACTCGGGGATTCCCCCACCATCCATGTGGCCGGGAGATTCTCTGCCTGGATGTTGTAGGGTAGAATAGAAGAATCGGGACACATCAAAGGAAAGTTTTTTGGGGAAGTTTATTCCTTTTCAAGACCCATGATCGCGAGCTCCCATCCAGTACAGAACGGCAGCCAACTGACTGACCAGAAGTTCTTTAACCGGATGGGCACTGGCTGCCAAGAATCACAATACAGTGTGGACCATGGAATACACTTTAAACATAATCACTGGACAAGCATAGACGTGTGAATGCAATAATACAGTACACAAGCAGTAAAGGAGAATGCCACAATACCACATTGGTAACACCACTGGTGTCTGGTAGATGGATGGCGACATCGCCTTCCGCAGTACCGAGACTACTCATTTCATTCGACCATACATGCTTCTTGTCCACCTCAAGAAATTTTTATGCGCTTGCTGGACATGCAAGGGGCCATTATCAAATATTTGGCCAGAGCCATTTCCGATCACAAACCCTTTTTAGGTCTCAGCCTGATCCAGCGCATGCGCTGGTCTGGCAGAGACATTTAGTAGGTGCTCTGAGAAATGCTACTTTGCTGGCGATCAGCTTACTATCACACGCACAAGCGCGCACGTGACGTGCACAGTTGCCATCAGGTGCTCTCACTTTCGCCACACAAGCGAGCGCTGTTGCTAAGCCCTTGATCGCGTTCACTTTCGCTGCCGCGCGGCCCTGTAGCTTTCACGGCCGAGTGGCCAATGCTTGTTTTTTCAGTGACTGCCTTGTTTTCTCAGTGACGTCTGACTATCTCGATTTCTCAGTGCGCGGCCAATGCTCCTTTTTTCAGTGACTGCCTCGTTTTCTCAGTGACGTCTGACTAACTCGATTTCTCAGTGACTGCCTTGTTTTCTGAGTGACGTGTTGACTGCCGTATTTCGTGTTGCAAGCTCCACGCATGTAAATCAAGCCCTTTGTGAGACTCGCTGGAACAGGGCGCCTGGGGCTCTGCAAAATACCAGCCGCAGAGGTAGAGGAGGCTGCTGCTGCTCTGGAGGTGGGGGTGGTAATAAGACAGGGCATTTAAAGAAGCCCATGCCTCCTCCAAGCCGCACTCTGGCGGAGTCCCCCCTCCCCAAGCCCCCCGGTAGTTACAAACTCCAGCAGAGACCATCCCCAGCTCCCCAGATGGCTTCGGCAATGACCACCCAAGACCCATCTGTAGGCACCCAGAGCATCCTCCCACCCGAGGCTGGAGGATAGGCCGAGTTGAATATTCCAATACAAGGTTTGCGCTGGCAATTTACAGAGGGTAGCCCTCGATACGAACTCCGATGAGAGCGGAGGCATTGTACCAGGAGGCGCTGACAGCTCATGTCTTTCCCCCCACACTGAAGGAGCCCTTATTGTCCCCCTGCTCAAACCCGGGTAACCTGTATTGATGGGAAGGCTCACAGGCTGTTGACAATGGTGAACGTTGATTATAAACTCCTCAGTGGGTTCCTGGCATAGCACCTGTTGCCCCATATGTTGGGTCTGATCCATGCTGACGAGTCTGGATTTATCCCAGGGCATAGCACAGCGCTCAGCACTCTGTGCCTGTTGGAGATTTTGAAGGATGGCCCAGTCCTTCCGGAACGGGCTGGCTTCCAGTTTGTGGACATTGAAAAGGCTTTAGATATTCTCGACAGGGATTTTCCCCATGCTGTCATGCTTCATATGGGGTTGGCGCACTGCTTTTCAGAATAGACTTTCTTGCTCTAAACAAGCCCTGTGGCGGGGATCCAAATGAGGCAAACGATCTCCGGGCAGCGTAACATGGAAAGAGGCACCAGTCAGGGGTGCCCATTATTTCCCCAGATTTTTGGCATTGTGGTGGAGTCCTGTAGTGGACTGCTTTACAATAGCATTCAGTCCCATGGAGTTTCCAGTTACATCTCACTCTGTGCCGACGATATAGTACTTTACCTGGGAGATCTGTGCATGGAACATGAGAGGGCGGTAGGTCTCCTTAGGGCTTTTGGAGAGGCCTCCGACCTTCATGGGAATTGGCTCAAAACTAGTCTGTTCCAAATCCGAGTGGACAGGCGCGAGCCCCCAGCCCTCGATGCGATGGGATCGGAACACAGTGCAATATCTGGAGGTTTGAATATAATGTGCGGTCCATGAACTAGAGGGCAATGTGGCATCTTTGTGGGTGAGCGCTGGATTTTGGAAAATATTGCCTTGTCAGTAGCGGGCGAAACAACCATAGCTAAGATGGTGGCACGGCTATAGAGCTGACTGTCGCATCCACTGACTCATGGGAGCACACCGAAACATATTAGGTAAAGAGTGGCATTTGCACAGGCTTAAACCTATGCATTAGAAATATATATCTTTTTTTAGTGAATCAGACTCATTAAAATGCCACAATTCCTCTACTGCGTAGAACGTGTAGTAACAAGATATATTTACCCATTACCCTCTCTCCATGCTCGAGCAACTACCCTTGCAATGGCAGTCATGTCTACAATGAGCACATGATGAGTGTATTAATGAAACTCTTTACTCGTGGTGCAAACTGCTGGTTAAAACTGGCCCTAGATGCTGGTGAACCACTGAGGGCTCGCTCCAGATGCTTGGGTCTGGTTCAGCCTGACATCCTCTTGAGAAAAAAAAACTAGCCTAACCTTCGTGTGGCGTCTGCCCTGTGTGCCCCCTCCTTCTCCAAGCCTCAGCACTACTCCTTGCAGTAGAGGAGCTGCTGGCCAGTGTTACACCCGGGGTCTTCCTCCATGTTTTTTACCCACTGTGTGGGTCAGATGGGCTCACAGTGAAGGCACTCTGTAAGTCCTCTGAGAGTAATGCTTTGCTAGTGAACTTCAGTCTGTTGTGTTATTAGAAGGTTAAAAAAATTAGTTGGGTTAACGTTTCTAAAGGAGCACTTTCATGCAACTCCCCAGACTCTTCACGGTCAGCTCAGAATCACCGACGCACCTTGCAAATCGTTTGCAGAGACTCGTGTGTCAGTGTGGGCTGTGAGTGAAAGTCTGTCTGAAGTTGTTCACTTCACTGTGTATCTCAGTTAAGATGTGTAACTCTGCGCACCACTGAGATTAACAGGTAGATATTCAGACATTTTGTGCAGGGGTAGTGACACAAAAGTGACGCTAACCAGCACAAAATGTTTTGTTTTCAATTTACTTTCCAGGACAAAACTTGTTTTGCGTTGCAAAGTACCATAAATGTAGCGCAAAGCACTGCTTTGTGTTACTTAGTGCCAAGGTGGCGTTACATGGGTGATACATGGGCGTTCCCATGCAACCACTCATGTCTACTGACGTAAAATCCTATCTACAAATAATTATAGACAGGGTTTACCGCCAAAAGTTAACGCCATTTCAAAGGCGCTAGAAATTTTTTATTTCTCCTTTCTTTTCCGACTTTGCATGTGTGGTGCACTGTGCAGCACACATACATAGAGGGTAAACGTGCCTAGGCATGGTATTTTGTATGGGAAGGGTTGGCTTGTTTAAAACCTATGCTAGACTCATGCACACACCTTACTGTATAACGCTAAGGTGTGTGCGTGGTGCTTGGCAGCTGAAATCAGCGCTGGCACTAGGGAGGGGAGGAGAGACATATATCCGTCGCTATTGCGCTCTCCTGCTTTCTCCCTGTCACGCAACGCAGCACAGCCTCTTTGGGTGCTGCGCTGTGTGTTGCATGTATTTTTTAAAAATCTTGCCATATTTAATAGAGTGTACTGATTTAGTTAATCAAAGAGAAAACGCATTGACCTTTGTGGGGAAAAAACTTAGCTTCCTCCTGTGACCTATTTCTGTGCTCCTAGGCAATTCATTTACTTCACTGGGCCTCCTTTTCTACAACCGTCGCATCAGAGAGCACCTTGAAGTGCATCGGTCCTGGATGAATGCTGCACAAAAACCTTCCTGCATATGCTTTAGAAGACTGTAAAGTTGTTGCTACATCTGCAATAACAGCATAAGCCATATTTAGGGGGTGCAGTACAGCTAACTTGACTCTTGTGTCACTAATGTCAGTGCCATCATGGTAGGTCGTCAGTTCTAAGTTGTCATTTAGAACCGGTCATGCCTAACAAATCCAATGTACTAAAGTGAAAAACTTCTAAATGTTAAATATACTTTTTAAAGTGTTGGTCATATTTTCATACATTTGTTATGTGATATATATATATATATATATATATATATATATATATATATATATATATATATATATATATATATATATTTTTTTTTTTTTTTTGTCTAATATTGGCTCAGCTCATGCTTTGGCTCTTAGAACCATGCAAGACTCTTGCTTACCCACATCTAGCTGATCCGAAAGCAAGAGCGCCCAAAAAAACGGAAGTGAAGGTGAACAGAAGAAGTGCGAGCTTTGAACAACCGTGTATTCAGAGCGCACTTGACTTTCTCAATATTCAGGGTGCAAGAATGTAATCCCTAGCTTGTATAGAGAGCATCCTTCTTCCCAGTCCTACCAGCGGATCCCTTCAAAAGGCACGTGTTGGCCGAGCTGAGCAGCTGCTCTGAGCCACGAAGTTTCACACCCAGGGGCATATTTGCTAAGATTTTGCTTCGGGGTTGTGTCACTTTTGTGGTGCAGCCACAACACAAAAAATCTTTTTGGGTATTTACTAAGCCATGCAAAAACACTTTTGTAGTCTAGTAAACATAAAGTAATGCAAGGTGTCACCTTGCATTAGGAAGGGATTCCATGGATGGAGCATGGGCATTCCCATGCATTTACTCATGGATTTTGGTGCATTCTCAGGTTTACAAAGACTTGTAAATTTAGGAATGCATCAAAATACTATGCCTTCCCCTGCTAGGCTTAACAAGTAGAAATATCATTATTTCTTCTAGTTATTTCTTCTATCCACATGTGTTTCATTTTGCACCACACACAGAAAGAGGAAAACGCTGCTCAGGAGTGTTTTCGTGCAGCCTGCACAAAAAATCCTACCTGTAACGCAGGCGCACTTAATCCCTGGTGTAAGGGTGCCTTGTTGGCGTTAGGCAGCACACAGTGTGCCAGTGCTAGGAGTCAGCAGAAATGCATGATATCTAAGTTGAAATGGCGTATTTCTGCTACCTCCCTTTCATGCAACGAAGCGCATCAACTTTGCTTACTGCCCTGTGCTTCATGAAAAATGTGTAAATCTGCTTTTTTTGCAGAGCTCTCAAGTGTTCCATTTCTGTGTGAGCAGATCATCTAGTCTGTGTTTTTTCATTTTGTGTTAAGATTTACAGTCCTGTTCAACCCTTCATAAAAGCAGGAATACGAGTTCCAGAATTCCTAAAAATACCGGAAATGGATGTGCTAATTGCGCATGGAACTGAAACTCATGAGAGCTCTGTTTCATGTATTTCGAGACCTTCACCGTACAAGACCTTTCTATCAGTTGATTTACCGTGTAGAAAATACATATTGAAAGAGATGTGTATTTCCTAAAATGCAACCTAATACCAGTATAATTAATACTTATGTATGCACCTGTGGCACTGGTTCAGGAGTTTTCTAGGAGACTGCTGGTCAAGCATTTATTTTAAATAATAAATTGTCACAAGCGATACGAACTAGTTGCCCGCAGCTGTAGAAGCATGCATGTTAACACACCCCATGCAGGTGTACGACTCACTGTTTTTAAAGCCTAAAATAACTTTATTGTACCTTTGTCCCGCCTAAAATTGCTTCCACCTCCGTGCACATTAATGGGGACCATAAATGCCCCCAATTATACTCCTGTTTCCAAATGCTGCCATGCATAGTTAGCAAGTTTCCGATTCCACTATCATCCAGAGGCGGTGCGAGGAAGGAGCTGGGATACCCTACGGCTCCAATACCACACGCAGGGTCCTTATGAAGGAGGCACCTTTTTAGGTTTCGCCTGCGAACAGCTGCGCGAACAGCTGCGCAAGCAGCGTTTCGCGCAGGCGAAAAACTTTTGTTTACAAATATGTGGCTTATTCCCGCCTCTGTCTTCCATTGGCTAGCTCCATAAATGGAGGCTAGCCATTGGAAGAGAGAGGCGTCCGTCATTCACCGAGGCGATTCGTGGGCGTTCCTGCGATGTTTTTCTCATCCAGCCCCTTTTAGGACGTCAGTGCGGCGGTGGGCGGGGTTTATTTTTTTGCTCGTCGAGGTTTCATTTGGTCATTCCGCGGCCGACTGCCGCCGGAGGAAGTCCAGGTCCAGGTGAGTGATTGTGGCCGTTCCCGCCGCCCCCCCTCCCGCTGTCCGTGTTCCCGTTCCTGCCCCCCCTCCCGCTGTTCGTGTTCCCGCCCCCTCCCGCTGTCCTTTCCCGCCCCCCTCCCGCTGTCCGTGCCTTTCCTGCCCCCCCCTCCCGCTGTCCATGTGTGCCCGTTCCCGCCTGCATTCTCTCTTTGCGGGAGGCTTTTAGCAGAATACTGGCCTAAGCTGCATGGTCCCACTGTACATACATGCACAATGCAGATTGAGTGAATTTGCAGTAACTCTAACCGTGCACGTCTGTGTTCCTTCGGATGTTCACCCTCTCGCAGTGCAGCACTCTCGGCAATGGTGCCCCGATCTGCCCTGATCACTTTGAGGGATATCATGGTCTTATGTGCTGATGCAGGATTACAGGAATGGAGCAGGTCGCCGATTGCCGACTTTGTTGCACACCACAATCCGAGGGATCCCTGCGTTAGTGAGTAGGGGCAGGCCTGAAGTAGCTGGACGATGTGGGGTGTGTACTTCTCGCTGGTCTCAGACCGCATGATGGCCGCTGTGATCTTTCGTCCCTGGGGTCAATCGATCCCACCACCATCCGCAGCTGAGATCAGAGGCCTGTGTTGTTGCCTGCAGGACCCACCCGGGCTGTGCCGTCATCTGTTTGTTTCCACCCGCCAACCATCAGGGTGATCGATTGCAGGGTGTCCAGGGGTACCTCTGTGCCTGGTGGTTCCGTGTCACATTTGTGCGCCTGCCCCCCCTCCCGCTGTTCGTGTTCCCGCCCCCCCTCCCGCTGTCCATGTGTGCCCGTTCCCGCCCCCCCATCCCGCTGTCCAGGTGTGCCCGTTCCCGCCCCCCCCCTCCCGCTGTCCGTTCCCACCCCTGTCGGTGAGCTGGTGCATTGAAGCACTGGAGCTGCAATGGTGCACTAGTGCACCCCGGGGTGCACTATTCTCGCGCGGATCGACACTGAGGCGAAACCGTTGCATTGTAAATGCTTGTTATCCTTGGATCTGCCGTTTTATATTTTACTGCTACTTCAGCGACACAGATCACAAGCTTACAGAATTCATTTAATTCGATCCTTGTCATTACACACGCCCTGACGAAGTTCACCCTGCTGAATGAAACGCGTTGGCTGAGACTCTTTGCACCATGTTGGAATATTTGAATAAAGAATATATCTTTTCACCAAAGGAACCTGACTACTTGTTACTTAAAATAGAGAACCTGGGTAGTGCACCGCTCCATTCTTTCCCAAATTCCTGATCATCTGCTTGGCAGTTTGCACCTTAAAACGGCAGGTGCAGGAGCAGTCAGTGCACACCAATTGTGAATTTATTGGTAACGATTTACAACGGGAGCACAGCAAAGAGGTGTGGCCACTGGAGTCCGCCGTTGACCACTGCCATTTACATTCATTTGTGATGTGCTGCTCCGGTCCACGTTTTTCGTTTCTATTTTCAGTAACTGAGGTGGTGATGTCCATAAATGAAGCAGGTTCCACCACTAAAGAACTTTGCTGCAGGAGTAGCAAGAGTGGTCTGGAATCTGAAATGCTGAAATCATCCACGCTCCCTAGTTCCTGCATTGGAAATATATCTAGTGTTGCACTTAGAGACCAGAAGGGAACATTTGCTGCTCTAAGTGTCACACCTGTTTCTTGCAAATGTTTACTTAGCTGGAATGGTGATTGAGAACTGAAGATAGTTGGCCCACGTCTTCTCTGTTTTTGCAATTCACCGCCTCATACCATAGATGCTGTGAAGAGCTCTGAAGAGGTGTATTAGATCGAACAGTCATCTTATGTCCTCACCTGACGTGTCCAGTTGGTGCTTGTCCAGATCGACCAGTGACCTCCTGACAGGTAAGCTCCCATTGGTTCAGACAGGCAAAGGTTCCTCTCTCCATTCATTCTTCTGTCATCTGCATGTTGTTAGAGGCCAGTTTAGTACAGGGATTTCTTGCTACTTTTTATCTGGCCACACCAGTCACAAGCGTCTCTCAAATGTGGAGTAGTACAGCGCTGATTGAACGGAGGGGATGTGTTACCACATGAAATGTATGTTTGTGAAGGGATGTATTACTAGTCATTACATAATTTTTTGCAAAAACTGGGAAACTGGTCTTTAATTGTTCAATTCTATAATCCTGGCTTCTTCAGGACAGGTGTTATGTCTACCTGCTTACAGAATTTGGGACTTGATTCATGAAGAAAGAAACCACTGATGTTATAAGGCTACAAAGCCTATATGTCAACACTAACGCGCAGCGGGCGCGCCAAAGGCAAGCCCGTCTGCGCCCGTCCGCGCCAGTGCGCCGCCAGACGACAGAACCCCTGGTCCTAGGCCGGCACACAGACCCTTCTATACCCGGGAGTACCTGCTTGCCCTTCGTGCCAAAGCACTTTGTGCTGACCATCTCTGGCACCCAGACACCCCACACATTCAATGCATCAAATGTGGGTTCTGGGCCAAAGCGGACCCTCAGGCATCCTCAGAGACTCTCAACCCCACAAGTCTCAACATATATAGCCTTAACTGTAGGTCCCTAGTAAGCCACCATAAAGAAATATTCGATCTTCTGGACCGGTCACCGGACCTACTTTTCTTAACTGAGACATGGCTAACCAGTGACTCGACGGCTATTCCGGCCCTGGCCCTCCGACAGGCTAGCTGATACTTATTCAGAATAGATCCAGCGGCAGGGGGGGTGGGCTAGCTGTGATATTTAAATCTGCCTACTCCTGCACTCTCTCTCCTCTGATTATACCTGACTGTGAATGTGCCCTATTTAAGATCAGCATTTTGGACAATTTTACTCTCACCGGACTTCTTATTTATCGCCCCTCGGCGCCGGCGGGCGCCTTCCAGGAAGCCCTGACCCTCACCATTTCTACACTTGCCCTGCAGACAGCCAATTTTAGTATTCTAGGAGACCTGAATTTACACTTGGAGCACCTTGACTCCCACGAGATCACTAACTTCCTGGGAGACTTGGAAGCCTGTCAGTTAATTCAGCTAGTTGAGGGTCCGTCTCATCTTGCAGGCCACCAACTGGATCCTGTGTTCCCCAACATTCGGGCACTCAAAGTTCATGCCCCCCTTCCATTAATTTGGACAGACCACTTTCTTATCCACATGTGCCTTAGCACATCTGCTGCCTTCCGGTAGAATCTCCCCCCCTCCTCTCTGGAAGCGCCCCTGGCACAAACTGGACGCTCACAGCCTTGAGTCCAGCTTAAAATCTTCTCGACCAGATTGGCCCAGCGATCTGGAGGAAGCAGACAAAGCCTATAGGGGGTGGATTAATAACTCGCTGGACCACTGTATACCTAAAAAACTGTCCCGGGCCAAACGCGAGCAGTCGCATCCCTTGTACAACGATATATTAGCATCAGAAAAAAAACACTGTAAGACTCTGGAGGACGCTTGGAGGCGCTCCTATGACCCTCTAGCAAAAAAGAACCTATAGGAAAGCTACTAAAGCATATCACAAACTTATACAAAAAACAAAAGCGGCATTCTATACGAATATGATTAATTCAAGCCCCAATCCATCTAAAACTATTTTTTCTCTGATAAATGACCTGACTAAAGCACCAGCGGGAACTAACAACCTAATAGCCTCTAACTCGCAATGCGAAGCCCTGGCACGTTTCTTTATCAATAAAGTTGAGGGTATCTACAACTCATTGGACATTAGAAGATCTACTCTTAATTCTTGCTTACCCACCTGTCCGTCTGACCTCTCCTATTTCCTACAAACCCTCCCATCCTTGTCTTTTAAAGATCTAGAAATCCTGGCCACAAAGGTGAAGTCTGGCTCGCCTGATGATCCAGTTAAACCAGACACCTTTAGGCAACTCCACAACTCCATCTTGTTTGAGGGATGGGAACTGATCAACAGATCACTCCAGTCATCAATAATCCCTCTATTGTGGGATGTACGACATTACAACGCATGCTTTTACATCGCATGCTTTTACAACGCGAGTTTTACAATGCATACCATTACAACGCATAGTGCTTTGGGGCGCTGGATAGTGAATTATTTAATTTACTATTCCAACTCCAGCCCCCGTGGATAGTAGGGAAGGTGTTGGATAGTAAATTAAGTATATTCCCTATCCTAGAGCGCCCCCCAGCGCAATGCGTTGTAATGGTTTGCGTTGTAAAAGCTGCGATGTAAAAGCATCGCGTGGTAAAAGTTGCGTTGTAAGTGATGTTCCCCCCGGCCTATTTCTCTCCTCCCGTATCTGGCCAAGGTGATGGAATCACATGTCAATTCCACCCTGACCAAATACCTGGAAGCCAATGGGATCCTGGACAAGTCACAAAACGGGTTCCGGGCTAAGCATAGCACGGAGTCCGCCCTGCTGGCAGTTAATGAACAACTGAGGGCATCACAAGACCTAGGTAACACCTCAGCGCTGATCCTGCTCGACCTTAGCGCGGCGTTCGACACGGTCTCCCACGAGATTTTGCTCCATCGCCTCGGGGAGATCAGGGTCAGTGGCGGGGCCCTGGATTGGTTTGCGTCTTTTCTATCTGACCGCTCCTTCCAGATTCATGCCCCGCCATATCTGTCCGGCAGGTTCCCCCTCAACTGTGGTGTCCCTCAGGGCTCCGCCCTCAGCCCTATGCTGTTTAACGTGTACGTCCGCCCTCTAGCCCTTCTGGCCAAAGAGCGGAAGATCAAAATGATTTCATATGCGGATGACACTCAGCTGAATTTCACCTTCTCTAAGAAAACCGTGTCAGACCAGTTAAAATTTCAGGAAGATGTTCTGGCCATCTCGGACTGGATGACGGACAACTATCTCCAACTCAACTCCTCAAAAACGGAGGTGCTCCTGATTGGCAATGACTCGCATAAGTGGGACCACCAGTGGTGGCCTTCGACAATGGGTCCCCCCCTAAACCTAAAGAGGTAGTTAAGAATTTGGGGGTCCTAATGGACAACTCCCTCTCATTCGAGCTTCATGCAAAAAAAGTTGCTGGAATCTGCTTTGGCCGCCTGCGCGGTCTCAAACCCATTTTGGGATTTGATTTTTTTAGCCCTTTTCCCGCCAAGTAATCATTCAATCAATGGTTCTATCCCATCTCGACTACTGTAATGGACTACTACTGGGCACTAATAAAACGGTCATTAAAACACTTCAAAGGGCTCAAAATGCGGCTGCCCGCACTCTCTTTGCCCTATCCAAATACTGTCGCACCTCCCATCTACTGCACCATCTGCATTGGCTGCCCATGAAACAGAGAATCCAATTTAAGACCATTTGCCTAACCCAAAAAATCCTACACGGCCAGGGCCCCCAGATACTGCAGGGACTCTGTACCTTTTATGTTCCTACACGTGCCTTGCGCTCCGCAGACCTGCATCTTGCCTGCACCGTTAGAGTGCGCAAGAGCAGAGCGGGTGACCGCTCTTTCAGGTCTTTGGCCCCGGCCTTATGGAATTCTATCCCTCTTGAGGTGCGTTGCACACAAGTTCACTGGCTCTTTCGGAAACAGATTAAAACCTGGCTGTTCACCTCCATCTAGGGCGGCTGCCGCACCTGTTTTCCTGAAAGTGACCATATCCTGCTGTCCTTCCTGCTGTGTCTTGCCCCCCTGGTCCTGTCTGCGAGCGCTGGGACACCCTGTTGCTGGGGCAGCTATGCGCTATACAAGCTAATTTAACATAACATAACAAAGGAACACACCAGTGAATGGCAGTAGCAAGGCAATTAGTCCATTAATGGCTAAGGTACATAAAGCCTTTGCAGTTCTGTTGAACTGATCCAGATGCTTTGTTATCTGCAATTCTGATGAATAAGCCCTGCGTATTTGGCTGCACTAGATTGAACAATTCTGCAACTACTCATCTGCACTGCTTTATCCAGATGCTACTGCCCCATTCTTGTTGTGAGACTCTGTTAAAACAATCACCTAGTTTTGTTTAAGGGGCAACAGATGATTCCAGGGCGAAGTATGGGAAGGGGATTTGGTGGGAGGGGTTGCTTATGTATGCCCGTTGGTGCTTGTTTCTCTTCAAAGGTTTTGTTGTATTCGTAACAGCATTGGCGGCTGGCAGAGAACGGTGGGGGTGAGCGGTTGATAAAAAAAGATAAGAAATAGAACACTTACCTTAAACGGTCGCTGCCTCCGTCACGTTGCTGCTCCACTTGAACCAGGAAGTGCCCGGGATCCCCATAGCCAATGACAATGCTGCAGTGCAGCATCATGATTGGCTCCTGTAGAAAGCTGGCTCTGTATATACTATACCAAAGTAAGGTATAGTGTGCACAGAGTTCAGGGAGTCCCTAGAGGTATAGCAGAGGCTAAATTAGGTAAGTACTAGTAGCTTTTGTTGTGGTAGTGTTGAGCAGTTACGCTTATTTAGACAGTGTGTTATTTATCGTGTTCACTCAATCCAGACTGACGGTACACACTCAAAGAGAAAATCTAGACCAATTAGGTAAGTATAATAAAGGTATACATATGTTTTCTTTTTATATCCAAGCAGGACTTGGCACAGGTAAGTAAAATATACTGTCAAATGCAAGACTTCATAAGGAAATGCAGTTGTGGTTGAATTTGCAATAGTTTTCGGTTAGTATTGATTACAAAAGCAGTTTATATTACACAATAATGACTTTTAGAATGCTTTTAGATTAATTTTAGATTACTTTGACTACTGGGGGTGGTATGCCTAGACACCACACCAAGGGATCTCATAAGATAAGGTAAGTAAGACTTGTTTTGGTTAACTTATAAAGACTTTTTCCTCCATACAAACACAGTTCAGCACTTTAGCCTCAAAACTTATTACATCGGTTCCTATGGGAGAAAATGTTTATTGGTTCCACAGGTAAGTAAATGTCTCAGAAGTGGAAATTTTAGGGGTTAGGACCAAGGTTCTCCAAGTTCTAGGTAGGCACTCAAGTTGTACCTACAGCGGCACTGGGGCTGCTGCTTGCAGAGTTCAGGGGCCTAATGTTAGCCCATGGGGCTAAGGGGGCCTTCTGTTAGGGACTGCTTATGAGCAGGCCACTTAGGTTTGGGAGAAAATCTCTTGAGGTTAAGGTTAGCACTACAGGGGCCAACAATCAGCACAGGAGCTGCACCACCAGCGGCACTGGGGAGGCCGGGTTGAAGGTGCCAAGAAGACGTCGGGGAACCTGTGATTCTCAATGGAGACCTTCAGTACGGCAAAGTTGCTGCAGGCTTGGGCAGGGAGACTTCCTGAAGGCAACCACTGGCTGGAGGCGTAAGTTGGGCTCTTGATGGATGTCTGGACACCGTTAGTAGCGCCACCCAAGGCCTGGGGCATGGGGTGCAGGGGTCTCTTTTGGCGTCCGGTTTCTTTAACAGCTACGGTTGCAGTCGGGGGGACCCTTCAGGTTGATGCTGCAGGTGTTGTCTTGAAGCTGGAGGGAGGTCATGGATCAAAATATCCCAGGTCAGGATCACTGGAAAGACCTTCTTGAGGTGTTAGGCCACTCAAACTCGGGTCGTGGATGTCAGGTGCAGAGTGGTGCAGGATCCAGGCATCGCTGGATTCCGGATTTTGGTCTTGGAGCCTGTTGCTGAGCAAATCCGGTTCTCAGAGGAGACAGTCTGTAAGCTCAGTGCAGGGCAGGTCAACCAGATTCTACTGAACTCACCAGTTTCTTTGCTGTAGCCTGGCCAGAGTCGGTAAAGACTACTAGGGCTGGGGCCAAAGCAGTATATGTCCTCTTCTTCCAGAGTCAGCACGGTTCTTCTGTCTTTCTTCTTTCTTCCTTGAATCTGAGGCGGCAAGGTCCAGGGTTGCCCCAAAATGCTAAATTTAGGGGTGTTTAAAGGGGTGCGCAGGTCGGGACCAATGGTTCCCTTCCTTCGGGTGGGTACACCCTCCATTATTCCATCCTCCAGTGGGAGTGGGCATGAGCTCTCCCTAATTGGCTAAGTCCCTTTATCTTCAAGATGGAGGGGACTGAGATGTCTGCTTTGCCTCGCCTCCATCACCTGAGGGGTGGGGTTGGCAAAGGTGGGCACACCCAGGGCTGGGCTGGCCATAACAGGCACTGGGCATTTCTGCTGTAGGCCTCCAGGGTGGGGCCAGTTTTGGGCCCTTGTGGGGCTGCTTTTTTTACGGGGGCCGGCAATATCAGCCCCTTGTAACAAAATCACCTGAAACCAGCCCTAGCAAACAGCTTAGGCGCATACCCCCCTTGCCCCCGGGGGCTGGCCGATCAGTTTGCCAGGGCCGGTTATGGTTCCCGGTCTCTCTCTTCTTAGCTTTGTTTTCCTGCCAATTCTCCCAGCGAAAGTGGGGGGGGGGGCAGAACTGGTAAGAGACAGTTGCTGGGGGCAGCAAAAGGCAAGGACAGCTTCCAAAGGACTCAGCCCATCCTGGGGGAGGAGGCATGACACCTCTGCATAGGATGGGTTTTGTTTCAGGTCCAGAGAGTGAAGGCTCTTTACCTAGGGTACCAGAAACCGGTCTGCTGGTGGTGAATGGCCCAATCTGGTACCTCAATGCGTCACACCTCACAAATGCCTCTTTTAAAAAGTTTCTCGCACAAGAAATTAAAAACTACCTAGCAAATGTTAAAGATTCAGTTTCCTCCTGCAGGATATTATTGGCTGATGGGGTGTGGCCAGCCACGACAAGATGGCAGACGTGCTCTAGAACCGTTCTACCGGACACTGAAGGAATAGTCGGGAGACAGTTTGAGCTACCATGTCACTGAACAGCATCTCATTGGAGCCACCGGACCCCACAAATGCCAAGTCTGACATAATCCTAGCGGCCATTGCTGACACAAGACAGGATCTGGGAGAAAGAGTGGACACAGTGGTTGTCAAATTGAGCCTGCTGCGCAATGATCAACAGAAACTCTGGGCAAGATTCAAGCAAACAGAACCTGCCCTCCAACCCCTTCAGCTCACTACAGTGGACTTTGATGATAAGGTCAGGGACCGCAAGGCCAGAGTCCACGTGTTGGAGAGCAGAGCAGAAGATGCTGACGGCAGGTTACACTGTAATAACTTGCACATTGTTTGCTTTCCGAAGGCGCAGAAGGGTCGGACCTCCTTGCCTTCTTTGAGACCTGCTGTCCACGGTCAAGGTGCCTATGAGTCTGTCACCCTTCTTCTTGCTGGAGTGGGCCCACTGAGTGCCCGCCGGGAGGCATCTGCCAGGTGCGCCGCCGCGGCTTGTGGTGGCCAAGTTGATGAACTTTAGAGACAAGCAAATTATCCTGCAATGCTCAAAAAGCTGAACCCATCACTTACGACAACACCCACATACTCCTGTTCCTGGATTACACGCTGGCGGTCATCAATGCTGCAGGCCTCATTTTTGGGAGTGAAGAAGATATTGCTGTCTGCCGGCTCCACTTATTCTTTAACATTCCTGGCCAAATTGAAAGTCATCGCAAATCACACCAGCTACTTCTTTACGGTGCCCGCAGATGCCTGGGACTGGGTGGCACAGCAACAGGACAAGCCCTCAGAGCCGAGACCGCAGGAGATGCACAGATGACCGGCCAACCCTGGCATGGAATGAGCCACCGTTGGTGTGGGAGTGATGGGACTGTGACGTAGGCACAGCAGGCCAGGCCCCTGAGGAACAGATGCAGGCACTTTCGGCTGCCAGCAACATGTGGGCGGGGAAGGCCTGCCACTCCATTTATGACATGAACGGTGTACTGTCAGAGGCAGGGTCGAGTGTCTCAGACCGTAGCACTACCTCGGGTGGTCTCCCCATCGTTACTCCATGAACAATGGATGACATTGCCCAACTGGACATGAATGCCACCGCTGTCAGGCTTTGGGGGCTGAAAGGAGGGGGGGCACACCTGGGCAGACGCCCCTTGGGGGGATGAAAGCCCATGGGTCGCACACTACTCCACCCACCAGCGGGTATACCCCAAGAGCATCACGGTCAATGCAGTTCTTCAAAGCGTGTGCGCCTTTCGTAGATCTAGAAGTGTAAAAGCAAAGTTGCAGCACCAACTCTGGACACCGGTGTTTCAGGATTATTTTCCTTCATCAGCAGAGTATAGGTAGTATTCGGGGGTTTGCTGTGCAGGCTGCCAAATATTATCAGGTCTGGTACCACTCACGGCGCGTAGGTGCGTTGTCCGAGCTCGTCAGCCCAATGGCCAGAGGGAACCATTTTTAAATGAAAGTCCATGGGTCGCACACTACTCCACCCACCAGCGGGTATACCCCAAGAGCATCACGGTCAATGCAGTTCTTCAAAGCCTGTGTGCCTTTCGTAGATCTAGAAGTGTAAAAGCAAAGTTGCAGCACCAACTCTGGACACCGGTGTTTCAGGATTATTTTCCTTCATCAGCAGAGTATAGGTAGTATTCGGGGGCTTGCTGTGCAGGCTGCCAAATATTATCAGGTCTGGTACCACTCACGGCGCGTAGGTGTGTTGTCCGAGCTCGTCAGCCCAATGGCTCGAGGGAACCATTTTTAAATGAAAGTCCATGGGTCGCACACTATTCCACCCACCAGCGGGTATACCCCAAGAGCATCACGGTCAATGCAGTTCTTCAAAGCGTGTGCGCCTTTCGTAGATCTAGAGTGTAAAAGCAAAGTTGCAGCACCAACTCTGGACCCCAACCTTGAGGGGATGCCTATCCCCCGATGTCCTGCCCTACTGACCCTGCATTAATGGGGCCATACTTAGGTGGGGTGCTTGGAACAGCAAGCCCGGATGGCTTGACACACTCAATCTTAGCAGTGTCAAAGAGGGTCAAACCTACCCCTTCGCCCTGCAACATACCACTCACATGCATGCCTATCCTTGCTGTTGGCCCCCCCTTGCCCTGCAGGAGACTTGCTGTGCACTATGGCAGGATGCCTTGAGGTACCCACGAGTGGGAATGTATGTTAATTGCTTGGGCAGTTAGATGTTTTGCTGTTATCATATATGCAGCCTGCCCTCACACAAGTGCCCTTACGGCCACAGCACCCACTCCCGTGTTGAAACCACTCCTACAGGACCAGGACTATAACATTACTAGGATATCGTTCTTAACATGGAATGTCTGAGTGAGGGGTACAACACAATAGCGTCATGCGGTACATCAGTATTTCAGGACGAGAGGTGTCTACACAGGGGCCAATTCATAAAGGTAATCTGAGATCAAAGTCTAACTTTACGACTTTTGGTGTTCACAGAGATCATTTACGAGTCGTATCTTTAGGTCCACAGTCGGTCCATACTCTCCACACCCGGGCCGTACCCTCCGCACCCGGTCCGAACTCAGGCCAGATGAAGTGTAATCAATGGACCAGAATGTAATTTTTACAAAAGGGAAAATTAGGAACGTGTGATAAATCGTAGAGAAGGCCATGAAAATCAGTTTGGGCAGGGAAAAGGGTGTGGCCAGACACTACATCATATCCCAGAAAAGAAAACTCAACATTTTGATGGAGCAACATAGCCTCAGAGAAAGTACCTTAAACAATATGATGAAAACACTCATGAACTTTACACATTTAATCACTTTCACAATCGGAAGAGTAGGCAGACCAAAACCAAAAGCAGAGTCCTGGGGCAATATGGTTCATTACTAAACAACACTAGCCGCTACCTGGAACATTGTCCAAAGAACACTTTGACTGGTTAACAAGAATCTCAGAATGGTGAAGGGAACTGAAACTCTAACAATCATTGGTAATGCATCGGTTTTGCCTATGTAATAAATAAAGAGCTATTTTCACCAGTCATCGTCCAGGAGAAGAAGAGAGCTCCCTGACAGATAACACAGGGGTGAAGAGAATGTGTCGCAGTGGCCAGAGCCGCTGACTCGAGAGCTGGAGATCCCTGTTCGAGTCGCTGCAGTGCGCAAAATGTCCTGTGATTCTATGCAAATCACTTAAACTCTTCAGGTGATAAATTGTTATATAAATATGCTGCAAGAGTAAAAGGCAAAACTTTATGAAAATATAGTTTCACTAAAGCGGATGTCAGCAGTATTTTGGAGGTGGGCAACTGATAAGAGAAGCAGATGAGGAACAAGCATTGGTAAATTCAGGAAAATATGCTTCAGCCAATAGAAATGGAGGTAAGGTTAGTGGCACGCACAGGAACCAATGAGAATCCAGGAGAGAGGAGGCGAGATGTAAGTCCCTTTTAAGTTAATATCAAAAACTATTTTTTCTCATGCACAGCGCAAGCTTTGTGCAGCCAAAACCTATAAAGCATTGAGGGCCATATAAATAATCATGGTTACCAAAAAACATACAATTTCCTGCACCCATTATTCCTTTTTTTCAAATTTTTTAATCACTGCCACCATATCCTATGAGGCCTTGTTAGTGAACCCACTGTAGCGACTGAAGTGATTTTAGATGTATCGAAATCTAATTTACTATGACCCATCCCCTTACAATCTATTCCATAGTGCAGACAATCAGGAAAGGTGGCCGTGATGTGATGTGCAGCAGTGGCGGCTCACACAGGTAAGTATGATGGGTGGCGAGGCGGGGCAGGAGCGGGGATGGGTGCGGGGGTAGTGGAGTGTGACATATGAAGGGAAAGTGGAGAGTTATGTTATGTTATGTTATGTCATTCTATATTTCTATAGCACACGGCTACTCCCCGGAGTGTCCCGGCGCTAGAACAGAACGCAAAACCACATAACAACAAACCCTAACGCAGTCACAACACCACACATCACTGCTGGAAGAGCCACGTTTTCAGATTCTTCCTGAAAATAAAGAGATCAGGGCACTGTCTGATAGCAAATGGTAGTTTATTCCACAGCCTAGAGGCCACAACATGAAAAGATCTGCCCCCTAGCCGGGAGAATTGAACCTTAGGTACAGTAATCAGCAGTTGAGAAGAAGATCTCCGAGTGCGTTGGGGAAGATAAGGTTGAAATCCCCAAGATAGGGAGCTCCGAGTTTGTGAAAAGCCTTAAAAACCAGAACCAGGGCCTTGAAGTGTATTCTTTTTTGCACCGGAAGCCAGTGCAGTGAGATAAAAGCTGCGAAATATGGGTTCTGGGCCCAATCAAGAAAATGGCTCTTGTCGCAGCATTCTAGATCACTTGCAGTCGGCTCAGGAGATAATCCAGAAATAAATAAATGAAAGCACTTACTTTGCGCTCGCAGCATCGCCGAGTCGGCCTGCGATGGCCAGGCTGACTTGTGCAGTGTAAACCTCTCCACCCAGGTGTCTCAGACAAATGGGATGAGAGCAGGCACAGGCCTCCTGTGCCTGCTTGAGCGTTGAGGCAGCCCACTCCAACCAATCCTGGTGCTGCTCTCCTGCTGATCATCTGCTTCATGAGAGTAATGTCAAGATTTGCAGAAGGGGGTTGCCTGAGGCTCCACGAGGTACAGTCGCACTGACAGCATCAAAAAAGAAAGAAGGAAAAGACGGAGGAGAGCGAAACACAGGTAAGTAAAGTTTGAATTAAAAAAATAATCTTATTGTCCCCCTCTGGGTTTGGTTCTTGTTCCCCTCCATGCTCCTCCAGTGTTGAGGGTCACTGCCCGCCACTGTTCTTGAGTGCATATCCCCTCACCCCACCCACTCTACATCCAGCCTCCCACCCCAAATCCAACGTATCACTCTCTCCCTTGTGCACTACTTTTTCTCTTCTCCACCCACCTCCTCCTCCTTTGACCCCTCCCCAACTCCGAGGTCCTTTTTTAAAATGTTGCACTTTTGCCCAAAACAATATCATTTTTGATTTATCGCCATCTTGGATGTTTTGCGATGCATGTGGGTGCCAGTGGAATCAAGTGACCGTGTCATTGTACCTTTGTTTCACTTTTGTTTTACTGATAGCATCAGGAAAAATAATTTTGCTTTGCCCCGATAAAGGACAGCATCCTGAAAAGTCAGCAGCGAGACCTACTGGCTTTGCCTGTGCTTATTTTAATTGCTGCTCTGCTGAGCTGTGGATTGTACTAAGCTGTAGTTACATTGGCTCGGTGCAGGATTGGCTGGTGTTGGTAGCATTGCAACAGCCTGGTGTTGGCAAGGCGTGATCTGACAGTGGGGATCGAGCTCAGGGACTTGTCCAGACAATGTAAAGGGTGGGCCATCGTGCTTAAAGTGAGTAAACACTTATGTATGGGATAATCAGCATTCATGCAAGACATATAAGACATCAGATACATGCATATAGGAATACTTTTGGAATTGGTCTGCATCATAGTGGGCCCGATTCACAAAGGGTTGTACGGGTAGCAAAGTTACATGTGCAGTCTCTCCACACTCGGGGTGGAGGCTCTGCGCTCATGGCTGAGTCTCCACACTCAGGGCGAAGTCTCTGCACTCATGGCGGGGTCTCCACACTCAGGGCGAAGTCTCTGCACTCATGGCGGGGTCTCCACACTCAGGGCGAAGTCTCTGCACTCATGGCGGGGTCTCCACACTCAGGAAGAAGTCTCTGCACTCATGGCGGGGTCTCCACACTCAGGGCGAAGTCTCTGCACTCATGGCGGGGTCTCCACACTCAGGGCGAAGTCTCTGCACTCATGGCGGGGTCTCCACACTCAGGGCGAAGTCTCTGCACTCATGGCGGGGTCTCCACACTCAGGGCATAGTCTTTGTACTGATGGGGGAATTTCATCTCAGCACGGCACACTCTCTGCAGTGCGCCATACGGAGATTCTGCCAAAGCGGCACAGACGCTGCACTCGTAACTTTACTACATGTAAGTGTCCCTGCGTGAATCGGATGCAGCATGAAGATTTTTTTACCTTTATTTCCTCAGAGTTCAAATTTTTTGGTTTTAGCCTAAAAAATATGAATAATACTATTCACTACCGTCTCTACAGCTTTTACCTCCTTTTTCCTCAGCAACCAACTCACTTGGAGTACCTAGAAAGAATCAATCCTCTCTTGCATGGACTTCAGGTAACCGAAGCGCTAACTTTGCATCTTGCAGGAACACTGATAAATAATGCTGTTAATACCTGTAGGTGAAGGCATGGAGCATTACACCACTGCCGGGGCTGAGAAGTATCTTTTCCTGGTGTCCTATCACCCATTTTGAGCACATCCCACACAGACTCACGGCCTGTCAGCGTGCATCCTCCTATAATATAACAATAGTATTTTCAATAAACTCTTTAAGCATCTCCCTCTGAGATGCATGTCACGCTGAAGAACTTACTTTAAAAGGCATGCCACCTGTCACCGGCACTCATGAGCAAGAGAGTGGGATCGTGCCACCTGTCACCGGCACCAAGAGCAAGAGAGTGGGATAAACACACCAAGGGGAAAGATGCCTACCATAGGGAGATCTCAGATGGTGGAGAGCGCTTTATGGTAAAGTATATGGAAAACAAAAACAGTTTATTACATTTGAAAAAAAATTACAAATATATCTAAGTTAAATGTGAATTAAGTTTATACATTTATTTTAGATGTAGAAGAAAATAAAAAGTGCTACAGCAACATTAACTTAATTTTGAAATAAATAATTAATTTAAGTACATTAAATTAAATTATAATATACTTTCTGAAGTTTAAATTACAAAAATAAATTCCCAAAATAAAGATAGAAAATATGCAGTAATAATTAATAAAATTGGTACAAAGAATTAGGATTCATCTAGTTATCTTAATTTTTAAGTTCAAAATAGAATATTAAAATATGTTGTCAGTAAATAATAAATATGTACTATTTTTATATGTTTTAACATTAAATCATATCTATTTAAATTTTTAAATATTTTAAATCATTGAAATTAATTTTACATTATTTCCTGTGTGTTTTTTTTTAATTCCATACCTCCTTTATTTTCTGTTTGGTACCATTTCAGTGCCAGTGTTTGGCCATATGTGGTGCTGAATTTACTACTTGGTGTTTTTTGGTAGTAACTAACGGTATACACCCGTTACAACGCATCTTTTACTCCGCACTATCATTACAACGCGACTTTTACTCCGCATACCATTACAACGCATTGCGCTGGGGGGCGCTCTAGGATAGGGAATAAGTATAATTTACTATCCAACACCTTCCCTAGGGTCCACGGGGACTGGAGTTAGAATAGTAAATTATACTTACCACTATCCAGCACCCCAAAGCGCTATGCGTTGTAATGGTATGCGTTGTAAAAGTCGCGTTGTAACGGTATGCGGAGTAAAAGTATGCGGAGTAACATGGTACATCCGTAACTAACAGTCTGATTTTGTGAATAAACAAAAAGTAGTAAACTTAACCTAAATTGAAAAATACTCTAAAGTATAAATTATCTTTGTGAATCTGGCCTGCTGATGGTGAATAGCCAAAAGTTGTAAAGTTACCGAAAAATGTAAGAGTAAACAATTGTAAGTTACCTCTGTGAATAGCCTCCTTTGTGCTCAGCTGCCCCACCCTGTTCTCTCCTCTAACAACCTACTCAGTGCCCTTCAATCTGGTGTCCATGCTCTTAAACCAACAGAATCAGTAGTCTTACATGTAGTCAACTTTGTCACGTTAGCTCATTTTAAATCATCTCTCACTCGTCCTTATACTCCTTGATTGATCCATTGTGTTTGACACAGTCGGTCACCCTACTCCACAATTACCGCTGCACTACTCTACTATCCTCACTTAACTCTGTACGTATCATTTGTCCAGCAGTAATTGTACTTTTTGTACCTCTTCGACCATTCCTTTTCAGTCTTTTGGGACTCGAAGTTATCTTCACCCTACTTTACAACCGGTTGGCATTCTTCAAGGCTTTTACAGGGTCTGCTTCTGATTTCTTGTATACAACTCTCTTTGTGACATCATTTTTCTCTTCTCATCTAGCATCTTAACGCTGTTGGCATCCAAATATTTTCTTTTCCAATCTTCACATGCATATTGTATTGCCTTGTGGCTATTCACTACTGGATTGCTACTACTGTTCCCATGCTGAACTCATCCAAGACAAAGCTTCTCTGCTTTCCTTCTTCAACAGTACCCATTTCCTTACCCTACCCAACCAGCGTCCCTCCTGATGCCTTTACCTTAGCTTCACCTGCTGGAAATCTTGGAGTTCCTATTAGAACAACCATGTACATGGAATCTTTCATCAGTACTACTGCTTTAAGGAATTTAGGGGCATATTTACAAGGAGAGGAGGAGCACAGCGTTAGCCTCCTTGGCTTAACGCCGCTGAAACTTATTTACAAGAATATGGTGCAGCCTTGCATTTTCCCCTGTGCTGGCGCTACTTTAGCTGCCTAGCGCCATCGTGAGTATAGCATGCTACAACGCATGCAAATACATCGCGTTCCGTAACAACACGGCCGTTACAACGACCGCGTTGTTACAACGCGATGCCATTACTACGCAAATCATTACATCGACTTGCAGTAGATGGCAGTGTAACATTAGGAATGTATAATTTACTATTCCAACTCCAACCTACGCAACAGTAGGGATGGAGTTGGAATAGTAAATTATACCATTCCTTATGTTAGAGCGCCATTGCGTTGTAACAACGCAGTCGTTGTAACGACCGCGTTGTAAAGGCATTGCGGTCTAATGACCGCGATGTAAAGGTTGTTTCCCGCCAACGCGGGCACCCTTCCACACTAGTGCAACGGTGCCTGCGTTGAGGGGAATGATTGTTTATGTGCAGGAAGGTATCTCTTCCTGCACATAAACAAACTGAAATGGCGTTTTGAAACTTTTTATGTGTGCTGCTTAATGCAGCACACATGGTTGTATAACCCAACAACACATACATTTTCCACGTGTTTCTTAACAACGCAGGTGGAACAATTAATGCGTCTGAGCCACACATTCCATTTACAAAGCAAGTCTTTACAATGACTTGCCTTAGGGGGGGTGCATGAATTTGGAATAGTATAATTTACAATTCCAACTCCAGTCACCGTAACAGTTGGGACTTTAAAGTCCAACGCCGCTTGACCTAATGCATTTCATTGCAGCGACTTGCGTTGTAAATGTAATGCATGCTTCTGATAGATTCGTTATTCCGCCAGCGTTGCCGTTCAATGGTCATTGTATTTGCTGTTTCCCAGGACACATAAAAGTTGCAAATTTTTTTTTTTTTTAATGATTGCTTATGTGCAGGAAGGGACAACTTTCTGCACATAAACAATCATGCATGGCATTTTAATGTTTTTATGTGTGCTGCACAATGCAGCACACATGGAAACAGCAAAAACTAGGAGAAATTAAACATCTCTCCTCGTTGCGCCATGATAAGACGAGGTTTTCCCTGGTCTTAATTTTGGAGCTGCCCAATATTTGCCCCACCCTTGTAAACATGGGGCAGCATCAAAATCAATGTGTGTTGCGGTGGAACGCCCACAACACCCATTGCCCACCCTTTTCATGTATATGTATATAAGATGCTGCCCCTATCGCCACCATGTTGAGAAAAGTGACGTTGTGGTGGTGATAGGGGCTTGTAAATTTGCCCCTAAGTATTTTGGGTTCCACAAAGCCAAGGTTAATATACATTCTTCAGTACTCAACGAACTTGACTACTGCAGCAGTCTGCTTGTGTTCCTCCCTTAGCAGTAGCGGCCGGCGCATATTGGGGCAGGGTGGAGGAGGAAAGGGAATGTAATAAAAACAAAAATCACTCACCTTATCGCCATGCTCCATGTCTCTGCTCCATCTCTCCTCCGCATTGGAACAAGAACCAGTAAGCACACCCTAGGCTCCCCCGACCAATAACAACGGTGCAATGCAGTCTTGTGATTGGTAAGCACCCAGGGTTCCCTGACCTATCACGACGCTGCAATGCAGCTTAGTGATTGGTCTGAGCGCCGTGGTTTGGTGCTGATACGAGGACTGGGCCCTGGGCATGTTCTTCACCTAGGCTACAATGCAGCCTGGATGGAAAACATGGAAAGTGCGCATGACCGGCCCACCACTCCTCTCCTGCCCTGCTCTGAGAGCAGAGCAGCTCCGCCCGCATAGCAGTTATCATTTTATTTTTCCTTTAGTCACACTGCTTAAAAGCAATTGGATGCCGCTCCTCCGCCTTAGCGGAGGAGCACGCCACTGTCCCTTAATCCCCTTTACCATCAGTGGCGTATCTAGGCCTTGTGCCGCCTGTAGCGGTCCCTGCGTTTACCGCCCGTGGCATGCAAATGTATGGAGGAGGGCGGGGCTGGTGATTCCTGTGGTTGTCACCCTGCGGTGTCTACAGGTAAGAGCGAGGGGAGGCAGGCCGCCACCCCTAAAACTCGAGCCGCGTGGGGCAGTCCGCCTCCTCCACCCCACACCTTGCTTTGCCACTGTTCACCATACTAGCTAAGGTCATTCAATTACTACAAGAACAATGTACAATCTGTCCAGACATGATCTGACCACACTTTGCCACTTTCGGAGAGAATAGGTCTTGACAGAAATCAGGAACTTTTGTTTTATATAAATGTTTTTATTCACAGCTGTCCTTCCCTTATTTTTTCTTATTATTCCTTATTATTTTTTTCGTGGCACTCTCACCCACTATACCTCTGCCAATAACCTACCATTGGCCAACCAGAACCTTCCGAACTAATCAAAAGGCCCTCTACTACACCTACATTTCAGTCCTTTTATCTAGTAGGACCCCGCCATTGGAAGTCAACTCCATCCAGCAGGGCGTGTGTCTCTCAATCCAAGAGTTTGAAAAAAAAACTACAGAATCGCCCCTTGTTACCTCCTATGCTCAAATACCGCAATTATGTATAATGTAACTTGCTATTTTTTTTAATTATTTATAGTTTGTTTATAGTGTTTGTCCTCATTGGTAAGGTTGACAA
This sequence comes from Lissotriton helveticus, assembly GCF_964261635.1. Classification (NCBI taxonomy): domain Eukaryota; kingdom Metazoa; phylum Chordata; class Amphibia; order Caudata; family Salamandridae; genus Lissotriton; species Lissotriton helveticus. The sequence goes on along the minus strand of NC_136062.1, from coordinate 245,863,028 downwards.
AACAGAGCCTACGATACTTACTATGAATTTTCAGTTTGGTAGTTGCTAACCTAGGCCTGTCATAAGCGGGGCTAGAAGAATCATTATGACTCGGCCCCCATCCTTTTGTGGGAACCGCGCTGATGTTGCCACATTTATTTATAGATTTTACAGTAAAGCGCCCTATTCATTATTGACAAGGCAGCTACCACAGCTGACACCACTAGATGGCGGCAGACGTTCGATCTGCCATTAGCTGTCTTTCTCGACAGGACTTTATATTGAACTCTGAAACAGGGTCCCATCCTGAGAGCCCTGCACCAACTTATGACATACCTGTGTTAACAACACCTTCCTCTTTTTTCTAGCTGTGGTATGATTTATTATTTATTATAGTGCATTAAATTGTATATCTTCACAGTTGTAAAAAGTATTTTTGGATTTGGTTTAAATCTTAGTGCCGCCTAGCATGCTTACCTTACTCATGGTATTTTTAAATCTGTGCAGATCCGTTAAGGTCGGGAACCTTTTTTTAAAATTTGACAGACTTGTAGCATGTGTAGTCTGCAGCGGGCATGGCATCTTTCATGTGGCCAGCCCCTGCAGTCAACCCCCACTGCACATAACTGAAGGCCATGCAGACATGGGTGTAGGCTGCAACATGATGAAGAGGAATTATCATTCACACACGAACCACATATATTCTCACAACCACAGGGAAAACATTTTTACCTTTCCATCTAAAAAGTAACCACAGTTAATATGAATTTATGGTTATGTTTGGTCGTAGTACCTTCATGCATGTTTAAAAAAAGCCTCTGAAATTCACTGTAAAAATGACAGTTAATCAATAGTTTAAGTTATGAAAAGACAGTTTCAAAAAAAACAAATTCCCCAGGTGTGGTTAGCTCTCACGCCTGCCATACTATCCATAACTCACACACCAAATGCAATGCTTCTGACCTCACACTATTTATAACAAGTAATAAGAGACTTTCTGTCAGGTTGCACTAACCTTGTGCACAGGAAGCAACAGGGTTGATGCTCTTTTCCATGTCTCATCATCCCCACCATTGACCACACATACAGGATTAGTGGTAAAAATGGGGAAATGGCAATGGAATAAGAGATAAAAACAGGGACGCAGGACTAGGGTGTGCGAAATTCTCCTAATTTTATTTTTGAATAATTACGTGAAATTTCAATAAAATTAATTGAAATGCAAATCGTCATTTAGCCCTATGTTTAAGCATGAAACGCGTCCTTGTCAATTTATGATGCAAGAACGCATGTTGCTCTATAAATAGTGAAAAATGACAAAAGCACCACAAACAGCAGGCGGTCGCCTTATTTTGTTCCTGTCTATTCACAGTACACTTTTAATGTTGCATTAGCAGTAAATGTTTAACATGAATGGTGCGAAATTACATGAAGTGACATGGTGGCATAATTCCAGGAACTTCACTTAACAAGCATAACGCAAAACTCTAGAAATTACACAGATAACGCCGGTGTAATTTTCATTTCACCCAGACTTACACAGGACTCCACCAGTCTGCCTCATCATTTCAAATTTTGAATGAGGTCTGTGGAATATAGTGGAGTTTACAAGACAAGAGATCTCTTTGGTGATTTGTCATTTAGAGAACTACGTGCCATTTCAATCATGAATGGATATAACTGGGCACTATCTTTCTGTAACCAACTCTCTGTTATTTGTTATGGGACGTGTAATTCCAAAACCGTACAAAAAATAAGTATCTCAAATATATACACAAATTAGTATTTCACGCTGTGTTTTGGATAATTACGTAAAGCTTTATCACTGTGTCTCGTTTAAGCTAAGTTATAGTTTCTCTTTGGCTTTGCAGATCTGCAAATTAGACAATACTGTTACTTTCCTGGTATTTCATATCGTTTTCTTAGCAATTGTATGTGCTTACTAAAACTCTAACACCTACTATTTGACAATCATTAATACATATGCAATAATCCACATTAAAATGTATCCCTGATTCTTCACTGGGTGACTTTAGTAAAATATTAACCCAGTCTTAACAGTTCAGCTAAATGCTAAAGGGAATAGTTCGACGCTAATTTCATCAGCAACATGAGTTCAGATACTTCTCTGTAATCCAATTGCCAACTCTTTACAATCCTTTAGGAAGCAATCAGACGTTGGAAGGAAATACAGAAATCATAAGCTAAGTGCTGGCTGCAGCACTATTTTTGCAATGTTGCCTCGCAAAGGACATCATTAACCGCTGAGAGAGTTACATCCGATAATCCAAGATGGTCACTGCCTCTCTAGAACATGTGATCGTTTGTAACTTGCTGTGAAACATAGTTCATTGCCAGCACATGCTCCTCTGCACATGCCCAGATGCTTCAGTCCAAACAGCGTCCACACTTGTGACAACCGCCAGCCTTCCTTCGTTGCAAGGTATCTAGTGCGAGCAGATTTGGGGTGCCTCTTCCACACATGTGAGCCACACTAAGCAGTAAACCAGGGGCGGCTCTAGGCTCATGGCGGCCCTGGGCAGGGAGCGTGGGTAGGGGGCACCGGAAGAGGGGGTCCGGGCGGGAACCAGGAGGAACAGGCGCGGAGGCCAGTAAAGAGGGGGAGGGTGTTTGGAAGTGGAACAGAGCCGGAGGCCGCCAAATCCATGTCAGGGGCCGCCACGCAAATATATATCCATCCTCAGAGGATTATTATATTAAAGATATATATTGGCGTAGTGGCCCCTGGGGTTTGGAGGCCCTGTGCAGGTGCACAGCTTGCACTTGCCTAAGGTCGCCCCTGAGTAAACAGTTCCTTCAGCCGCTTCCTAGCAGTTTTCCACCAAAAACACACTTTCTTGGTGGTGGGGCCCCTGGTTTGTCATAAATATTTGACACAGGATGCCACGATTGTTCCTCAGGACCAAACCACTTCTAATAAACCACATTTTGAAATCTTCTCTTATAGTCCTTGTATGCAAGGTCCGATGTATCTCACATTCATTTTCTGAACTACACGGAACTGGCATAAGATGTGAAATGAGATGTCTTTGTAGAACAATGCTATAATAAAGATAGGTGTATTTGTACAGACTGAGGCAACTTCGATCTTACTGTAACTGAATTCACAATCTGTTCTTTCACAAATGGACCCCCTAGTTTACGTTGTAAATTAGAAGGATTTTGTGGGCAACCCCACTTTCTCACCTACAACACACTGAGATGAAAGACTTATTTTAAGATCCGCATATACCGTAAAAGCCTCTTTAGCTTTTCCCTAGGTATCTTCTGCAGATTTTTAATGATAAACTAACTCAGTTAAATGTCCTGCACTGAAGAAAATTAGGTAGACAAAGACTGATCTAGAGGAAATACACGGAGATAATGGCCCTACATACAAAAGAAGGGTGCTATTTTAAAAGTGTGTGCTCTGTGTTATTATAAGTTAACTCTGCCAACCACAACCTCTGGCTCAAATGCCCCTCTTGTAGCAAGACGTGATATCTCAAATAATAATGGACAGCTTGATTCATTCTTTATGTCTGTCTGTCCATTTGAGGATCATAAGAAGTAGTGGACCGTCAATTGTTTTCTATCTAGCTCCTTATACAAGGCAGATGAGAATTCTGAAATTAATTGAGCCCCTCTATCAGTAATCAGAACCTGTGGTACACCACACCAGTGAATAACATGTTGTGAAAAAATACGTTCCCTTTGGATGTGAGCAAACTATGCAAATATGTAATATGGCCTATAATATGTCCTATTTTAATTTAACTAAAATACATTTTATCCGCTGCTTTTAAAAATTACTGTGCAAACCTGGCTGTTGGACAACTTAACAATACACTTCTTTGACACAATATGCCAAGGTCCAGGTGAAACAGGAAACAACTTCAACAATCCCATGGGTATAGTATGTGTACTCTTGATTTGAGCACAGATTGAGCATATATCTACTTACATTTGAACATAAATAAATGCATTTGGCCACCAGAAATATCTTCCTTCCGCTGTCAATTCTAGAAGTTTTGCCTTAGCATCAATGTAGTAGTAACAGAGATGTTCTTGCAAGATGTTAAACCAATGCCACCAAGTTGTGTCAGTCTCTGACGGGGAAAGCCTCATAACTTATTTCTAAGAAACAAGAGCGACCCATACGTCCTTGCGAACTGGGTGTTGCTGATTGGAAAAAACAATGTTCACAAGGAACTCATTTATCTGGTATATGCAGTTTCTGCAAGATTAGGTATGGCTTGCATGATTAAATCAGAGATTAGAATGACATTTAGAATAGGACCTTAATTCAATTCAGTCAGACAATATTGTATGGATTTATAGAAGTAGAAGTCCACATAACAATTATCAAAACTGTACTCACTTCAGGCGAAATTAGCATAATTTATTTTGTATTCGTCGTATTCATTGTACACACAAAACAAGAATTATCAGAGATATTTGATCATGTATTTACACTATGTACATTTTCATTTCAACGTGATTTGTGAACCCCAGTAAGGTGACCGTAACCAACAGTGATATAAATATTGTGTTAAGAAAGGGGGGGTAGTGGTTATTAATATTTACAGAAAGAGTAGCTCTTATCAATAAAATAGAAATATATATTTTTTAAATAGATATATATATATAAAAATATAAAAAAAGAGAGCCTAAAATCACTTTGAAATGAAAATGTACATAGTGTAAATACATCTCACTCTCATAACTGGCACTGTAGACTAGAATTCTTGAATAGCGCGATGAGCTCTTAAAGTTTACATTCTTGTGTCCATTTGAAGGTCGAGTGTGAACTATCCCACAACTCAGTTTCTGCACCTGTATTGTTTTTCTTTCCACTGTAGCCCTGCTTAGAAAAACATATGAATTTGTGTTCGTACTTGTGCACTTTAGCTGGTATGCTCACAAGGTGCCCAGGGATCGCTGTGTTGACTGACTCTGTGATTCATAGATTACCTCTACGTCCCTCATCCTCGACCCAGTCATCACTCATGAGGTATTCCACAGACAGGAAACAAAACAGGAAACGCTTTTAGGCTCCACCCCCCCCTCCTGCCAGGTGCTATATCATACCTAACCACCAGAAGCATATCCTGTTTTGTTTCCTGTCGGTGGATTACTTGATGGGAGACGCTGGGGTGAGTGCTGGGCACTTACCTGCTTCGCTGCGTCCTGTGGATCCTCCTCTGCTGGGCTTTGGGGGCTCCCATGGACCGTCGTGGGATTCTTGGAGCGGGGGCTGCTGGGCTTCCCTGTCTTCTCCTGGATTCCGGTAAACCTGTGCTGCTTGGCTCTGTGGGTTTCCTGATGCTTCGCTGGATTTGCGGTGAGTGCGAGGGTGTTTGCGCTGAGCCGCTTTTGGGCACGCTTCTCCCCGTGGCTCTGGGTCTTGCTGTCAGCGTGGCTTTCGCGCCCTCCCTTTAGGTGCGGTGGGGGCGCGGGTGTCGGCCTCGGTGCACGCTTCCGTGTTACGGGCCCTTCCGGGTCTCAGGATATCTGCCGCTTTGTTCGGGCGCCTGGGTGGACTCCGGGCGCTTCTTCTTTGTTGCGTTCCCGCCGGTCGGGTGGGGGCGCGGGTCTCGGCTTCCCCACTGTCCCCGCCTGGAGGTTGCTGGGTTTGTTGGCCTGGACGTCTGGGTGGGCTCCAGACGCTCCGGTTTTTTTGGCGTCATCTGTGTCCTGGGCCTGCGCTGCTCTTACGCCGGTGATCTCGGCTTGGCCCCGCTCCTCCTGGGTGTTCCCGGTTTGGCCTGTCTTCGGATTGGTCGCTAGTGTGGCTTGGCTTTTTGGGGTTTCCTTATTGGTTGCTTCATCCCCTGCTGCCTCTTGTGCCTTTTGGTGCTGATTGGTCTGGCTGACATGTACTATTTATATGCCCACTGGGGGTTGTTTCTACCTGTGGTTACCTGCTTCTTTGCCTTGTGCTTTGTTTCAGTGTGTGTGGAGTTGCGATGGGGAAGCGTCATCATAAGAGGAAGCATTCTTCTCCTGTGCCTCTCTCTTCTCCTGATTCCAGTGGGGGCTCCTCTCCTCGTCCTGTGAAGCGTGCCAGGCAGGATGATGATCGTATTAAGCGCCTTATTCTGGAGACTCTTTCTGACATTAAGGCGTCCCAGAAGGCTACTCCTGGTCCTACTGCACTTTATTCGGATATTTCGTCCTCGGCTGAGTCTGATGAATCTTCTCTGTCCGCTGTTGACCTTCAGGGAAAGTGCATTTCGAGAGATCTCTTGCCTGAGATCCTGTCTCATGTACGAGTTAACATGGGGTTCCCGGATGATTCTGCGCCCAGTACATCTCAAGATTCGCTCCTGCCGCAGTTTAGGAAGCCTGTTGCCTCTTCCTTACCGGTGCAACCCTTTGTCTCTGATGTCCTGTTGAAGGAGTGGAAGGACCCTGATCATATTGCCAAGCCGAGGTTTATGGCAAAGCTTTATCCTTTGCAGGATATGGCGGACTCTTTGCCTGACTCCGTTCCTGTGGACTCTGTTGTGGCCAGTATGGTGGGTCGTCCTTCTATGGCCGTTGATAACATTTTGAAGGACGGTGTCGACAAGAAGGTGGATTCTGCCCTGAGGATATCTTATGCCGCTTCTCATCTGGCTATTCGTTCTGGCATTTATGGGGCGTATGTTGCCCAGTCTTTGCTGTCGGATTTCAAGTCCCTTTTTTCTCACATGCAAGAGGGTGCCGGTTGTCCGGAGTTGCTGGAGTCCATGGAGCACCAGGCGGAGTTCCTGTCAGACATCGCGTTTGATTCTGTGAGGGCTTCTGCTATGTCCTGTGGCTCGTCTATTGCTGCCCGTCGTAACCTGTTGCTGCGGGATTGGAAGACGGACGCGGCCCAGCGTTCCATGCTTTGAGGCTGCCATTCACTGGTGCGCATCTGTTTGGCGACTCGCTGGAGGAGAAGCTACACAAGGTCTTCAAGGAACACAAGCATTCTTTGTCCTTTCGTGATCTACCGCCCCGAGGCGGTTCTTCCTTCTCTGGTGCCAGGACTTTCCGCCAGCCTTCCAGGTTTCAGCAGTCCTCCTTTTGGAATCAACGTGGCACTGGCAGGTCTTTTCCGCGGCGGTTCGTGAAGAAGTCGCAAAAGGGTGCCGGGTCTGGTCCGCAGCGTTCCTGACTATGCCTCCCAGGGGAACGTTCTCGCTGGTGGTCCGCCTCTGGTTGGTGGGAGGCTTCGCCAGTTCCTTCCTGCTTGGCGCCTGACGACCTCCGACAGATGGGTGCTGGATGTCTTGTCGAGGGGCTACCAGATCGAGTTCCTGTCCCCCCCTCCCACCTCCGGGTGGTGGTGACCCCTTCTCCCCGGGATGCCTCCCGCCATCTGGCCTTGTCGGACGGGGTTCGGTCTTTGGTCAGCAAGCTTGCTGTTGTCCCTGTTCCAATGGCGGAGAGGGGGTTGGGCGTCTACTCCATCATCTTTGTGGTGCCGAAGTTCACGGGGGGCTTCCGGGTGGTCATCAACCTTCGGGGTCTGAACTTGTTCGTGAGGAAGATCCTGTTCAAGATGGAGACTCTCCAGAAGGTTATTCCGCTGATCCAGTCCGGTTGGGTGTTCTCCACTCTGGACCTCCAGGATGCGTACCTACACGTCCCGGTGGCTGTGAGGGATCAGCGTTTCCTGCGCTTCTGCCTGGAGGGCCAGCACTGGCAGTTCTGCGTCCTTCCCTTTGGTCTTCGGTCCGCCCCCAGGGTGTTCACCAAGGTGGTGGCTCCCTTGGTGGCCCATCTCCATCTCCTGGGGGTGTCGGTGTTCCCGTATCTCGACGACTGGATGGTTCAGGCTCCATCCCTGGAGGTCATGTCTCACCACCTTCTCTTGACCATGACTAGGCTCAGGGATCACGGGTTCTTGATCAACTTGCCGAAGTGCCACCTGGAGCCTGCCACTCGGAGGACCTTCATCGGAGCTGTGTTCGATTCGGTGTTGGGCAAGGTGTTCCTGCCAGAGGCCCGGATTCGTCGCCTTGAGTCTTTGCTGAGGAAGTTGTTGTCACAAGCCTCGGCTCCCCTCCTTCAGTGGCTGGAGGTTCAGGGCCACATGGCTGCTTCTGTTTTCACCGTGCCCTGGCCCAGGGTTCATCTGCGCCCTCTGCTGTGGCATGTGCAGCGGTGGGTCCCCTTTCCTGTCCTGGATTATGCAGTTCCTGTGCCCATGTCTCTGGACGTTGTGTCTGCTCTTCAGTGGTGGCTGGATCCTTTCCACCTTTCCGTTGGGATGTTGTTCCATCTGCCTCCTCCTCTGGTTGTGACCACGGATGCCAGCGCTTCCAGCTGGGGGGCGACTCTGGACCATTGGGCTGTGCAGGCTCGTTGGCTCCCGGTGGAGTCTCGCAGGTCGTCCAACTGGAGGGAGTTGTCTGCGGTGGAGAGGGCGCTCCGCTTTTTCCATCTTCATCTGAGGGGTGCCATGTCCTGGGGAGGACGGACAACACCGTGTCTGTGGCCTACATCAATCACCAGGGGGGGACGCGCAGTTCTTCCCTGAATCTGGTGGCCTGCTCCATTTCGGACTGGGCGGAGAAGAATCTTCTGGCCCTGTCTGCTCAGCACATTCGGGGTGTGGACAACGTGGTGACGGATTCTTTGAGCCGAAGGTTTCCTTCGTCTCTGTCCCTGTGCCTGCATCCCCGGACTTTTCTCTTGCTCTGCCTGAGGTTCGGGATTCCGGTTCTGGACTTGTTCGCCTCCGGGTCCAATGCCCTGGTTCCCCTGTTCTGCTCCAGGTCTCCGGAGGTGGGCGCCTGGGGAGTGGATGCCTTGTCTCTCCGGTGGCCTCCTTGGTTTCTTTATGCCTTTCCTCCCTTTCCTCTGATTCCTGCCTTCTTGCTGAAGGTTCAGCGGGAGGGGGCTCAAGTGGTGGCTGTTCTTCCATACTGGCCGAGGAGGTCCTGGTTTCCTCTGCTGCTGGGCCTCGCGGTGGGCCCTCCTTGGCTTCTGCACCGCTACCCATCTCCTCTGAGGTCCCCGTCCTCTCTTTTGGTTTCCCTCTCCTTGGCGGTCTGGAGGTTGAACGGTTGTCTCTTGGGGTCCGTGGTCTGCCCGACCACATCATTTCTGTGATGCAGGCCTCTCGTAGGCTGTCTACTTTGTCTTCCTACTCGAAGCACTGGGCTTCCTTCTCGGGGTGGTATTCCTCTTCTGGTTTGTCTCCTACATCTTGCCCTGTGTCTTCTGTCCTTCAGTTTTTTCTGGATGGTTTTCAGAAGCGCTTTGCTGTTTCTACCTTGAAGGGCCAGTGGGCTGCTATCCGGGCCTTCCGAGACCCGGATTCTTTTCTTTCTTCTGATGGCCTCTTGGTTTCTCGTCTGTTTCGTAGTTTTTCTCTCTCTTCCCCTTCTGTTCGTTCTCTGGTGCCTCCTTGGGATTTGTCTTTGGTGTTGGGTGTTTTGCAGTCTTCCCCCTTTGAGCCTTTGGAGGCTGTGGACCTTAAGTTTCTGTCCTACAAAGTGGCCTTTCTGGTGGCCATCACTTCTGCGAGGCAGTTGGGGGAGCTTACGGCCTTGCGTTGTTCCCCGCCGTTTTTGCGTTTTCTGGATGACGCTGTGGTGCTCTCTTTGGATCCTGGTTTTGTCCCCAAAGTCCGCTCCCATTTCCATTCCTCTCAGGAGCTGGTTCTTCCTTCTTTGTGTCCTTCTCCTTCTTCTCCTTCTGAGCTGTTGCTTCATTCTTTGGACCTGAGGCGTGCCCTGTCCATTTATGTGGCTCGTTCTGGGGAGTTTCATTCTTCTGACTCTCTCTCTGTGTCCTTTGGTTTAGCTGGTAAGAGTAAGGCTGCTTCCAGGCTCACCTTGGGTCGTTGGATTAAGGCTGTCATGTAAATGTAAATGTACATGTATTTATATAGCGCAAATCACCGACACGGTATCTAAGCGCTTGCTTAGGGAACCCGTCCTGGTATTCCCTGTGAGATACCCCGGCAGGGTATCCACAAGGTGAAAGCCAGGCATCCCGCCGCGAGGGGCCGTAGTGGAGATTGAGCAAGTCGCAGAGTGTGACCCCGTGAGTCGAGTAGGCACTGGAGCGAGAATTGTCGAGTCCGTGGAATTTTTTTTTTTTTTTAGCCCGAGACCCGCCGAGGCGGGGAATCGAACCCTGGTCCACGGCCGATCTCAGCTTCCGGGTCTGCCACCTCTAACCACTGAGCCACGCTTCTCCAAGGCTGTCATCACTCTTGCCTATCATGGTGCTGGTTTGCCTTGTCCAGCAGGGGTTCAGGCGCGTTCCACTCGGGGCGTGTCTGCCTCCTGGGCTGCTTTTCATGGTGTGTCTCTTGATGAGATTTGTCATGCTGGGACCTGGGCCTCCGAGTCCACGTTTGTGCGGCACTACAGGTTGAATTGTGCCCTTTCTGACCGGACCAACTTTGGGGGGTGTTGCAAGCTGTGGGGGTTCCCCCTCCGCTCTGAGTTCTGTTTGTGTATTAAACTTTTTCACTTGCTGCACTCCTTTGTGTCTGGTCTGTGTTTTGCTGTGTTTGGGTTGCCAAAGGCCTGTTTGGGCGTTGCTTTGGTATGCCTCATGAGTGATGACTGGGTCGAGGACGAGGGACGTAGAGGTAATACTATGATTACGTACGGTAATCCCCATTACTCTTAGTCCTACTCGTCCTCGACCCAGTCATACTTCCCGCCCTCCCTCCCTGTCCAGGCCTTTGTTGCTTGGTGTGTCAGGATATGCTTCTGGTGGTTAGGTATGATATAGCACCTGGCAGGAGAGGGGGTGGAGCCTAAAAGTGTTTCCTGTTTTGTTTCCTGTTTGTGGAATACCTCATGAGTGATGACTGGGTCGAGGACAAGTAGGAGTAAGAGTAATGGGGATTACCGAACGTAATCATAGCATTACTTTCTTTTGTTAATATACAGATATCTAACAACCTGGTACATTGGCTGAAAGTCCCTATGCTTGATCAAGGATGGGGATGAGAGGCCAGGATTTGCTGCACTCAAGAACCCCAGGCAGCAGGTTTAGTTGGTGTTTTCTCCAAACAAGTGGCGATTGGAAGGAGAGCAGGCTAGCATTCAACTCACCATGTTCAGGTCAGACAGTGCTGGCACGCTGTCAGATTTCTGATATTCAAAGTCAGACTGGGTTTATTGACTGGTAAACCTTTCATGAGAACTTTGAAGGTATCATCCGGAGGTTGACAATGGGACAAACTGGTTTAAGGAAGTTATTGGCGAGTCCGGGATAAGACAGTTCGAGGAGTGAATAAAATCCACGGTAAAGAACAGAAGGCTGTAGAGAAGGTGTTAGAAGAGGAACAATGGGTAAAGGACTGTCTAGTATTTCAGCGCAAAATCAAGCCAGGACAGGGGATTAGGGCTATTATATCCGTACTGGAGACAGAATCCCTATAGTGTATATACGTGTAGGTGCTGGTGGTCTGGGATACAATCCCCTAGATCCCAATATTAGAAAACAAAACTTTGTTTTTCAAATCCAAAAAAGCAAAATGACCCCGCACACTTAAACAGTAATTATTGTAGTAACAATAACATTGTACAAGCTGTTATATTATATTCCTCTCAAATGTTCTCCCAAAGATTCCAAAGTCAGGTTTCTTCATTAGAAAAGATTTCTTTATTCACAATGGGTATTTTAAAACCAATAGCCAACGCGTTTCGTCCGTTACCGGACTTCTTCAGGGCTTATTAGAAATCGCTGTTTAACAAAGCTTCACATTGGTCTTCTAGGTTTGTGCTTTAGTGTTTTCAGGAAATCAGTTTTTCATCCCTGATCAAAGGTATACCAAGTTTCACCTATTATTTTTTGGAATTAGTCTTATATACGAGCCGAGAACAAAGTGGCGGCGTTTCGTCAGTTGTGCGGTCGTCTGGTACAGACGACCGCACGACTGACGAAACGCCGCCACTTTGTTCTCGGCTCGTATATAAGACTAATTCTTATAATAAGTGAAACATTTGAGAGGAATATAATATAACAGCTTGTACAATGTTATTGTTACTACAATAATTACTGTTTAAGTGTGCGGGGTAATTTTGCTTTTTTAGTATTTCAGCGCAGTGCTTGCATAATCTCCTAAAAAAACTAAAAGAATTTACTGGTCAATGGACAGTCTTCCTCAATTGTTATGAGGAAATCAACAAATGCAAACAGGAGTTTTAGATGTGATAGACTCAAATGCCAAATCGCATATTTGCGGGATTGAGTCAGGGCCAGTAATACTGCTGCCTTTCCTCCTCCTTATTTGTTTTCCCAAATCACTGTGAGTTGTCAGAGCCAATGGAATACAAGAGGGAAATCAGTTAGATGTCTTGAGCTTCCCCGTGGAGATTTAGCTGGAGGTACACCTGGAAACAGAGCAGCACCAGCGGCAAAGCCAGTGAGGGGGGGAGTGGTAAATAACATGCAAGTGTGCACAGCACACACAGCAAGTACATTGAGGGACAACATGGCAGATGCCCTAGTGCTAGAGGATGGGGCAATACATGCAAGAAAAGAGGCTGACTCCATGACATCACAGACTTCTGCTAGAACTAGTTCTCACTCTGCCCCTACCAGGTTGATATTAGGCATTGACCCGGTAAGGCATGTATCCTGTCTAAAACCATTAGCACAAGGGCAAGAGAAATTGAGGGAAATCCCTGAAATTATCAACATCCCCTCTCATCCAGTGATGTAGATAATGGTAATCCTTAAAATGCCCTATTTATCCCATCTGATGTCCTCCTCCCTCTACAGGAGTACCTGGGGCTTATGGTAGGCCAGAGGCTGAGTAATAGGCCTGGGCGGTAAATTCCGTTCCGCTTGCGGAATTTGAAGAATTTGGGGAATTTTGCGTTCCGTGGAGAACGCAGAATTGCCCAAAATTCTGCAATCCGCAGTTTTGCTGAATTTTTTGCTTGTTGGCGCTTTCAAAATGCGCGTTCGCAAGGTATTTATACCCGAGCACGCAAACAGCGTTCACGAACAGGAAAAAAGCATAGCGAATAGGCGGAACAAGCAATTCCGCATGTTCGCTGAACTATTGCGTGCTCGTTGGAGATTTTTTACCATTTCGCGGAGATTTGCGTAGCGCGACTACGCAAATTCCGCCCACCCCTACTGAGTAAGTCCCTTACTCTAATGCAGACATAGTTACCATTAAGAAACAGTTTACGAATTTCCTTGACAATCCAATACAGTTCTGAGGGGAGCTGCAAATCATTTTCGAATGTTATAAACCTAATTGGGCAGAAATTAATCCAATGGTGAGTCATGATACCCCAAGTAACAGCAGGGATTAGCCAGTAGAAAAGGACAAACTACCTTGACAGTGACCTGGTGAATGTCACTTGGATGACACTTAGGACCACTGAGAGTACTTCTGGGCCTGGGCAGTTTGTTCTTCACAGACCTGGTCTGCCTGAGGTAAGGACAACCCCTTCCAGTAGCCACAATGCCGCAGACACAGTAAGCACCTAGCTGTATATGCACTTGGAAGGAGCACCAAGGAGGAAAAAACTGTTGATGCTAAAAACCTGCTGCTGTCTTCAGAAGATGACTCCTAGTGGTTGGGTGGTTGGCTACGATGTTGACTAACGGAGTCTTATGCTGGAAATGAGTCGGTGGCACACATACCAGGAAGATCAGCAAGATATCAGAAGGAAAGACGCAGCGACTCCAGTAGAAAGGCTGACGGAGATTAGAGAGAAGGCAAGAGAAGTCATCAGGCACAAATAGTGGGAAGAAAGCACCAGGACTGAGCCAGGAGTGAGGGAATCGAGGAATTCACTACTTGGAGAGTTGTAACGCAAGGAGTAGAGGGATTTTCTTCACTATATAGGTAGAAACATGAAATTACCTCAGAAGAAGTTATGCCTCCATATTAGATTGGGATGGTGTCCTTAGGAGTCAGTAGTGTGCCAGCCATCTTGAAAAAGGTCTAATATACGCACCCAGAAGTCCTCACTGAAGGACTATTTAAAGGAGAGACTCTAGGCAATGGAGGCACTGAAGGCGCCTTTCAGAGAGAGCCCCCGAGCGATTACAAGGAAGACTGCACCGGCAGGCCTGCTGCACCTAGGTACGTTTATTCAAAGAGCACAGTGGCACGCCAATGTTGTTAAAACTCGCCCAGCACTCATGCTGCATAAGGGGCAGTGCCTCACAGCCACCAGATATAGGTTCAGAAGCCGATGGCTGGTGGGATGCTGACCGCCTCAGCAGTGCAACACACTCAGCCAGGGGCAGATTGTCACTGCGGGCACTCGGGCATGGGCCAAAGGGCCGGTGTCTCAGTGCACTCTGTGGGCCTGTTTTTTCCCCCTTTACCAGTCCACAAAGAGCACTGACAGGGAGAGGAAAGCAGCTTCGATGTGCGGCCGGCCGTTCAGCGATGATCAGCTAAGGCCTCTCCTTGACCCCCTGCCCTGCCAAGCAATCATGCTGATGGTCTGCTGGGGAGGGGTGAATGTGTGCCAGAATCGGCCTCCCAGGGGGCCAGGTGTTGCTCAGGCCTATGAGCTATTTTCACTTCAGCCCCCCTGGGGCCCACGCAGGCCCGAAACCGTGCTTGCATTAGTCCTCGCCCACAGCCCTTTTCATTCAGGGCATAGTGGGCGAGGAAGAATGGGTCTCACTATGGGGGCCAGGTGATGTGGGGAACTCGCACCATCTTCACCTTAACCTCCCCCCACCCCCATGGATGGCCCAGAAGCTGTGTTTTTGCTTTTGCCCCTCTCCTGCCACGCAATTTCCCTGAGGCAGTGAAGGGCTGGGGAGGGCTGAGTAATTTACAAATAGCTGCGGCCTCGCTGTTTTTCAGGTGCTACTGCGCTGGAGGGCTGGGGAATAATTTTTTAAGAGAAAGGGGCCTTGCTGTTTCCAGGTGCTCCAGTGCTGGAGGGCTGGGGAATAATTTTTTAAGAGAAAGGGGCCTCTCTGTTTTCAGGTGCTCCTGCACAGAGGGCTGGGAAATAATTTTTTAAGAGAAAGGGGCCTTCCTGTTTTTCAGGTGCTCCTGCGCTGGAGGGCTGCGGAATAATTTTTTAAGAGAAAGGGGGCTCGCTGTTTTCAGGTCCACCTGCGCTGAAGGGATGGGGAATAATTTTTTGATAGAAAGGGGCCTCGCTGTTTTCAGATGCTCCTGCGCTGGAGGGCTGGGGAATATTTTTTTAATAGAAAGGGGCCTCGCTGTTTTCATATGCTCCTGCGCTGGAGGGCCTGAAGAATAATTTTTTAAGAGAAAGGGGCCTCGCTGTTTTCAGATGCTCCTGAGCTGGAGGGCTGGGAATAATTTGATAATAGAAAGGGTCCTAGTTGTTTTTCAGGTGCTCAGCTTGTAGGACATTGTCACCTTGGCCCTGTGTCCTTCCCAAGAACAATATCCTCCCACTTACATTCCTTGTGTGTTTCATGAAAGGGCACGCCCGCGAATGTGACCACACCCCGCGAATGTGGCCACGCCCCACGAATGTGGGCCACTTTTTTCATCAGTGCCCGGGCCAAATTGTGATCCCAATCCGACCCTGCACTTAGCTGTTGTCGGGCTGCAAAGAAGGTGTTGGTAAAAACCATAATAGAAGTGTGGCAAGTCAAGACCGGCTGGTCTAATAAAGGTGAATCGCCTGCTGCTTATTTTGATGAATTAAAACATGTATTTGAATGGTTTTCTGGTATTGCCAGGCCTGATTAAAGTACTCAGTGGCGTTGCTGTTATCCAAGATCTGCTGCCCAAGTTACAGGAACAACTACAGACCATCTACATCGGGTGGTAGACCAAGGGCCTATATAAGCTCATGTCTGTTGGTAACCACTGGTTGGTAGTGCAAGTAAGGAAAACATGAATCCATCAAATCAAGATTAATCAAATCAAATTTCAAAGCTTTATTCGATATTTGTCATAAAAGCATTTTACACCCTAACGCTATACAAATAAATACTACATCTAAAAATGATCACATTAAAATACATATTAAACAAATGACAGTCGAATACACTACACAGATAAAAGTACATATTTGATTTAAAAATATGATAAAAAACAATGTACCCACGGTGACCATATTTCCTTATGTTACATGACCCAGTAAAGTGCGAGTGCGGATCACCCATGCCCAGCCGATGAATTTAGCTACTGCAATCGCAAAAAGTGGAGAACAATCTGATTCTAATATTCTGAGAGCAGTTGATTGACTACGGGTGCCAATATTTAGACAGACTGGTCGTAGCCATTTCCGCCGTGGTCTAGCATATATGGGGCAACAAAACAACAAATGTGAAATATGCTCTGTTTGTTCTTTGCAGTGATAGCAGTGCTCATCTCGCGGTGGGGACCAATGTCTCTTGAAAGCATTTACTGGAAGTGTTCCAACTCGAAATTGGAAATATAACTTCCTGTCACGCGGGCTTTCAATTATGTCCCAATAGGCTTCGCAAGATGGAACCATTTTAATGCTCAGAAAGCGGGCTGACAGATTGGCTATTTGTCCAGTACAATAGGTTGTGGAATACACCATCTCCCAGTATATTTCTTTCAATTTCGCTTTCGTCGGAAAGCAAGACACATCCCTATTGCCCCATAGATGATCCAATTTTAACTTTACCAATAGACCCCTCAAATCTTTCAGCCATACAATGCAGTGAAAGCAATCAAACTTAACAACATCTAACAATACTGCAGCATAGTGGGCTAGCTCGGGGGTCACCATCAGTCGCCTCCAATACAATAATGGCCTCAGTCTAGCTATATCCTCAATATTTTTCCTACCTAGGTCCAGTTTCAATGGAATTATAGGTGTGCTTTGTGGAGCCATTACCAGCCCTCGCATAAATCTATTTTCCGCTCGACCGAGATCTGCTAAATTTGACAAACCCCACAGTTCT
This sequence comes from Lissotriton helveticus, assembly GCF_964261635.1. NCBI lineage: Eukaryota > Metazoa > Chordata > Amphibia > Caudata > Salamandridae > Lissotriton > Lissotriton helveticus. The sequence goes on along the minus strand of NC_136062.1, from coordinate 245,846,192 downwards.
GAACCGTACAAGCAGGCACTCAAGACTTTCATATTGTAAATTTCGAGGGCGCAGTTTATTGGTTTTGTCAGCGAGGCTCTATGTTTAAGTGCAACTGCGCCTGCAAGCTGATTAAACTTTAATACTGCCGTGTTGATGTGTGATTTCCATTTCATATTGCCCTGTAAAATTATTCCTAAATAGGAAAAAGCCTCTACTTTCTCAAGGGGAGTAACCTTATACGTAATTACACCTTTGAATGTGGATTGCCGGTTCAAGCACAAAAATCTTGTCATAGTTGTGTTCAACTCAAGGCCCCGGAGATCACAAAATTCACCAAATGCATTGACCGCCTTTTGGAGACCGCTCGGTGTGCGTGAAAGTATAAGCGTATCATCCGCAAACATAAGGACTGGAACATGTAAGCCTGCTATAATTGGAGCATCACTTTGAAATTTTTTCAAGTAGTCCACAATGCCATTAATATAGATGGAGAATAGTGTTCTGGCCAGGACACACCCTTGCCGTACCCCCCGCTCCACTGGAAATGGATCAGTCACTTCTCCCTGCGCCCCCCACCTAATTTTGGCATAATTATTTTCATGTAGGCGCACAAGAAGAGTGAGAAGATCTGGACTTATACCTGCTTCGGCCAAAGTCCTCCACAGCTTTTCTCTAGGCACTAGGTCGAAAGCTGCTTTTAGGTCCACAAACACGGCGTATAAAGTGCCATTTTTCAATATTACGTTCCTCCAATAAATGGCAATGAAGTAAAAAACCTGATCTATGGAACTAGTCAAGGGACGGAACCTCGCTTGGTATGGCGACAAGATGTTGTTATCCTCTATCCATGTTTGCAGCTTATTCTGTACTAATCGGCCCATCAGTTTCTGTGCTGTATCTATGAGACTAATGGGTCTGTAGTTATTGGGAAGGGATTTGTCGCCTTTTTTAAATATAGGAATGATTTCAGCACCCTTCCAGGAGGGGGGCACTTCCCCTCCCATGGCCACTGCATTAGCCAACCATGAAAAATACATGCACCATGAATTCCGGTCGCTTAGGAACAAATCTGCCGGAATGCCATCCATACCCGGAGCTCTTCCCCCCGTTACACAGTCCAGAGCGATGTTTACATCGTTTGTGTTAAATATTTTATGATTAAAATGAACGGTTGGTGGGGGAGTTTCAGTGACTTGCGTTAGGCTACGGGCATATTGTGGTTTGAAAACCTCAACCCATTTGTTTTTGGCAACATGATTTTGTGGATTAGCGGCTATTCCACCCCTATCCCATTTTACCGTGGACCAGAATAGCTTGGAATCTTTAGCTGCGCAAGCATGTTTCAACTCGCACCAGCATTCCTCGTCCCACCTTCTCTTGGCTTGTTTTGGGTTAGTCTATATATATCCCTCGCCTTCCTAACTGTATCAGGATTACCCCTTCTTAGCTCGCTACTCAAATTTTGTCGTGCCATTCTGCAGCTTTTATCGTACCATCCCTGTTTTGATGGGTATTTTTTGCCCTTGCTTAGGTCTACCGTTTTTTGGAAAAACCCTTGCAGTCTGCGGAAGAATTTTGTATGGGCCTCTATCATGTGATCTTGGAAATTTGGCTTCCCAATATGTTGTTTGATAATATTTATTTCCTCAACCACTGCTCTCTTGAGGCCGTCTATCTTCCCTGGATCTTCTATCAGCCTTCTCCATTTCAGGTGGCGCTGGTTGTTTGAACAGACTACGTCCTGGGTCACTCGTTCAACCTTAGTGCTATGCCCCACCCTCCCCTGATATGGATGGAAAATCATACACAAGGGGTTGTGATCACTTTCCATTCTTGTTTCCACAGCCATATCTATCAATTTACTCCAGTCCCTCACATCAACTAAAAAATAATCTATTCTACTGGACGCCCGACCATTGTCAAAAGTACTCTTCCCATTGTGGTCAGAGGGCGTACGCCCGTTAGCCGCTCTTAAACCTTTTGCCAGGCAGAGGCTCTTCACTTGTATGGCCACAGCACTCCATTTTTTAATGGCAGGCACCTCAAGCTGGGGTATTCCCCACTTACTATCCTCCTCCTCAGACAGAATCCTATCCTCCTCACCCAACGGTTCGAAGGTAGAATTTATGTCCCCCCCTACAATGATATGTAATTCCAGGGGTAGCAGCTCTAACTCCTGTTCTAGGGTCGATACTACTTCTGAGGTTTTACCAACCCCGACCCGCCTGGCATATATATTAAAAAGAGTGAATTCTTGGCTGTTATCCCATCTAATATTAAGTGCTAAGATATCATTAGATGGTAATGACCTTTGACGTAATGTGCAGTTCAACGACTGACGTAACCAGATCAACAGGCCTCCTGAGGGGCGACCTGTTCGATTTTTTGTTGCTGGAATATGAAAGTTTATATAACCCTGTCGAAAAACTGGACTAAGAGACCAAGTTTCTTGTAAGAGAATGATATCATGGAGGTCAATAAAATCGCACCATTCTGGGGTTACGATTTTGTTAGCTATACCTGCAATATTCCATGACATAAAGGACAAATTAGGTTTACCCATATTTAACCCTGCCTGGCCCAGCCCTGGATAATTTTCTACAGGCTCGGCTATTGGGATTAATCTATCTTCTAGAGTTACTCTGGAGGTATCTATTGGGTCAGAAAATTCCTGATCAGTCGACCAACTATCACTCCTTACATGTTGAAGATTTTTGTGTCTGTCATACAAAGTGTTTTCTTCCCCCCTTGCAATAAGATCTAGGGATTCTCTACATCTTCCTACCTGAGTATTACTTTGTATGCCCACTTTGTTTTCAACAATTAAGTTTGATGTCATCACCTGTATGTTATCTAGGACATTTTTTGACCCTTCAAGTCAATCGCACTCATTTAAGTTGGACAAAGCAGAATATCTATTTTCCAAGCTCAACCCCCAGTCACAAGTTGGGCCGCTCCTCACCCTTCTGCTACCCACAACTGACCACTTGGTCCTTAATACACTTGGTTGTGCTACAAGACCTCTTCTACTATAGAAGAAGTCTAGTGTGAGTGGGATTAATTCAGCTGTTCTACGTTGGGGAGGGAATAGGTTAGCTAGGATTTCAGGCAGTACTTCGGGATCTTTGAAATTCAGTACCACACAGTCGCCCATGAATTTCTTAGGACTACTCCCTATCCACTTCACTCTTCTTGCTGATGTCAAGTCCTCTGATAACTTTTGCTTACCTCTAGGAGAAATATGCATGTTGTTACTTAACCAGAGCAGCGCTTTATTTAGTAAAGATTGGGAAAATTCAGTCTGGCCTGTTTTCAGGGGTGGAACATTGGCGAGAACCAGGATCAGTGGGGAGGCTTCTACAATTAGTTCAACAGGACCTGCTTCCAATCCTACACCATGTTCTTCAGTCCTCACTGGACTCGCTATGGGACCATCAACTAAAGGGATGTTTGTACATATTCCTAATTTTGATGTGGAAGGGTGAATTGAAGCTAATGGGGCTATTGACTCTGCTCCCTCCCCTGATGGATTTTCCCTGGTTTGCTTGTGCTCAATCTTACTTACGACCAGATTTGGTATATCCCCCACATTATCACTGGTGCTTTTCAACAGGCTCTCAGGTTTATTAACTTTGTCAGTGAGATGGTCAATCTTGGATAACAAAGGTTTAATAATCCGACTTAATTTTGAGTCCAAAATTCCCATGAGTTTTTTCATATTGGCATCATCCCACCCCATGTTACCCTTATCTTCTCTCCCTGCATCTTCTGTGGCGCTTTTAGACGGAGGGGATGCTAATCTTTTTCTACTAGAGCGCAATCCTCCTCTTTTTGGTTGGGACTTAGTGGCCCCTCTAGCTTTTCTCGGCGCTGGGACAGGCGCTGAAGGTGAAAAGACTTCCTCAACTAGGTCTAGATCTTGGTGCAGCTCATCTGGATCATCCTACACTATTATATCTAAGTTAGAAGTGGTAGAGACATTTAGGAGAGGCCTATCAATATCGGTTTGAGAGAGAACTACAGCTTCATTCATTGGATCCAGATGCAATAAATTCACAGGTGACGTCTCCATTTGGGCGACTATTGGTGTGGGGCTAAGTCCCAATGAAGACCTTCGCTCGTTGTTTATTTTAGCCACCACTTGGACTAAGTAATTGTCCATGGTGTTAGAGGGAGCGATAAGTGGTTTTTGTTTAGACATCGCCAGGAACTATATACAATAAGGAAAAATGTCCTGTGCAAGTGACCCACTTCCAATCACAGTATAAATTTACTTTCACACTAAACAAACAATAACAAAGTCTGGGAGGATTCATCAGTTTAGAAATACCTCGTAATAGAAATTGGCAAGGGTCCTAGTCCAGTTCAGTCATGGCCAGTCTTGGACTGTCTTAGACTGTCCGCCCTTTGTCCGGGCTTCGTCCGGGCGTCCCGCTCGCGTCCCGCGTTGCGGGAGGACCCGGGCTTTTCAAGCGCCTCCTGGTGCAAGGCAATGACGCGCACTGTGTGCGCCGATGCGAGGCCCCCTGGGAAGCTGAGTCCGCTCTGCAGCCGCTGGTGTTTCCAGGCGCGGCGTCGACGGTTACTCAGCGTGTAGCCCAGGTGGCTGGCGAGCAGGCAAGGAGGGTCTCCAATTCAGGTAGCAGATTGGGAAAATGCAAGAACACAGTTTGGTCGGGAGGACCCGGGCTTTTCAAGCGCCTCCTGGCGCAAGGCATTGACGCGCACTGTGTGCGCCGATGCGAGACCCCCTGGGAAGCTGAGTCCGCTCTGCAGCCGCTGGTGTTTCCAGGTGCGGCGTCGGCGGTTACTCAGCGTGTAGTCCAGGTGGCTGGCGAGCAGGCAAGGAGGGTCTCCAATTCAGGTAGCAGATTGGGAAAATGCAAGAACAAGATTAATGTCTTTACAGATGCAGCCATTTCAAGAGACAGTGAAAGGGATAGGATGGAGTGGAGTGGGATGAGCAGATGAAGCAAGAGGAGTGGGCAAGGTGAAGGAAAGGACGAAGCGAGGGACAGGGCTGAGGAGATCCAGCCCCAGAGAGTGGGACTTCATGCTTCAGCTGTGGGCATTTGGGTCACTGACACCAGGATTTATTATTATTATTATTAAATGAAATTTGTAGAGCGCGCTGACACCATGGGTTTCCTGGCGCTATAGAACAGAGGTGAGATGCAGGCTGGAAGTTTACAGAAATTAGCAGGGTGGAGGGAAGAGGAAGGTTTTGAGCTGCTTCCTAAAATGGAGGAGGGAGCTGCTGGATTTAATGGTCAAGGGAAGGTGATTCCAGAACTTCGGGGCCAGGAGGGCAAACCTTCGCCCCCCAAATTTATTGGTTCTGGTTTTGGGCACAACAAGCATGTGAAGATGGGCAGAGCGTAAGTTGCGATTTGGGCGATAAGGATGGATGAGTGAGGTTAGGAAGGCGGGGCTGGTGCCGTGAAGAGTTTTGAACGTGAGGCAGCCCAGCTTGAAGGCCACTCTCTGCTCTATAGGCAGCCAGTGTAGTTTATGCAGCAGGGGTTTGGCCGATTGCCATTTGGGGGATTTGTAAATGAGGCGGGCTGCTTGGTTCTGGACTACCTGTAGGCGGTAGAGAAGTGATTTGGGGAGACCGTGATAGAGGGAGTTGGAAAAATCCAAGCGAGAAAGCACTAGGGAGATAATTACTTGGATCAAAGCAGCTGGGGGGAGTAAGTGGCTGACTTTGCGAATCTTACGGAGTTGGAAGGAGTAGGATGAAATCACAGAGCCGACTTGAGATCGGAGAGACAGTTCGGCGTCGATGGTCACGCCGAGGCTCTTTACAGAGTTCGCGGGGGTCGGTGGGGTGCCCAATTCAGTGGGCCAGAACTGGGTCCCCCAGAAAGTAGGGCTGGAGCCCGGAAGGAGGAGCTCGGTTTTCCCAGGGTTCAATTTCAATTGGTTGGCGTTCATCCAATCCTGGATGTGGAGCATAACGGAGTGGAAATTGGCTACCGCATCCTGGGAGTTAAGGGGAAAGAGGATCTGCAGATCATCAGCATAATTATATACTGTGATGTCTCAGTTTCGGAGTGAGTGGAGAAGGGGCCGGAGGTAGAGGTTGAACAATAGAGGTGACAGGGAGGAGCCCTGGGGAACTCCACATGTCGTGAGGGTTTTGGGCGCTGTGTAGGGGCCTAGCCGGACGGCTTGTGTTCTGCCAGACAAGAAAGATTGTATCCAGCTTAGGGCAAGGCCCTGGATACCAGCCTGTTCGACACGGTGAAGCAGGATGTTGTGGTCGACTGTGTCGAACACGGCCGATAAATCCAGGAGTATGATGGCCTGGGGGGTCCCTGCATCAGCGTGCCTCCTCAGGGTGTCAAGGACGGCCAGGATGACAGCCTCAGTAGAGAAGGTAGGCCTGAAGCCCGCCTGGTTGGGTTCCAGGTAGCAAGAGGTCTCGATGAAGTTGGAGAGGCATTGAGTGACATGCGCCTCGATTATTTTGGAGAAGTAGGGCAGGAGAGAAATGGGGCGGAAGTTGGACAGTTCTGCTGGGTCCGCGCCAGGTTTCTTCAGTAGCGGGACTAGGATGGCCTCTTTGAAAGTGCTAGGGACAGTGCCTGTGCTGAGCGAACCGTTCAACAGAGGTAAGATGCATTCGGGTACGGAATGACAGATGCTCCGTAGGATCGGGGGGGGGGGCAGCCATCGTTCGGGGAGCCCGATTTTATCCGGGACGCAAGCTGGCCCAAGGAAGCAGGGTTGAGGGCAGGAAAATCGGAGATGACAGATGAATTGTTGAGGGGAATATCGGGAGTGGGAGTCCGGGGGAGGTGGTGATCGAGGCCTTGATTTTATTAATTTTCTCAACAAAAAAGAGATTGAGAGCGTCACAAGTACCTTGGGTTGGGGTTTGACCTGGGAGAGTTCTGTCATCGGAGGTAAGTTTGTTCATGATTCTAAACACTTCTTTAGATTTATTGTCCGAAGATGAGATTCGGTTAGAGAAGTGAGCTGATTTAGCTGAGGAGATTGCGATTTTGTAGTCTCTATGGGCTAAGGTGTATTGCAATCTATCTGCTTCGGAGTAGTTGCGTCTCCATGTCCTTTCCAGCTGGCGTACTTTCAGTTTGAGTTTTTTGAGGTCGTCCGTGAACCACCTGTGGGAGTTGTGGTGTCTGGTCGGGGGGAATTTAATTAAGGGGGCAAATTCGTCACTGGCTGAATTCAGCCAGGTGCCGATGTCACTGTCCAGCTTGTCGATGTTGGAGTTGGTAGGCGGATTGAGAGTAGGCCAGGTATCAGAAAGGGTCGCAAGAAAGCCTTGGGAGTCGTAGGAACTCCATTTGCGAGAGAGGCCGCCTGCCATCAGTGGGATGGAGACTCTGCCGCTGACAGTGAGGATGGTGTCGATTAGATCGTGGTCTGACCAGGTGCAGGGGGAGACAGATGGAGGAGAGAAAGTTAGATTTTGAGTCCATATCCGGTCCAAGATGTGGCCCTTAATGTGAGTAGGCGAGGTGATCTGTTGAGTCAGGTTGAGGCTGGTGAGGGCCTCAAAGACCTCGGAGGCATGGGGCCCGGCGTGGCGTCGTTGAACCAGTAGTTGAGGTCGCCGAAGAGGGCGAATCTGGGGTTGGAGGTGAGTAGGTTGATCAACTGGTCGGTCAAGGTGGCCGCGAAAGAGGGCATAGGTTGGGGGGGTCGGTAAAGGAGAAGGAGTGTTAAGGCTCCTGAATCCGTTTTTAGACTGAAGATAAGGTTATCTACTCCCGAGAGGGAGAGGGAGGAAGTGGAAATGAAATTGAGGTGTTTAGATATTATGGCGGCTACCCTGCCTCCAGAGTGGTTACCTTGCCGGTCGGCACGGAGGATGTAGTAGTCAGGGGGGAGGGCCGCTAGAATCTCAGGGAGAGAGTCCGCAGTCAACCAAGTTTCGGTGAGTAGGAGCACGTCCGGTTTCTCAGTGGATAGAAGGATAAAAATGTCGGCGTGATGTTTTACCAGGGAGCGGGTGTTCAGAAATAACGCCCGGATGGTGGTATCGCTCTCAGCCGGTTTGGCGGGGGGGGCGTGCTCCGACTGGTGGGGCGCCGATCAGACGCAATGATGCCGGTAGTTATGATGCGTCTGATGGTGGCAGGAGAAGGTGTAAGGTCGTGGAGTTGTAGGTCCCTGAGGGAGTCAGCTGAGTATGGGATAGAGTGGCCGGCGTGACTGGCCCCTAGGCCCGGTCTGGCGCGGACGGGTGCAGACGGGCTTGCCTTTGGCGCGCAGGCGGCGCGCCCGTTGCGCGCGTCTGCTGCGCGTCCAGAGAAAGCACATTCTTCTTGTAGGAGGGGCAGGGGGCGTGGCCTCAGGGCCGTGGGCGTGGCCTAGGGCTGATGGAGGAGAATGGCGGCGGAAATGTTAGTGCGTGGCAGCGTTTAGATCGGCTGCGCGGCGAATAAAGAAGTGAATTAGGGCAGGGGTGTGCCCAGGAGGGAGTGCAAAGCAGGTAAAAACAGTATTTTTTTAATCAAACACAAATGTTTAAAATACAGCGTGCTCCCGGCTTCCGCCTCGAGTGTGGAACCTCTTAGGATTGACCCAATTTCACTTTCCCAGAGTTGTTGACCTTCCCTCTAGGGAAGCCCAAGGGGTGCCAACTGCTCTGTAAATACCTTGATCCCAGTAGACCAAAACAAACCCTATGTACAATGTGTTTAGTAATGGAAAATCTGGCTCATGCCTTTCAGATACTGGTTGCAGCCAATCTGCTTTGAAAACTTCCAAATTTCCCTCATGACCTCTCTCGGGCTTGTTCATGAAGTGGATTGATGCTACACCCGTCCCCTCCCCCACCCTGTTGAGTCCCACGTCTCCAGCGAACCTATTAGGGAAACACCTTTTGCGTACGTTGAATTGTACTGTTTATTGCACCAGTGTAGGTATTTATTTGAATATGCCAAAAAACAATGAAAATGAAGTTCTGGCTGTCCTATGTTAAACCACTGATCCAGCAGATGATGTTGATTGTAAAACTTATGTGCCAAAATATATTTCTGATTTCTTGCTCAAGGGCCTTCTATTTCGTGGTGTGCGCATGCAAATGATGTCAGATGTGTACTGTTAGCAGCCCCGGTGAAAGTTAAGATAGATCGAATGAAGAAACTGACCCATATCCCACAATACGGGTCACACTCTGAGGCAAAAGCAGGAACTAAACCTGTCATTAGCACTTTGCTCAAGCAAGCAGTCCGGCTGGTCACAATAACAGGAGCAAAGAAAAGAAAGAATGAGGAACAATCCCACATGCTCAACAATATTGCAATAGCAAGAGAGATACATCGGTATTACCCGTAGGACAAGAGAACTTCTGCTAGATTTCCTCATCCAGTACTCCTTTAATAATCTTAGATAGGAATTAGAATCAGGTAGGAATTAGATACTTTAAATCCTTCCTGCCTCTTCTATTTTCTCTCTACTAAAGTGAACACCAATGATGAGAAACGAAAGTGGTGAGTCAAACTCATTAACAAAGACCCAGCTGGGGTTGCCCCCATAAAGTCCTAGGTCCTAGGTCCAGCTCTCACCATGGTGCTGCATTGCTCTTGGTCCTGTCTTCTTTCTTTTCCCTGCTTTTTGAGTGCCCTTTTCTTGCTTTTTCCTCGTTTATTTTTACTGCTTTCCCCTTGCTTTGTGCTCTGTTTTGAGTGCATTCTCTTGCTGTTCCCTTATTTTCATTGCTTGCTCTTGCTTCCCCTTGTTTTTTGAGTGCCTTCTTGCTTTTCTCTCATTTTTATTACTGTTTTCTCCTTGCTGTTGCCTCTTTTTTTTGAGTGCCTTCTCCTTGCTTTTACCTCCCTTTCACGGCTTTCTCTTGATTTTCCCTGCGTCTATTTGAGTGCCTTCTCCTTGCTTTTGCCTCATTTTCATTGCCTTCTCCTTGCTTTTCCCCCCTCATTGCCACTCCTACCTGCTGCTTTTTTCCCATATAGCCCACCCACCGGCTCCCAGCACCCAACCCTCATCCCAGGACCTACTTAGTGTAGGCTGCAGCGAGACCACATTGAGAAGGCCCCAGGCTCAGGACCCCCTGTGCTGTGCATCGCTCTTGCTCCTGTGTCCTTGCTTTTTCCCATCTTTTGAGTACCTTCTCCTTGCTTTCCCCGCGTGTACATTGCTTTCTCCTCGTTTTTCACCACATTTTTTCAGTGCCTTCTCCTTGCTGTCCCTTCGCTTAAAGAAAATAAAAGCAGTTAGCAACTCTAGCGCCTTGAGAGCCTCACGGGTGATTTCCATGCTTTATAAATGCTTGATAGAGGTGATCACCACACACTTTTAAAGACTTTTCTCTGTTTTCTTTCTATTGCACATTAACAAATACCAGCAAGGTGATTAGGATTATGGTATCTACATAACCTAACCAGAAGCACTCAATGTAAATCTGTATTTTGTAAAGCACGAACTACTCACCCTTATGGGTCTCAAGGCGCTGGGGGCCGTCGTGGAAATTAAGTGAGCTATTGCCCAGAGTCACATGGTACTGAGGTGAGCTGCCGTCGGAGCCAGGGATCGAACAATGAACCCTGTGCTCCGAAGTCAGCTGCCCTGGCCGCTGCACCACACCGTTCCACCTTTCAATTGATTAGGACGATCTGTTATCTTATTAATTTTGACTAAAGAGGTTTTAGACTGGATCTATATTGTTTGTAGTTACCTTCAGGTGTGTTCGAGTTATGTCTGTGCAGAGAGGCTCGTATTGGGGAAAAGAGGTGGGGGAAGGGGCCAGGGAGGTGGCCGGGGAGGGGCAGGGGGACGGCGGATGACCGATACAACAAAATAAAAAATAAAATTGGCTGCCCTCCAGCATCACGGCGTACTCTTCCGCTTCTCTCTGCCACTGCAGGCAGGCACCGGCTCCCTGCCTGCCCTGCGGCCAATCCTGAAGCTGCTCTCATGCATGAGAGCAGCTTCAGGATTGGCCTGAGCGCCGATGTTGTGCGCTTCAGGACAGACTGAGAGTCTGTGCCTGTTTTTTCCAACCTCAGAAATGCAGCTGGGGTTGAAGAGAGTTTCACAGGCCGGCCAAAAACCACATGCACAGTGTAGGTAGAGCCACCACTCCCCCTCCAGCCTATCATCACCCTGGAACCTCCCCAAGCCCCGGCACATGCTAAATGAAACGGGTTTTAAACCGATTTTTATTATCATTTTATTTTGAAGTTTTTTAAGTTGATGGCCGGGGGGCGACGCTCCTCCACCATTGCGGAGGACCCGCCGCTGTGTCTGTGAGAGTGTGTAGTAGTCAAAGGGACTGCAAGTCAGAGAGGGGAAGGTGTTGGGATCATTCACTACAGAGTGTAGAGACCCTGGAGAGGGTAAAAATCACTTTTGAGACTGGTACAACAAAACTCCAGGGGTGTGCCACTGTGCCCTTAGAGGAGGCAGTACCTGGGAGCAGGAACAGTATAAGGATATATGTAGCTCTAAGTGGCATTTTGCTGTTGGAGCATTGCCCACTTACAACGTTTTTTTGGTGTCACCTAATCGTAATTAACTAAGGCTGTTTGCATTGCCCCACCTCAGGCAAGGGCCAGGCCTTCCCGCAACCATTTAGTCAGTACCCAGGAGTATGTAAAAGAAGAACAGGTCAGTCCATATCTACCGAATGGTGGCCCCTTGGGGTGGCTTCGCCAGTCAATATTCTAAAGGTATATGACCAATAACTATGTCTGTCATAGGGACAGTGAATAGTCCTTGAATTGTCTCTTTCATATGTCCTGAGTAGGTGTCAGACCCTCCTATGGTGGTTGTCCAGGTGACGTGGGAACATGATCCAGCTTTCTATTCCACTGCATGGAAAGTGAGGAGGCTTCTGGCCTTAGTAGTCTGTGTCTGAGGTTTGAAGGACAAAGCGTACTAGAAAATGTGCATCTGAAGGGGAGGGTCTGAGTCTACCAGAGACAGACCCACTTCATCCAAAGGTAGAAAGAGATATTTAAACCTTGAATTTTATGAAGAAAATATTTTCTTCAATAAGATGCATATTTCAAATAAGAAAGAATATGCTTAAGGGAGTTGCATCTGATTTTCCTTCAGTAAAACAAAGAAAAATTGATGTTTATGATTCAGAAATTGTTGCCTTTTTTGGGGGGTTAATGTACTGTAGCTCTGTTGTGGAACATGGCACAATTTACAACTTTCTTACGGGGGGCATACTGACAGACAGACATCACCGCTCTCAAGAAAACACCTTAATCTGACATGTACAAGTCCAAAAGTGCACTCTGTTATTGCCCTTTTATGCCTGTGTGCAAAGTTATATCTTCTTCCACTAGCTATTACTGCTTTGAGGTATGGTGTCATGTTCCAAGGATGAACAGCATATGCACTCCAACAGAGGGTATTAAAATAATGTTTGTTTTCATTCATTTTCAATATCTAATAGGCAGCCATCTCCTCAGTCACCTCATGAAATATGGTTCAACAGGCCACAGCGCTTGGCTATGTAAGCATCATTGGTACTCCCTGGAAATGTTTCTACAAAGTCAGTAATTTAATACCCTCAATTTAATACTATTTGGATATTTAAGGAACGCTAATGTTTGCAGTTTCTTTATAGATATGTAGTTGCACTTGGTTGATGTGTTAAGACACGCATACCGTCCACATAACCTATTATTTGGGGGAAATTATTAATTCCATAAAATTCCAACATTGTTGGCTTTGAGGTGAGTTTGGAAAACCAAGTGCGGAAACATCCTTGGAAGTGGGATCTGTAATACCCTCCTGCTGTGGCTACTACACCCTGATACAACCCCTAAAGCCAGAAGGTGAAGGCAACACGAAACCTCAACAAGTGTCTCGACCCAGACACAGATTTCTCTGTGTCCCGACCCAGAGAGTTTGTCACTACAGCCAAAGCTGCCAACTCTGGAACTAGAAAAACAGTCTTGGTTGAGCGACTGCACTCCTTCCCTTTATACATTACTCTAGTTTATCAATTCTATTATTAGAATGCGTGCAGAACAGTAGCCGTGGAGCGCCTCTTCACGGCTCAATATGAAATTAATTCCAAGTGGGGCACAACACTTCTGCACCCTGCTGTCACACTGCGAATAAGGAAATCTTTCCTACATCCTGTTTTTCATCCAACGATTCTTCATTTTTATCTCTTTAACAATGTTTGTCCAAAATCTTTGCTCATACTTCTGCTTTAGTATTACACCACTGCGGTTTGCGCTATGAATTTTTATTCAACATTTTCAAGTGTCTGACGTTGCCAATCCAGGCTTTTACGAAGACATGTGAAGTCAAACATGTTCTCAAAAGTGATCTTTAGACGTAAGCGTGTCCCAATGCATTTCGAATCTTTTAGATTCTTCGTCAGGGGTTAACTACAAGTAAAAAATCAGGAAACAATTCAGCTAGCTATTCAGTCATAGTTTCGGTGCGACAAAACATCAAGCTCATTGCTCTAATTCCAACCACACCCAAACCCAGCAACAAAACGGTCTCTGGAACTAGGGCATCAAGTTCGAGTCTCAGCATCTGCTCAATATACTGTTATTCTGGGAAAATACCTTAATCTCCCTGTGCCTAAAAATAATAATTTAGAAAATGAATGTGACCTTGTTTGATCAACTGGTGCTCATGTAAAGCACTCCGATACTTTTGGGTCGAGTTTACACTATATAAAAATGCACAAACAAACAAGTCATGAGTCTAACTCAGCTATAAATCCAAAATAACAGTAGTAACTAGCCTTTATTTCCCAAAAATCTCCTCCTCAGTCTGTTGAAACAAAGGTAATCTAACTAAACATTCTCTTTGGTCTTCTTCTCTGTAGTCGAGCAAAACCCCTCACTTGTATACGAAAATATAGAGATTCGGTAATTGCTCAGTTCACTTCACTAATTTTGCAACAGAACTCTAAATCAAATGTTGTACTTCGGAAATACATGTTTTTGTGGTTGCAAACCATCTTGTGCATGATCTGCAATTCGCAAAACATTAGGACATATGGCGCAATGTTCCCACAGAGTAATCCCCTCAGAATGGATAGATCTCAGTACGTCATGATAGACCGTGATACCTATCTGAGGGGTATGTTGTGCGACTTCAGGCTAGGGCCAGAATGTCTGGATGGACCCCAACTCCCCCAAAATATTTATTCCATGAACTACCCTCCTGTGAAAGTGCTGTGTGGATCCATCTACCTGTAACATCCCAATAAATAAGCATGGCATACTATGTTTTTTATGTGTATGTATTGAGTGCAACGCCTAAACAGCAGACAGAATCCCTGTTTTGCTTGTGGTTCCTAGGGAATGATTCACATGGGACACTCTGTGCTGCAGACATCCACTGTCAGGCCTCATGAGCCCACTCCTATCCACTACCACAAGTTGCTGCGTTCTCGGTTTAACAGAGTGGGTCTGCTGGGTAAGGAGTGTTTACTGTTTATATGCGGCCATACATGTTGGAAAGCTGCACTGGGCTAGTACGGCCGTATTTGCACCAGGAGTGGGCCTTTGAGAACATATCTGTGCAATGAGGGACTAAACTGGGCTATTCACCTTGGACATAAATTGCACCAGAAGAAGCCAGAAGTGGGCCTGTGGGAGCACATCTGTGCAATGGGGACTGCACTGGGCTATTCTCCAGGGATCAACCAGTGCATGTGATGGCTGCACCGTGCACATGAGGCAAGATCTGTGCAAGGCAAGGCTATACTGAGCATGTTAAGTTGTATCTGTAGATGGGGCTGTTACAGTGGACATTTGTCTCTCCACAGGGAGGCTGCACTAGGCGTCTGATGCCAAACCTGAAAATATGGAAGGTATACTGGGCATTTCAGGCTATGGATGTATAAGTTAAACTGGACACTTCTACCTTTTACCTGCACTTGAGGGAGGGGGGGGTTGCCTTATGGCACCTGAGCTTGGCATCTCAGAACACCATCTGGGTCATCAGGCTTCCTTCACATAGAACTCTGTGTATGTCATAGGAGGGCTGAGGGAAGAATGTTAGTACTGTGACAGTTGTCCTCAGCATCTTTGTGTGATGGGTGAACGCGCTTTACTGCACCCTTTGTTTACAAACATCGGCGCAGGTGCTTTTATACCCTGTGTTGAGGATTACACGATCTCTTGTGTATTGGGACGCGTTATGTTTCGTCCATGTGGACGCGCCCGCTTAGACTCATACAGTCTTAGGCAAGCTTGAATCCGTGTTGTTGATGGGTGAGATCTTCTCTGTGGAATAAACTAATGTCTTTGAACTATCTTAATGTATACTGATGAAGTTCTTTTATTGGATACCACAAGTCTTTTGCAATTAAAACTAAGTATGCATAAGAGTAGGCTACAGTGTGAACATGAGGATAAACTTACAGATACGGAGTCTGCATTGAGCATAAGAGGCTACTTTGGTACAAGGGGCAGCTGCACTATGTATTGGATGCTCAGCCTGTGCATGTTGAAGCTGCACTGGAAATGTAATGCTACACTTGAGACTGTACCTTAGCATCACAAGGCTGTGATCTACATGTGGTTGCACTGCATAGCATGGGGATATGGTGGCTGCGTCTGGTCATTTCAGGCTATGTCTGGGCATTTGAGACTGTGTCTGGGCATTTCATGCAGTGGTCAGATATATGATAGTTGAGCCTGCAAATTTGGTGCATGTCTTGTGTTTTTGGTGCTCTACCTGGGACCTTGAGGCTAAGTTTAAGCATGTAAGACTTTCCTTCATCATAGTCTGCACACTGGCTTTTTGTTGCCGTGTTTAAGCATTTGCTTTTTTGCCTGGGTGGACGCTGAAGGCCATAAATGGTTATCGGAGCCTGTAATTGGGAGTTTAGGATTACTTGTGGCCATTTGGGGTGGTGCTAGGGTATCGGTGGTGTGGCTGGGCCTATGATTGTTATGCCAGTCTATTTTATAGTTGTGCCTGAAATGTGGGCATGTATTTGTCAATGTGTTACCGCTCATGTGCTTTTGCTGCTGTTTTTGGGCATTTGATGCAATAGCCAGGACCACTGGAATTATGCAGTTTTGCAGCCGTTGCATTTCCTGCATAATTATGGTTTTGCCACAATTAACACATAATCCATCATCTGCTGCATAATCTTCAGATTTTAACAAAAAAAATATTCCTAGCTCAAGCAAATCAAAAGTTCCTTAAAACACGCTGACATATGTTGTCATGCAGTGGAATGCCCTTCTAAAAAGTGAATGGTCACCTTTCTGTTGTTTAGTACTGTAGTTGGGGGTTAAACTGTTACTTACGGGGTGAAACCTTTGCTCAAACAGTTTTAACCTGTGTACAAATCAAGCAATACTACCATAAAATATTCCACAGTATGTCACATAATTTGCCCTTTTCTTGCCACATAATTTAGTCAATCCTGCTGCATAATTCGTCCATTCCTTGCCACATATTTTCAGTAGCTCTGGCTATAGCAGAGAAACGTTACACCAATCTTAGAGATTTATAAATCAGCTGGCAAATATACATACTGAAAAAAATCATAACAAATATCAACAAAGATTTCTGAAAGCGAATTGTTTTGGCTTCTATAAATCGTGCAAATTGAAAAAAATGACAAAGCCTGGCTAACGCACATAACATGTGTACAGCACAGCATGTCCCAATGCTAGCAGGATGCAGAAAGCCAACAAAGGGCAGGGAAAGGGAACCAGCCTACCACTCACAACCAGGAAGAATACAGGCAGTGCTGTTGCAACGTAATCATACTTTTTAAGGGTTTGCTTTCACTTCGATTCAAACTTATAGACTTTTTATACAATTAAGCATAATAAATAAGTATAATTATATGTCCATAAACAGTTAAATGTCTTATAGTCACAAACATTTCTCAATATTCATTTGAAATCAAGCCACTGATAGAGCTTTTTCTAAATTATTAGGTGATAAGCGTGGCTAAATACCACCCGAGTGACTTACCTCACTCACATATAGTTACCCAGAATAAGTCAGCCGGACAGTGGAGAAGAATAAACAAAGCAAGTTTATTAGGCCACAAACTCCCATATGAGAGGGCCCTATATCGACCTCACCCCTAAGAGTGTGCCGAGAAGGACTGACTCACATCATCATGGTGATACATTATATTACAAGAAGGCAGAGTAAACACGCCCATAATGGAAAAGTACTGGTCCACCAAGAGTGTGGACAATGGCCTCATACAAGAGGCATCTGCACCTGCAATAGCAACACTTGTTATCATCTCCCAAGGACACAGAGCCAGGCCGCTACATCCCCAGCACATGAGAACGGCCTGATAAGGAGTTTCGCTAGCAGGAGTTTCAGCTACAGTAAACCAAGAAATGAATATATGCTGACACGAGGAATTATTCCTATTCCTACGGGAGGGGGAATGAGCAAGTACAGTTTGCACGCAGAGAGAAATAATTCAAAATGGTGGCACACATGCTAAGCTAAGAACACTGAAACGATATCACACGCATAAGTGAATAACTGAATAATGAGAACATAAATGTAAATGCGTAAATGCAAGTAATTAGTTAGACACATTCCGCTAACTCATAAGCATAATGTACGAAGGGGGCGGGGCTTGGAATTGACGCCTATCAGACCCTCCTTTTAGCGGACTGTGGCTAACATGTTTGTTTCCATTTATTAACCGAAAGGAGGGCCTTTACAGCAAAATCTATGGACTGGAAAAACTGGAAAGACATACTTAAACCAGAACATCATCATGAATGAGTATCAACCAATTAGCATCAGTAAGCTCAACAGCATTGGAGACAGGGTATTGTTTCAATCTTTTCGTAGACTTTCGCATATTGCTGGCACACATGGAGCAACAAGGGGGAAGGCAGTAAACACAGAGGCAGCATGACAGTAGGAAACCTATTATACCTACAATGACCATGAATATTTTCCAACCCCAGGAAGAGAAAAGACCCCATAACCATGTCTTTAGGGACCAGGTACCAGTATCTTGATGAAGTTCGGCAGCTAACCTATGAAGTTTCTGCACAGCCAAGTTAACGGTCGGGCGGAGTCAGGAATATACACGCAGCAAGACGTCCCGATGACGCGACAAGTTCCACCCCTATTTGCCAGGATGACGTCAAGAACCATTCTATTCTGAATCGTAAATAATCTCATAGCCTGCATCTCCAGTGACATATTAGCTGCAATATCAGCTTCAGTATTCACCACCTTTTCCATGACCCGTGAAAGGCGTCTGATGGTCCTACTATTAAAGATAGGGCCCCAGAATGGCAACAGGCCTTTAGAGAAATCACTAAACTGCTGTCCAGCGGTGTCCGTCTGATCTACGTCATCAACTTGAAGTTCCCTCCTTTTTCGCTGTCCTTGCACCACGTCAAACCTCCTATGTGTCTTATGATAATCCGAAGGTGCCACATAAACAGGAGGGAGTAAATACGCCAGGTAACATGTCCCACCCCAACCCTCAGGCAACCACAGATACCCACTATCTCCACATACAAAGTAGACATTAGGGGGAGTGACGAGCGAAGGACTAAGGGTCAGCCGAATCGAGGTAGTCACATTACAAATACTGTCACCCACCTTTATCGGACCTCTACCCTGAATACAAAAATAAGGCGAGGGTCCCACTACTGCTAGGGGCGCCAGGGAATGACCACTACTATTTGCTGCAGGAGGGCGTCGGTATGCTAGAGAAGAGTTCAACTGTAGAAAACTCTCTCGTACCTTATCAGTGTCATTAGGTATCAGGAATTTGTCCAACTTTTTCGAGCAAGTCTCTAAAAATGTTTGGTCAAAACGTCCATCAGTAAATAATCGTCCAAGGGATGAGGGAGGCAAAGGGCGTACTCGCATCGTCAGTGTAGACTTACTGTTGGGGAGTCGTGGGGTGAGAGAGTCAGGCTGCTGAAAAAACTTTACCCTACCTATCAAGGTGTACCAGCCCACGCAGCTATTCACAGGAGTCAATTGCAGTGCCAATAACCTATCCTTCTTATATGCTGCAGAAGGAAGCAACCCACATACCCAGCAATCTGTCACATTGTATACAGCGTGTGCATGATGTAGAGTTTTTATGAAGACATTATCACGATAACCTTTTCTCATACATTGTTCACCATAATCAACAGTAACCATATTGTGTTCTGGTAAGGGAGAAGGGGTAGGAACCAGTTTGTGGACGGGGGTAAGCTTTATCCAGAAAAAACAGTATCCCAAGCATTATCAGAAAAACAATAATGAGCACCACAATAACCACAATTTTATTTTTTCGTGATAGGGCACGCCATGGTGAATCTGGTTCTGGTCTGCGAGGGGCAGCAAAAGGCTGTTCCTCGTCTGGGATCGGACGACCAAAAGGATACATGTCTGCTAAAGAGTGGGGCAAGGGATATCCTAAAAGTTCAAAAGCTAGGGACACTACTAAAAGTTCAGACACTCCAAAACCGGCCAGAGGGGTTCTTCACCCTTCGATGGGCTGTTCTCCCTATGTCCGTTAAAGCCTCATAGGCAGGCTTTCGACCTCGCAAACCCTATTCCCTCGACGGAGTCACACAACTGCAGTGACTCAGGAGCACAGAACTTGGGCCCACGTACAACTCTAATGTTCCGTTCAGCAATGTCTCAGAAGCAATGTCTCAGAAGTGCACCAGGGCTCCTTTCAGCAGTCCATCCCTATTGCTATGGTAACCTATCGAATATAGTCCACTCTTAGTCCCTATCTCAGCCCTTCTTCCAGTGCTCAGTGCATTTGCCTCTCTTTCCTGGGCCGCAAGTTATAGCGAGTGCTCCCTCGCACTTCGGGGTCTGAAAACAGAATTGGTGGGTCGTTTTGAAAAGAGGTGGCTTTGGTCGCTTGAGCACCGTGACCAATAGAAGCCTCGCTAGTCGTACTCAGGGCTGGCTTCCGTGCTTTTTCGTCGTGCTCCTCCCCAATCAACAAAGCATCAGAAAAGGGAAGATACTGAGGCAACGACTCTGTTTCGTGATCTGCAATGCCACCTCTTACCCATGCATCATAGGGTAAAGGTAGTGGAACTTTCTTGACATGTGAGTCATGCGTCCACGCCTTTCGACCCTCCACTCGAAGTGCGGTGCGGGTGGTGAGCAGCACCAACCGTGGCTCAGACCATCTAGGCTCCAAACAGGACTTCCGCTGGTACTTCTTGACGACGACCCAGTCCCCTGGGTTGATGCCGTGGCCGGGCCCCTCAGGCAGCGGCTTCAGTGTGTCTGCTACCTGCTGGAGAACAGAATGGAGATCTTTAGTCAAAGCATACAAGTAGTCTGTCAACATAGGATATTCTATCTCTGAGAAACATTTAGGTCTAGGAACTCCCCACACATTGGCGGGCCTGCCGAATACAACTTCGTGGGGGGAAACACCTGTCTTGGAATTCACTGTAACTCGTGTGGAGAGTAGAGCAAGGGGTAGAGCGTCTGGCCAGCGTAGCCCAGTACTTTCCTGTATCTTGGCCATTTTTAATTTCAGTGTACCATTAAATCTTTCAACTAAACCCGCAGCCTGTGGGTGTAGGGCTGCGTGGAATTTTTGAGAGATCTGTAATCCCTTACATATATTTTTCATCAGTTCAGCATTGAAGGATGTACCGTTATCACTCCAGATCACTCTAGGTAACCCGAACCTGCTAAAATATTCCTTAATCAACATCTTAGCTGTCGACATGGCTGTACAGTCTTTTGTTGGAAAAGCCTCCACCCACCTACTGAATGCGCACACCACCACAAGTACGTATTTAAGGTTGTTCACTCTTTCCATTTCAATGTAATCCATCTGTATTACTTCAAAGGGATATGTTGGGGGTGCAAAATTGCCCACAGGGACGGGTGTTCCCTTCCCAGGATTGTGTCGTAAGCAAATCATACACTGTTGTACCAAACGTGTGGCCACCCTGGAAATGTTTTTATTACTCCACACTGGGTCTAATAATTTACATATTCCCTTGGCACTTATGTGAGCTGGTCCATGAGCCATTGTCACCACTGGGAGGACATATGCATTTGGGAGCAACCATCGTCTTTTGTCTGTCACATCCGTCCAACACTCATCCGAGTCCAACTGTCCCTTTCCATTCTTCCATTCTTTCAGCTCCTCCTCAGTCACTTTCTCTTGTATGTTCCGCACACTCTGTACAGTATCTGCAAACATGTTAACGTCTGGTACCCATCTAGCCGGTCCAGCCACAAACATTCGCGGGAGTCTGTTCCTGGCAGTTTCTTTAGCCGTCTGGTCTGCAAACGCATTTCCCCGCCCTACGTCATCAACCACCGCTTTGTGTGCACTACACTTTATTACTGCTAGCCGTCTGGGAAGCGTTAGAGCTGTCAGCAGTCGCAATATCAATGGGCCATGTTGAATTCGTTGTCCGTGTGATGTCAAAAATCCCCTCTCTGCCCACAGTCTTCCATAACTATGAGCCACGCCAAAGGCGTATTGGCTGTCAGTATAAATGTTCACATCCAATCCTTCACTCAGTTCACATGCACGCATCAACGCTATTATCTCTGCAGCTTGAGCTGAGTTGTACGGGACTCTAGAAGTCTCCACCACTGTTTGTAAGGTCGTGACTGCATATGCTGCTGTTGTGGTACCGTCCGCTAGTTCAAAACAAGACCCATCAACATACAACTCTCCGTCAGGGTCATCTAGGGGCTTATCCGTCAAATCTACTCTCCCTTTTGTCTCCTCCTCTGTTCGGAACAGGCAGTCATGCACTTCACCATCTTTCTCATCTGAAGGGAGAGGCAGCAGTGTGGCTGGATTCAGGGTAGCGCATCTTTTTATCGTTACATGTGGGGCAAATAGTGTCATCTCATAACCAGTCAGACGAGCGCTAGTTAAATGCTGCGTCTGTGTTCTGTTTAGCAAAATGTCCACCGCATGTGGTACCATTACCGTAAGAGCTGAACCCAGTACGAGCCCTGCCGATTGTCTTATCGAGACTGCAGCAGCCGCTGTAGCCCTTAGACAGCTCGGAAGCGCTCTTGCCACGTTGTCGAGCATTGCAGAGAAGTAAGCACACGGTCTCTGTTTCCCTCCAAAATCTTGTGTTAAGACAGACAACGCGCAACCTTCCGCCTCATGCACATAGAGTACAAAAGGCTTCTGGTAATTAGGTGTTCCCAAAACAGGTGCAGAACATAGAGCAGTCTTTAGTAACTCAAACGCTTCTTGACATGCAGGTGTCCAAGGTAGGGGCTCGCGCACCTCTTTTGTGGTCAGATACAGCAGGGGTTTTGCTAGTAAAGCATAATTAGGTATCCACTGGCGACAGTACGATGTTATGCCCAAAAATGCGCGCACCTCTCGCTGTGTGTTAGGTACTGCCATGTTAGTTATTGCCTTGACGCGCTCTGGTGTCAGCCTTCTCCCTTCCTTCGATAGGAGATGACCGAGGTAGGTGACCTCCTGTCGACAGTATTGGAATTTAGGGAGAGACACCTTGTGTCCCTTACGAGCCAAATGGTGTAACAATTTAACAGTAGACTCTCGGCACCCCTCCTCATTGTCGGAGGCGATGAGAATATCATCCACGTATTGCAACAAGACATTTCCTTGCAGGAGCTCCAAATCATCTAACTGTGCTTTTAATGCTTGGCTGTAAATACTGGGGCTTTCTGTATAGCCTTGAGGAATTCTACAAAATCTAAAACTGCGGCCAGCCAATGAGAATCCGAAGAGGTACCTGCTATCTGGGTGTACAGGTATACTAAAGAACGCATTCTTAAGGTCCAGCACTGAAAAATATTTAGCTGAGGGGGGTATCATAGTCAAAATGGTAGTAATGTCAGAAACCACTGGGTACTGGGGCTCAACAACCTTGTTAACGTGGCGTAAATCAATCACAAAATGATAGACATCAGGTGTATTCTCACCTGCGTCACCTGAGGATCTTTTAAGTATTGGAAGTATCGGACTATTACAGATATTTGAGTCCGTTTCCTCGACTACCCCTGATCCAATCAAATCCTGTATAATCTGCAACAGAGCCTTCTCTCCATCTCTAGAGATCTTGTATTGGGGTATGCGAGGTAGCTTCGCTCCCACCTTAACATTTATGGACACCGGTGCAATGTCCATTTTTCCCACATCAGTATCGCTACTGGCCCACAGACTCGGGGGAACATCCCTGAACTCAACTGGGAGGGGCTCGTCCTTTGAAAAACATTGCTGCGCACGCGCGACAGAAGGACCCATCGTAAGGTACACACCATCCGGGGAACAGTAAATCGTAGCATGCAGCCTTTTTAACAAGTCCAAACCCAGTAAGTTCTCACCACAATTCGAAGTCAAGAGAAAGGAGGAGTCAACAGTGAAGGGGCCAATCGTAAGAGTCAAGGGCTTAGAGATGGGGCTAACCACCGGGGTACCAGAGAACCCCAGTGAAATATTAGTCTTGCCAGACAGAGCCACCCCTGGAACCTGAGAACGTGCTACAGAACTCTTCGTAGCACCTGTATCCAATACAAATTTCTGATGGGATCCCGACAAGTCTGCCGTTACATAAGGCCCACGTTGATCAACATCCACAGAAACAGGTCCCACACTCTGCCTTACGCTGTCCTAGTTATAGGAAAATCCTGTGAAATCATCCATGGCGTACGCATCACTGTTGAACTGTCTATCCCTGCCGTCATCGCCCTCCCTTTGAGAATGCTGTCTATCCTTTCCTCCGTCAAAATAATTACCTCCCGGTCTCCTGCCCTCCTCGGACTGTCTAGTATCTCTATTCGCATCTCCCCGACCTCGTCCTCTGCCAGGTCCAGCATGGGACCGTAGCAGTGGACAGTCTTTCCACCAGTGCCCTTCCTGTTTGCAGTTAGCGCACTGGTTGGGTCCCAAACGCTCTCTTCTCTCTCCCCTTCCGTAGCTACTTCCTCGACCACCTGACACGGGCGGGGCTCCCCGTCCTCTGCCCTTCGCTACTTGCTGCAACAAAACCTTTGTCTTCAAATCGTTCGCCTTCTTTTCTTGCCTGTCCTTATTCTCATTCTCTCTATGTTCATAATACTGGGCCATGCTCAAAATTCCTGAGGGGGTAGATGTTGTCCATGTACTCTCTGACGCTTGCAGTCGGGCCGATATTTCCGGCAGCAGATTCGTAACGAATCTGTTGACAAAAAGACGGAGCCCTCCATCTTGAGAGATATCTTGTCCGCTAAAATCCATAAATGTTTCTTCAAAACGAGTGAAGAAATCTGAAACTGCCTCATCCTTTTTCTGTTTGCAAGCCGTTAGCTTATCCCAATCTACCTTCTTAGGAGGAATGAGTGAATGCATATATTTAATTATACGCCCGGGTAATGCTAATATCTCAGGCTTCGGCTTCTCACCTGGCTTTCGTTCCTTATCCCAATCTGTAAATTCTTCCCAAGTACCGCCTAACTCCTCTCTATGTTCCGAACCCTTCACCTGTCTCTACACATCCACGGGGACCAATAATCCAAAAAATAGTTCAATGTCTGCTAACGTCATTACTGTTGAGGAAGCTGCCTCCGTTAATTCTTTGTAATAAGCCGTTGGATTTTTTCTCGAGTCGGGTAACTGCGCCTTCAGAGCTAATACCTCGCTCCTTTTCCAGGGCGTATACACCCATTGTTCTTGGAAATGGGCATCTACACGAGCTCTAGTCACTACCTGGGTAGTCGGGTCTACTATTTCAGGTACCTCAGGGTGAAATATAGGGTGTACTTCACGCATCGGATGTATCCCCGGGAAATGGGTCTCACCTGTCGCTGTTAGCTCATTCCTGTACTCCAACAAGTACCTCAAACTACGGAGCACTTCCGCTGCTCCAGTATTAGCCCTGTAAGCATGAGTCTTAATATCGCGAAGAATCGCTGGCGCCACACCACCATATCCCTGCTCCCATAGCGCTATTAGGGTCGTTGACATGTGCCACAAAGCATGCTGTTGCATCAAAGGCTCATAATCCTTCATAGTAGACCAAATATCCTCTAGTGAATAAATATTATTCCTGGCCCATTGACAAGCTTGATTAGCTACCATGGTCTTCTCATCTAGGGGTACATTAGCACGCGTAAGTAACTTCCGTACCTGAGTAAATAGTCCGCCCTCCGCCCCTCTAACAGGTGTTCGCAACGCGCTCTGAGGGGTGGCGCTGGCAGAAACAGTGGGGATAGCAGGGCCAGCAGAGAACACCGGGGATAGCGCAGCAGACGCAGGGCTTGTCGCCGTGAAAGGGAGCAAGGGTGCCGTGGTAGAGGGGGAAGTACGTCCCCCTGCAGAGGAAGCAGGTGTACCGGACAAGGGAGGGGCACTGACTTGGGGAACTGAAACCACCGCCTGTGGGGCGGAATCTCCGAGCACGGGGTACAGCGGCTGTGGAGCATATGGGGGAGGGGGTCGGGCGCTCAAAATATCTTCCATCTCGTCTATGTCCTCTTCCTTTACCACATAGCACTTATTTTCCAATAACCTAAAACGCCTATCTGCGCGCTCAATCCGCAGCTCATTCTCTTTCTTAGTGTGTTCCCTCGCCTTCTGCGCCATGGTCTGTGCCGATCTTTTCTGAGCTACCTTCTCCTCCCTTATCTGCCGTTCTCGTACCTCCTTCTGCCACATTCGCAAAGAATCAAACATACTCTGACGGCTGCGCCTAGCAAACAATTTGTCTTGTAAATAATCTAATTTTGCTGCGTCAAAAGAGCCCAGTAAAGGCCACTGCAAATCCACATTATCCATTGTATACTTATGCCACAGAGAGGAAAACAAAATAGGAGGTAAGCCATGCTTGACATACATGTCGAAATTCGGAGAGCCCTCCACCGGGGCGGGTTGGCTCTTAGCCAATCTCACATCTGAAACCTCATCACAACACCCGAAACACCGCAATTTACTAAAGCACGGCATCTTGTTCTCCTACAAACACACAACAGCACAAAAATTCCCAGTTTCAATATACATATATTTATCAAATAGAATCCACACCAAAACACGTGTTACCAAAATAAGACAAGGCCCGTCGACCAAGTCCTGGGAAACCTGGACCCTACCGCAGACTGAACAGCACACACCCGCTGTTCCGAGACTGGGAAACCAATCCGTTTCCCGGGCAGTACTACAAATCGGCAGGCGCCACACCGCGTGGGACCCGGCACTCTCCCACAAACCACCACATTAGGTGTTCGGGCGAGCCCAAAATCCTCACGTAGCAAGCCGCTCACCAACCCGCAGTACTATCCAGTCGGATTTTTTACAAACCAACGTTCCCCAATCTCCATCAAGTCTGTCAGAGCGCTATCTGCACTCTGAGTTTCCGGGAGCACACTAGCCCCAGAAGCACACCGGCTCCTCCAATCACCAGAGACACACCGGTCTCACGGAGCACTCCGGCCCCTTCAATCACCGGTCGGACCACTTACCTTCCGTGCGTGGTACCGACCTCTACCGTTCTCCACTTCCGGCTGCCTGGACCAACACGGTCAGCTCCAAAGTTCCGCCTTCTGGACTCCGGCGTAGGATCCTGGACCGAAACCTCCTCCGATCAGCAGGGTGGGGCAGCGCTGCGAGAACCAAGCTCGGCATCAAAGTGGGTACCCAGACCCACCGTGCCGACCAGGGGGTCTCCGGCCTTCTGCTACCCACTTACGGGTGAGAAAGGTCCTAATCGCGGAGTTCCTGTTCGGGCGCCATCTGATAAGCGTGGCTAAACACCACCCGAGTGACTTACCTCACTCACATATAGTTACCCAGAATAAGTCAGCCGGACAGTGGAGAAGAATAAACAAAGCAAGTTTATTAGGCCACAAACTCCCATATGAGAGGGCCCTATATCGACCTCACCCCTAAGAGTGTGCCGAGAAGGACTGACTCACATCATCATGGTGATACATTATATTACGAGAAGGCAGAGTAAACACGCCCATAATGGAAAAGTACTGGTCCACCAAGAGTGTGGACAATGGCCTCATACAAGAGGCATCTGCACCTGCAATAGCAACACTTGTTATCATCTCCCAAGGACACAGAGCCAGGCCGCTACATCCCCAGCACATGAGAACGGCCTGATAAGGAGTTTCGCTAGCAGGAGTTTCAGCTACAGTAAACCAAGAAATGAATATATGCTGACACGAGGAATTATTCCTTTTCCTACGGGAGGGGGAATGAGCAAGTACAGTTTGCACGCAGAGAGAAATAATTCAAAATGGTGGCACACATGCTAAGCTAAGAACACTAAAACGATATCACACGCATAAGTGAATAACTGAATAATGAGAACATAAATGTAAATGCGTAAATGCAAGTAATTAGTTAGACACATTCCGCTAACTCATAAGCATAATGTACGAAGGGGGCGGGGCTTGGAATTGACGCCTATCACCATAGCATCATCAGTTGTTCGACTCGTAATGTAATGTAAGGTGGATTTATAGAGCACTGTTTGTCACCTGTGAGGGTATCCAGGCACTGAGTATGTAAGTGTAGGTGTGTGGTGAGGCTGGGCATGAGTGCAGGCAGGCAGTCTTGATGGTCCCGCAAGAAGACTAATTGAAAGCCTGGTCTTTTGCTTCTTACGGAATTCAAGAAGTGAGAAGGAGGCCCTGATGTGTTGGAGGGAGTTCCAGAATTTGGCAGCTTGGTAGGAGAATGATCGACCTCCCATTCTGCTTCTGTGGATGTGGGGTGTGTGTACGAGTGAGAATGATGCAGAGCGTAGTTGCCTGGTGGGTTGGTGGAAGTGAAGCTGGTGATTGAGGTATGCGGGTACCATATTGTGTAGTGACTTGAATGCATGTGTGAGAAGTTTTAACTGGCAGCACTTCTGGAGGGGGAGCCACTGGATCTCTCTGAGGAGTGGTGTGGGTTTGGTGTGGGAGGTCCAAAAGATTCTGGCGGCGGCGTTTTGGATGCTTTGAAGTCTGTGAAGAAGATTGTTTGGGATGCCGGTTTAGAGTTCATTGCTGTAGTCCAATCTGTTTGGGATTAGAGTTTGCGTGAAGATACGTCTGGTGTCCAGTAGGAGCCACTTGAAGATTTTATGTAACATGCGAAGGATGTGGAAGCATGTGAAGGTGACAGCATTGACCTGTGACTTCATGGTGAAGTTGGTGTCCAGGAAGAGGCCTAGGTTCCTAGCTTGGTTGGTTGGGGTGGGTCTGGGTCCAAGTTCAGCGGACCACCAGGTGAAATCCCATGGTGAGCTCTTATTCCCGAAGATCAGTACTTCTGTTTTGTCTGTGTTGAACTTGAGGCAGTTTTCTTTCATACAATTGGCCACGCAGGTCATATATTTGTCTTTTTGGTGATGGTGTCATCTAATAGTGAAAAAAGGGTCTGGGTGTTGTTAGCATAACAGATGATGTTGATTCCATAGGGTCTGTTGATGTTAGTTAGAGGAGTCATGTACATGTTGAAAAGTGTTGGTTTCAGTGGTGATACTTATGTGACTCCGCAGATGAGGTTTTTTGGATTCTGATGTGAACAGCGCATGCCTGATTTGTTGAGTTCTTTCGCAGAGGAAGGAGGCTATCCATTTGATAGTTGGTCCTTGCATTCCTACTGTGTGTAGTCTAGCGATGAGTGTGTGGTGGAAGATGGTGTTGAAGGCGGTGGAGAAGTCGAGAAGGATGAGGGCAGCAATCTGTCTACAGTTGAGGATGGTGAGCATGTCATCTATGGCAGCGATGAGGGCTGTTTCAGTGCTGTGGTTGTTTCAGAATCCTGATCGCGAGTCGTCCAGGAGTTTTTGGCATTCTAGGTGGTCAGGGAGTTGTCTGTTGATGTTCGACTTGATGACTTTGGCTAGGAAGGGGAGCAGCGAAATGGGTCGGTAGTTGCTTAGTACTTTGGGATCACTGAATGTTTTTTGAGTAGGTTGTAGATATGGTCGAAGCAGGGGTCTGTGGGTGTCCTTAAGTGGCCTTTCTTTATTTATTATTTGCTGCAGTGTCCTTGATGGAAAGAGGGTGCCATGCTGTAATTGGTAGTCTTTGGTTGATGAGGTTAACAGGCTGGGAAGGTCAATGGTGGGTGGCTGGGTTTCAAAGTTACTGTAGATCTTGATGATTTTTTCGTGGAAGAAATCAGAGAGGTTGTTGCAGAATTCTTGTGCAGGGGTGATAGTGTTGGTTGTGGGTGTTTGGTTGGTGAATTCCTTGATGATGGTGAAAAGTTCCTTGCAGTTATTGGAGCTAGATTCAATTTACAGGGTCAGGGCCTTTTTCTTGGTCTCTTTCTCTTGATGGAGTTATTGTCTAAGTGCGGCCTAGTAGGTGTTTCTTGCAGAGGTTCCTCGGGTGGTTTTCCTTTTTCTCTTGAGTTGTTTGCAAAGTCTCTTGGATTCTCTGAGGTCAGACTTGTGTTCCTACGAAAAAAAGGATGTTAAAACAACTTGCAAGTAGCAAAAAATAGAGGGCACAATGGCAAAATATGCTTTGGTGTAGAAATCTTCTGGTCTCAAGGTGACATTCAATTGGAGGAAAGCATAGCACCCCACAGACATCTTTAAAAGAATATATCTAAATATGGAATTAGATAAAAGCAGTAAGTAGGGAGTAATTCCAAAGGAACATTTTTAAGTAGAACACAGAACAGACACCTTTTAAGGCCTTATTATGAATCAGATTGTTTCCTGCTCCCACCAATCATGACTGGGAAAAGTGGGCGTGGGTACACTGGACACAATTTTACCGGCAGGTAATTCAGGTCAGTAAAATGACATGATGCTTTTGTGACAACAGCAGCCAAGCCTCTTTGCCCGCTCCATCCTATTTTTTGCTCTGGCAAGAGGGAAGCATTCAATGCTCCCCCAGCCAGAATTTTCTCCTTACCTCCTCTACATTCCTCCCTTCACCATGTCCCACACAGACATCCCCACGCAAGTGATAAATGTGTACATTTAACCCCTTGGAAAAGGGTATTTCTTGTAGAATACCGCACAGGGTCTCTATGTCTTCACAGTAATTCCCCATTCTGATGGGTATACCTTGTTATTGCACAGTAGTGGTGGGTGTTATCAGATCATTATAGTAATTACATGTAGGGAGTTTATACCCGGCAATACTGAGCAACTCCTAATCAGGGCCTTAGTATCTGTATAGCCAAGCCCAC
This sequence comes from Lissotriton helveticus, assembly GCF_964261635.1. Classification (NCBI taxonomy): domain Eukaryota; kingdom Metazoa; phylum Chordata; class Amphibia; order Caudata; family Salamandridae; genus Lissotriton; species Lissotriton helveticus. The sequence goes on along the minus strand of NC_136062.1, from coordinate 245,816,152 downwards.
CAGTGGCGTCACTAGGGGGGTGCGGACCGCACAAGGTGTCAACCCATCTGGGGGTGACACCAATCTTAGTTACCTGCTGCAGCAGCTTTAGACAGCGCGCCACTCACGCACCGCACCGCACCACCAGACCACCTCCCCGATCATACTGTGTATGCGTGGGTGATGATCGTCATCACTGGTGTCTGGTGTGGTGGTGCGATGCCTGCGAATGCGTGCGGCGTACCCACTGGACGAGCTGGCACTGGCAGTCACTGTCTGGCAGAAGCATGGGCAGAAGAACTGAATTTAGTGTAGTGTGATTTATTGCACGCACGGCCGGCTACCGCTATTCAAAACAGTCAGTACGACCCCAGCAGCAGCAGTTTGGGTCCCAGGGCCGTCAATCTTAGCCTACTTCAATGACGGCCCTGGGACAGCCCCCGCGCACTGTGCGAACTTGACTTGCCCAATGACGCGTCACGAGGGTCACGCGCCCGCCAGGGAGAGTGCGTGCGCGTGGTGGTGCGGCGTGAGAATAAAGAAGAAATTACGACGACACCACGGGTCCGGTCCGGCACTATCTTTTGTGTCTCCCAAGTTTTCAAATTGGAACGGTGAGAGTCTGAGAGACTAGAGAAATAATATACTGATAATAATTTTATTATATGAATACTTATTACTGCATGTCATGCATGTCCATGAAGTAAAGTACGTAAAAAATGTGGCACTGGCAGTGCAGTGGCACACAAATGATGATCAGATTCAGTACATACATGCTTTGTTTCTTTCAGTTTTATTTTTTAATGGCACGAAACCCCCCTAGTGACGCCACTGTTGGGGGCAACAGGCAGTAAGAGGGTAAGAAGCTTATGTGTGGGACGGTGGCAGTGGGGACGCTTGGGGTGTATCCAGGGAGGTCCCCAACAGAAGCTGGGGCTCCTTAGTAAAACAGAGCTTTGGTTAACCTTGAGGGGTCTGTGAGCTCGGCCTCTAAATCTGGCGTTTGATGCCACGGGCTGCAGAAACGAATGTTCCAAACGGTTTGTTTGTAGGAGGATGGGCACCTCGGTGTCACGTTAAGATGGATGGATGAGGCTGGTCCAAACACCCTCCTACAGGAAGAACAGGATGACCTCCAGTGCCTGTGTGGGTAACCGCTCCTCTGTGATGCTGCTAGAGCAGAAGCGAATGTTCAGGCAGTTGGTTTGCTAGAGGATGGGTCCGACTCCCACGGCGCCACATTGAGATGGATGGGGCGGGTCCAACGAGCCCACCTACAGGCTGAAAGAATAGGGTGACCCTCCGTGCCTGTGGGTATCCGCTCGTATTTGATGCTGCTAGTGCAGGAGTGAATGTCCCAAGCAGATGGTTTGTGTGAGGATGGGTACTACGGTGCCAGGTCAAGATGGGTGGATAGATGAATGGATCGATGGATCGATGAGGGTGGCCCAAACACCCTCCTACAGGCTGAAGTTACACTGTGGGCCCAGTGCCTGTGGTTAACTGCTCCTCTGTGATGCTGCTAGAGCAGGCAGGAACAGAATATAGCATTCGCTCATCGGCCCAGTTTGCTGGATTAGTTTACAAAGGCACATGAGAAGGAATATTCCTTAACACCAATATTGCGCAGTCCTAGGTCTTAGGCTACTGCTGCTTTGTGTTGTATTTTAATAAAGGAAGCCTGCCCATTTCTCTGCAAGGTCTTCCTAACATTGCACCTGAGACCTCTGCAGCACTACTAATTCTTTTTCAACGACGCATGTGCCTAGAGTCACCATAGCACCTTGTTTCTTGATGACCAGAAATCAAGAGTACTTCCTGTTGTGGCACTAAACTGGTGCTTTTTGTACGTGACCCCCAGTGCATTGTATGAGACGTGAACGCCATTACCTTACAACACAGCCTTCCATGCGTTTAGGGGGTCTTGCTTGATGGTTGTGGGTGTTTACTTGAAAACAGTGACAGCCTGCACTATGACAACCTCACTGCACTTTGTGCAGCTTCCAGTGATAGTGCAGTGGGAGCTGACTTGCTGCCTCCTTCTCCTTACAGCACACTTCTCAGAATGATGCCTCAGAGACTCCATGTCTTCTGTGGGGTATGCCCCCACAGACAGATAACCGAGTGCCCTCCTTACCAAGGTGTGCAGCAGGTATTTGTGCCCATTCGTGACCCATGTCATTCAGTCCTGGTGCATCTAGGTGGATGATGATTCTTTGTTAGGGTGGCTAGATTGTATGGCCCTGGGTCTCGGAATTTGGTTTGGCTCATCCTGGGTTTGATGAAAAGTGGAAACCTTGTCATTGGTCAATATTCGTGCTTTTCCTTCTAACTAGTAGTAGCAAGTGATGGTCAAAACTTTAAATATATAGATTTTTTTGTATTCCTTTTCCAGTACTAGGCATAATTGTTTCATTGCAAATTAGACTAGAACAAGTGACCCAACATCTTTTACACAGAATGGCTGGTTCAGAGCAAGTGAGTAATAGTGAAGAACTGAGCCTCATGGTGTTCAGTATGAAATGGGCAACAGGGTCGTAGGCAGATTATATGTAAAGGTGCAGTTTGTGTCCACCAAAGGTTGTCTTGTTGCACTGCAGCGTGCAGGGGGCTTCCATCCACATGCAAGTCTGGGATGGAGTAGCAGGCCTTTCCTGTAGCTATTGAGGCCCTCACTGACTACTTTAGAGACGGGCACTACCACGGTAAAGAGTAGAGTGATGCACTACAGTTAGATCCTCACCACTACCCTGCTCCTCCGAGCGGGAAGATCTCTAGCATGGGCAGGTGCTTAGGACCCCTGCAGCTCCACTCTGTTTTTTGCTTGAAGAATCAGCCACCCCCCCAATGTTTTCTTAGGTCCCCCCCCCCCCCCCCGGTTGAGACAGTCCACTTCCTGCTTGCTACAAAGGATGGTGTACTGGGAAGACCTCTAGCATACTAATAAAGCAAAAGGGAACCCCTGAGGAAACTATAACTAGGCAGAGTAGCAGGGAAATCAAAAACACTTAAGACAGACAAGAGATCTGCCTAGGTGGGATAAATCTATGGGCTCATATAGAGTCCCAAATTTGTACACACAGTCCGAAGCCCACTATATTCACCAGTGTCATAACATAAGATGGTGCAGGTGGAGGGGAGATGGTGCAGGCAGAAGGGAGATGGTGCAGGCAGAGGGGGAGAAGATGCAGGCAGAGGGGAGATGGTGCAGGCAGAGGGTGAGATGATGCAGGCATCGGGGAGATGGTGCAGGCAGGGGGAGATGGTGCAGGCAGAGGGAGAGATGGCGCAGGCGGAGGGCAAGATGGTGGATGCAGAGGGAGAGATGGTGCAGGCAGAGGGAGAGATGGTGCAGGCAGAGGGGAGATGGTGCAGGCAGAGGGAGAGATTGTGGATGCAGTGGGGAGAGAGGGTGCAGGCGGAGGGGAGATGGTGCAGGCAGAGGGGACATGGTGCAGGCAGAGGGTGAGATGGTCCATCTGGTAAGTTGTGAGGGGGTGACACCATGAGTTACCCGCACCGGGTGACACCAGCCCTAGTGACGCCACTGAAGCCCACCAAGTTTAGGCTTAACAAAGAGGGGTGTAACACAAGCCCCCGCAGCCACCGCAGTGCGGGGGGGCCCCAAGCTCCAGGGAGCCCCCTCAGCACAGTGCTCGGGCGTCGGGCCAAAGAGCTCCTGATTAATTCATGCGGGCGGCATTAAGAGGCATAGAAATGAAAGAACTATCCACATCGTTGTTTCTAAAGGGGAAACATTTAGTTCTTTGTCTTAATTTAACTCGCTGGATTGAAAATACTTCAGCCCGCACTGCAAAACAATTAAACAATAAAGATAATTGACCTGCCGGTTAAAAAAGACTAAGGTCCTTCATTGCAACCATCATCCAGGACTGTGAGACGATTTAGACAGAGATGCCAGGGGCCCGCTTGAAGCAAGTAAGTGCACTCTGCATTTTACAGAGTGCTATTTATTTGCAAGCTTATCCCAAATCCATACGAATCTTCTACCTACTTGGAACGCGCGCTTTTTAACAGGGGTCATGGAAACACATGTACTGAATCCTGCTCACGGCTGGGTAGAGAGTTTTATTGATTCTTACCAAGACAACTGTGAGTAGCTTTAGCTTGGAGATCATTCAATGGAGGTTTTTTTAAATAACATTTTCCGAGGTTTTTTTTTTGCTTGCTGCCTTCTAAGCATTGATGTTGGCCCAGCATGTATGGAATTATCTGCATGGCTTACTCTTCATGCAGTGAGTAGCCATGAGCTCGAGAGGCAGTTTCAAATAACAAATATCACTAGAAACTAAATTATTATCAGAAATCAGCTAATTAAATTAATTCTTGACCTATTTTTCACAGTGAAGTGGTGATATATTCACATATCAGGTGGCACACCATTTGTTTTATTCCATCTGATTTCCTTCCTATATCTGAAAATGCACAGATGTGACGTAAAGAAGGCGCAAAGTTATGTACAGCAAACTGTTAACAAAGACCCAAGGCAGTGCACTACGACCACATGGCTAAATGATTTAGCGATTGGCCCCTGGGGGTACCAGTCTCCATGGGGGGTGAAAGCCGTGCTCCTCGGTCTTGGTAAGGGTCCTAAATAGCGCCTCGAGGTGAGCAACATTCTTATTACACAAGCATGTCTTTTTGTATCTTCAGAATATTGACTTTTACGTAGTTTCACAGAAACCAAAAAAACTTAAACAAGCGTTTATTATTTTGTGGGCTGATTGTACTTCTTTTTACCGAAAGCCAGTGAAGGAGCCCAGATAGCATGCGCTATATGGATGTGGATGATAATTATAAAAAGAATTACCATTAGCAAAATGGAAAATGGCCTGTTCATCACCACCCCCTTTTCTGTATCGTTTTTGGCCACTATAGGTGTGGCAGGGTATACTCAGACATGAGTCCCTTTCTCACTGCTCCATCAGGATTCAAGCAAGCCGGGCCGAAGAGGCTGAAATGCCAGAAACCGGTCCCCGGTAGCTTGTCTCCTTTCTGGTGAAGAATTGGCTTGGTAGTTTGGTCTGGCCTGTTCCCATGATGGACTGGGCCAGGGACAGACTAATTTGCATATAGCCAGGTTCCGAGCTGGGATGGGGCAGTGAGATAAATAACGGTGATGGATCAAGCCCTGATCTTTGGACTGGGTAAGAGTGGTCTGCTTAATTCAGACACTCTGTTCATCACCACCCCCTTTTCTGTATCGTTTTTGGCCACTATAGGTGTGGCAGGGTATACTCAGACATGAGTCCCTTTCTCACTGCTCCATCAGGATTCAAGCAAGCCGGTCCGAAGAGGCTGAAATGCCAGAAACCGGTCCCCGGTAGCTTGTCTCCTTTCTGGTGAAGAATTGGCTTGGTAGTTTGGTCTGCCCTGTTCCCATGATGCACTGGGCCAGGGACAGACTAATTTGCATATAGCCAGGTTCTGAGCTGGGATGGGGCAGTGAGATAAATAACGGTGATGGATCAAGCCCTGATCTTTGAACTGGGTAAGAGTGGTCTGCTTAATTCAGACACTCTGTTCATCACCACCCCCTTTTCTGTATCGTTTTTGGGCACTATAGGTGTGGCAGGGTATACTCAGACATGAGTCCCTTTCTCACTGCTCCATCAGGATTCAAGCAAGCCGGGCCGAAGAGGCTGAAATGCCAGAAACCGGTCCCCGGTAGCTTGTCTCCTTTCTGGTGAAGAATTGGCTTGGTAGTTTGGTCTGCCCTGTTCCCATGATGCACTGGGCCAGGGACAGACTAATTTGCATATAGCCAGGTTCTGAGCTGGGATGGGGCAGTGAGATAAATAACGGTGATGGATCAAGCCCTGATCTTTGGACTGGGTAAGAGTGGTCTGCTTAATTCAGACACTCTGTTCATCACCACCCCCTTTTCTGTATCATCTGACATCAGAGCGGTCATGTGCTCTTACCAGTTACAGGGTGCATGCTTCTGTGCCTCGTGTATTCTGTTTAGAGCTGTAATCAGGGCCGGACTGGCAATAGCGGGCACCGGGCAATCCCCTGGTACGCTGCAAGGGTTGGGGCCGGTTTTGGGCCCCCAGGGGGCGTTTTTGTTACAGGGCCGTTTTTGCAGCATAACTGCAAAATCGGCCGAAAACCAGCCACGGCAAAGAGCTCGGCGGCACCTCCAACCCCAACCCCCCAGTGGGGAGAGGGAGTGGGGGGCACCCAAGCACTTTGCCAGGGCCGGTTGTGGTTCTCAGTCCGGCCCTGGCTGTAATTGAGAGGCAATTTCAGGAGCTGCAGCTGGGCCTAATTGAAAGGAAGCACTGTGGACTGTTCTGATGAGACTGACACCTGGCAGCAAGACTACTAGTGATGGGTGAGTGCTTTTAGCCCTCCTTGGGTGTCGGAGTGTCTGCTTCACTTTCCCTCCCTAAACCCCTTCCTCTCTCCTCCCTTTACCCCATTGCCCTGTCACTCTCTCCTTTAACCTCTATTTCCTCTCGAGTAGCGGCACGATTCATTCAATTAGTTTAAATTAAGTGTTTTAACTGAAGTGTCATTGAGCACGTCTCCTGGGCTGTAACTCCAAAGCCTAACAGACAGTGTGCCTTCTGCCTGAAAGAAATGTAAATGGTGCCTACTAGTTAATCTGCAAATGTACAGGGAAACATCTGCAAATGTAAAGGATGCTTGGGAGTTAGTACGTGTACTGGCTCTAATTGATCAAAGGTTTGTGATGGTAAAGACATTCTTTTTGAGTGGTAGTGGAAAGAGTTAACAAGTGAGTTGTGCAGTGAGTGTTTTTAATTGGCATATTGTTAAAGGGATAGTTATGTAAAAAAAAAAGTACGTACAGTCTCAGTATTGTATTATTAAAATATATATATTTTGGAAACACCATTTTATCTTAACCTTGTAAGCATTTTATAGCAGTATATTTTCTACTGTGTGTGCTGCAAGTTTAAAGAAGTGAATTACATAATCTCAGTGCTTTCTGTCACAGACCGACCTTGTGGCAATACACAAGTAACTATTCTCCACTGCACTAAGATGTAATTCTGTGGCTCTCTGGTTACACAAAGACCTCTGCTGTGTATTAACTAATAGACTTTCATAATATACTACAGTGCATTTGCCTCTATCATTTAAAAAAAAAAAAAATTTAAGTTGCAAGTTAGTTTATGTGTAGCTACCTGACGGTAATGCTTTCATAATATTTTGGCTTTTTTAGCCACATTTTTTGTACAACTGATATTCTGAACTCACATATTTAAAAGTGCATGCATACGTGATGATAAAGAAAATTGAGTTTTTTGTAAAATAAAATATTTGCCTAAGATCACACCATTTAAGTGGGGTAACTGTGATTCATCATTATTTTCTGGTTTCGCTTTATACAAATCGGCCACTAAATGAATATCTATATGTCATTCATTATGTTAAGGCTTTGTTTTCAATCTCTTTTTGCAGTTTTTATATACCGCAAACTCGACCCAAAGTAATAGAGCGCTTTATGAGCACCAGTTACGTTACGCAAGGTCACATTTCTTTTTTATAGACACATGTGAAATTAACTGATATGCCCAGAAATGCAGACAATTCAAGTAAGAATTACACCTGGTTCCCCAGTTCCTAAATAGGCAGCACTGGCCGTAACATCACATCCTGGGTGCAGAACGGGTGGCAGGCTGAAGCCAGAATTAGAACTCTGGGCCTGATTCAGAAAGGGCCTCCGCACTGTATGGGGCTTTCGAGCTCGAATATGGAACTGTAAGGCACATCGAAGGATCACAATTAAAAATCTCTAATAGTTTTGAGGAGATTGTAAATTAAAAAAATCTGTGTAGGCCCAGAGTTTTTTTTAATGCATGTTGCTGCTACAGTCGGGCCTTTCCTAAACTCTCACCCAGGTACATATGCTCAGTGTGCACACATGTGCATTTCAGAAAGAAATTGCTTTGATTTCAGACATGAAAATCCAAGAGTCACAGCCTAATAGGTATCCCTCCTGTCCCATTTTCCATTGCCTTTCACCCTCAATCTCTGCCATGGCAAACCTCCTCCTCCCATCTGCCAAACCACTCGCTGTGTTAAAAGTCGCTCCTGGACTGAAGTGATTTGGGAGGCAGTGCTCTGTAAAACATTTCACACTAAAGCTGAAAATCCCTGCAATAGCAAATGTTTTCTAGTTTTGATACTTGTGCTTGTGTTTTTGGTGATGTCATGTAACAATTAGTGATTTTCTTCCAGGGGCATGCTTGTGTAACGCTACAGACACATTGGCTCCATTTTGAATTAGGTGTCACCAGAACTCCGGGTGTCCCTTGCTTTTCTTGTAGGGTAACTTAGTGGGTTAAAGTATCAGTAGAACACTGCATTAAACCTATAGGCTATGGTCTGAATACCTTAAGGACATACTTAGACCTTCATCCTCCCAAGAGTGATATCATGAGTGTTCTGGTTGTGCAAAGGTAACAAATGTTGCAGTCAAATAGCACTTGGCATAAAGAGTTACATGTCACACAATGGTCTATGAGAGTGGATTCCTCCTCCTTGGTGCTGCATGTGCAGCAAATGTGAGGTTTGCATCCAAAGCTTCATGCTGTCTGCTTTCTTTACAGCTATGAAACCAACCACTACATGTGGCAAAGCCAGGACCAGGACACTAGAAAAGACATGTGAACATGGCAGGCAACAGCAATACACTGTTTCATATACCGTAGTTAAATAAATGGATGAGGTGAAGCTGACGCAAACCTCAACGGTGCAGTCTCATCCAAACATGACCAAAACTGGAAAAGCACATTTTAAAGGCAAGGCACATTGTGGGCATTTTTATTATGCTCCCTTTTTTAAGAATACATTAACAACCATGTCAGTTCTTGACCACTGTTCATGCTTCTCCACGCCAACCACCCTACACACTTTCATCTTTGAATTCTATCTACTTTCTTCTCCAGCCTCCCTTGACTACATGCATACCTTTTGTTTAATCTAAAAAACAGTCTTCCTTAAATATTCTCAAAACGTTTTGTCTTTGATCCTGCATCCACACATCTGTTTTTTACCCACTCTGAATCCCAGTCCTCCTTCCCACCCAGCATCCAATGTATTTGTTAAATCTCCCATCCATTCTCTATTCAACTATTTTCCTTCCATGTTTTTGTCTTCATAACTCTCATGACCTCTTCGACTCACCACTAGCACCCTTGAACTGGCAAACCTCATTGCTTTTTGTCTTCCACCTTTTTTAAACTCCATTTTTATCATATGTTTCATAGTTGCATTGATAGGAAACTACAGTACTTGTTGAATGGATTTACCAATAATTAAATTGCTGTCAGGTAATCCCAGTGCACACACGTGAATTTGTGTAATTTCTGTTGCTCTCAACGTTGGTATTTCACTAAGAATAGAAACTCAAATAAGGCTCTTACGCTGCAGTCGCAGGTATGATTATCTCCCTCAACCAAGCCTATCATCTATCAGTCTACCATTAACATCTAACACATGGTTAACTATTCCTGCAGACACAGTGACGTATGGCCTTTAGCACTGGCTGCTTCACCCTAACTGGTTGTTTATAAGTAAACTATTTTATAGGTAACTGATTTAGTCACAACCTTACATGCACCCATCATGCTTCATGCCAAAACAGATAGGTAAAAGACATTGTAATTTACAACGCCAATAGCTCTAACTCTCGCAAATGCGAGACCTATTTTATTGCAAATGCTTGTTGATTTTAACTGATGCTTCCACAAATCCACATGTGAAGCAAGTTAAGCGGAAGTTATGGAATCCAATTGTCACATTAGGTCAATGGAAAATGTTAGATGCACATTTTCTACCTGTAAAGTTACTGTAAAATTTCAAGCCAGCTTGGTGCTTTATGAAGAAATTTTAGATTTTTCTGGTATTAATCAACTGGGCATTGGGCACGAGTGACGAGACAAGAGCAGAGATAGTGCCTCCTTTAGCACTGATGGTGCCTCGGGCAATATTGTTTGTTGCCACAAAAAAACGTTCTCCACAGATACCCCCCCTACCACACTGACACTCCAACATTGCCCCTTATCTCTTTATAGCCCTTCTCTCGTGCAATTCTGTTTGATACTGCTTTGTGTAGTGTGTACACTGTTGTTGTAGTGTAGGCTAAGGCGACTGCTAAGGCTTTATATATTTCAAAGTGAACTAAAGGTGAAGACCGATGGCACGTTAACCTATGTATATCCTGCTGTCACGATCATTACAATACCCAGACTCTAAAAGCCCACAACAATGGTTTCAATACTTAGCTGTTCAAGTCGTTGCATCAGTTTTGTACACTTTTATATTTCTTATCTGGATGTGTGGCTCCTGCTGTGGTCTTTTGAATGGTGAACTAAATGAGTACACAATATCTAAACCCCCTCCCCCCATGGCATGGGATTTGCCAGGTAGAATATCATATCACATCATCACCAGGCAGGCAATACATTAATCCTAAAATTTCCTCTTGAATGCTCCTAGTTTGTGGCCTGTTTAGTTGGTTGTTTGTTAAATAAATAAAAATCTGTGAGGTACTCAGCATTGTATCTCGAAGTCTGTTATGAAGCACTGTGGTTATACTGACTTAGCAGCTACCTATGTTATTATATGATACCTCTTTATTAATGTAATAACTGCACTTTCACAATTGATTTATTAACCTTCTTGCTTTCTCAAATTTGCTTGAAAATACACTATTTGCCTACTCTTTTTTCAACATTTTCTCAGGGGGAGGACCCCCTTAGGTTGTTAGGGCTTGCTTGCTTCGCTCGCTCGCCGTGGTGCATTGCAAAACTAATTTTACAGCCATTACTTTCAAATGTCACCAGCCTCCATTACAGGAGGGGGCCCCTTCCACGTACCTTGCAGGGGGCCCCCTCAAGTTTCGTTACGCCACTGTTAACAAAAGCAGTAGTTATCTAAGTTTCCATGTAGGAGGCACATTCTGACAAAGGTGCAATAAGTTTAGAGCTGAGATCAGGGTATAAGTGGGCCGGTTCTCTTGGTCTCAGGCACAGTTGTAATTAAAAATAGAAATAGAACCGGGTCCCTACTGGGCCCTATATTCATGTCCGTAACTTTACTAGCAAATAACACTGATCGATTTCTGATCAATTAATTTAAAAAACATTAAGGCATTCAATAGCAGTGATGTAGTTCCTGTTTATATTACACGTTTTACCTAATCGTGCACCAAAATACTGGTCAGTGGCACAGTGTATATATAAAAACAAATTACTTTATATGTTTAAGTTCTCCTTCATTATAAAGGCCACACCCTCTTTAGAGACCTTTCCCTTTTTGCATCCCTCTTAAATACCCGGCTTGAAGCATACTTGACTAATAAATGTAATGCCTGTTTCGGCTAAATACTAGTCCCGCTCAGCCTTTATTTGCCACTTTTCGAGGCACAAGTTACTCGAAATGATTTCAAAACTTTGTTAGTCATACTTCTTAAAAAAAGTTATAGATTAAATGTGTTCAGTTACAATAAGGGATTGTCGGACCAAATCTACACTTAAGGCTTGGACAGCTATACACAGTAGAAAGCCTAAAGACCAATGCATCAATTTACATCTAACTCAGTGTTTCACTCTCGTCTACAGACTCCCCAGCCCCCACCCGCCTTTCACTGATGCCATCGTAGACCTTATCGCACCCCATGCTCTCACATACACCGAGTACATCCTACTCAAAAACCTAAACTTCCACCTAGACAACCCCAGTGACCAGAACACCGCCTCCCTATTGGAGAACCTTGCCAACAATGGACTCAAGCGGCTGGTGACCACACCGACCCACACAGCCAGACATAAGCCCGATCCCATTTTCACCGCCAACGGGAACATCAGCTACAGCCATACCAAAGAGCTCCTCTGGACGGACCACCACTGCGTACATCTCGCCTTTGCCACACTCACCATACACCATACACCACCGTCCTCATCGCCCCCCGGTCGTAGCTGGAACAATGCCACCGAAGAACGTCTCAGGCACTTCTGCGGTACGACCACTCCGCCAACACCTTAGATGCCAACACTGCAGCTCGCAACCTTCATCGATGGATCTCCAACTGCGCTGACACTCTGGCACCCTTCAAGAAGACACCAGGCAAGCAACACTACAAAAAAGCCAGCTGGTTCACTGGTTCCTCCATGAATCCAGATGCATCTGCCGACAACTCAAGAAGAGATGGAGGAACAACAAAACCCTGGAAACCAACGCAACCATCAAATCCGCCATCAATACACACCACCTTCTCCTCAAAACCACAAAAAAATGCCCTTCCAAGACAGAAAAAACACCTATGCACACAACAGCAAAGTACTCTTCACCATTGTCAAGGAGTTCGCCAAGCCCAACAGCGTGCCCACAGATGTCCCACCCTTCCAAGACCTCTGCAACAAACTCTGCACCTTCTTCCACCACAAGATCAGGCAGATCTTCCACAGCTTTGACACCCAAGACCCCGCCACTACACTGACCACCACCGCACCCAACCACGCCACCCCCAACAGATCGTGCTCAACTGGACTCCCCTCACCACAGACGATACACTCAAGACCATGAAGAGCATCCACTCAGGAGCCCCATCAGATCCTTGCCCTTACCACATCTTCCATACAGCAGCCGACTCCATTGCCCCCCAACTTTGCCGCATCATCAACTGCTCCATCAAAACCACCACCTTCCCCGATAACTAAAACACTTTGAGATCAACTCCCTGCTGTAGAAACCCGCCGCCGACCCGACAGACCTCAAGAACTTTAGACTCATCTCCCTCCTCCCCTTCCCAGCCAAGATCATCAAGAAGGCAACTAACGCCCAACTCTCCGAGTTCATCAAAGAGAACCACGTCGTAGACACCTCCCAATCTGGTTTCCAAAGCAATCACAGCACTGAGACTGCACCCTAATCACGAGACTCCACGATGCCTGCTTCCATGACAGGGCACTGGACTGGATCCACTCCTTCCTGACCGGCCGAACACAGCGAGTTAGACTACCCCTGTTCATCTCAGAACCTACAGAGATCAGCTGCAGAGTGCCCCAGGGCTCCTCCCTGAGCCCTCCCCTCTTCAACATCTACAATGCTTTCCGTGCAGCCATCGTTAGGAGCCACTGACTCAATATCATCTTCTACGCTGCCGACACCCAGCTGATCATCTCCCTCACCAACGACCCCACTGCAGGCAGAATCAACTTTCACAACAGAATCAAGGCAGTTGCTACCTGGATGCAAGACAGCTGCTTCAAGCTCAGTTCGAACAAGACCGAAGTACTCATCCTGGGACCCGCCCCCTCAGCCTGGGATGACTCCAGGTGGCCCGCAGCACTGAGAACCCCTCCCACCCATAAGGACCACGCACATAACCTTGCCATCATACTGGACTTCTGACTCTCGATGAACTGTCACATCAACACATTATCCATATCCTGTTTCCATACACTCCGCCTGTTTTGAAAGACATTCAGATGGCTCCCCCCAGAATCCAGAAATACTGTCACCCACGCACTCATCAACGGTAGACTTGACTACGGCAAAGCACTCTATGCCGGCGTCACCGAGAAACAGCTCAGGAAACTACAGAACGCACAAAACGCCGAAGCCAGACTGGTCCTCGATATCCCCCGCTGCAGCCACATGACACAACACACATGCCTCCAAGGCTTTCCACAACGCAGGACCAGAATATCTGAAATACAGCCTCATTTTCCACACACCCACCAGACAACTCCGTTCCACCCAACTTGCACCCGTCTCACGGATCCACAAGACCAGAACTGGAGTAAGATCCTTCTCCTATGTCGCCACCAAGACCTGGAACACCCTGCCCCTTGACCTCAGGCAATCCGCGTCCCTGACCCAGTTGAGGAAGAATCTCAAGACCTGGCTCTTCAACTGAAACGCCACACCCGGATGGATCAGAAACCCCTACCCCTTACAACCTTGAGACCCTCACAGAGGAGTAGCCGCGCTTTACAAACCCCTGATTTCACAAACTGTGGGTCACAATCCACTGGTAAGTCTTGAGATGATTTTTGGTGGGTCACAAAAGTTCAAGCAATAAAAAAAGATGTCTTTAAACTCTGGATTTATCTTGTCACATTTGTTGCACTTCAAAGACAGAGGTCACATTTCAGACTTTGTCTTCTATCAAATTGCTGTTTTTTTAACATGGGGTTTGGTGTTTACAAACTCCTCCACTTTGCTTTCAGAGAGAAAACTAAACTGAATTATGTGGTGATCTTGCTACGGTACAGGTATTTGAAAGGGAAAGTTGCTGGATGTCATTTTTTGTAACACACAACAAAATGTAAATACCTGCAAATGATCTGTACACATTCAGCAGTTAAAAAAGCAAAAGTGAAGCACATTTTGAGTATTTCTGAAGTGTACTGGAAACAAAGATTTTAATAGGATCAAAACAAATCAAGACACTTACCTTAGTGGTGCACATATATGATAAATATTCACTGAAACCCAATTTCCACACATTATCATATATGTGCTAGATAGTTTTATCAAGAAAGTTGTACGTTGGTGCAAATTTAGTGGCCTTTTCAATGGAAATAGTGCTATCTATAAATAAATAACAGTGTGCTACCACACGATGCCTCAGTTACATTACAAACATTGCCCACCTCATGTCCACTAAAACTAGGTGAGTTGCGAAAATGTGTTCAAAAAAGCGAATCACGCTTCTATATAATCTGGGAACCACTGCTATAACTTATCAAAATTACCTTCAGCCCAGTCTGGCGGCAGCATAACTGACTTGGTTACTTACTAGTAATCTTCATTACTCCGAGTCATTGTCTTCTTCGTCATGGTCACCCAGGAGCACTATGTGTTCAGGCACAGCATACACCCATATAACAAATTCCCACCCAATATGGCGTCCTGACAGGAAGTACCTGTCACCTGACCTTTAAGGGTGAGGCAAACCCAGATCACATCCTGAAATACCCACAAGCAGAGAAGCAATCAGAAGGAAAAAAGCAAAACAATTGTTCGTCCTCCAACACCCAGGGGCGGGAGGGAGGGAACATGACCATCACAAGGAAGACTATCACCCGGAGTAATGAAGATTACCAGTAAGTAACCGAGTCATTACCTTCTTCCTCTGTCTTCCTCGTCACACTCACCCAGGAGCGTATACCCAAGCCTCAGACGAACAAAAGAAACAGACAACCAAAGGATGCCATTGAATTTTATTTACAGACAAGCACAATCAGTGAGTAGGAGCAAGGACAGCAGAGCCAAAATCACCAGTAAAAACCTCCCCATCCGCAACTTATAATGGGAGATAAATGTATAAGTCGCCGCCGCACAAAGATGCTTCAAGGTGGTGCTCTTAAAAGAAGCCCAGGAGGAAGCCACACCCTGGGGGAATGCCCCTGAATGATCGGAGGAAGAGAAACACCTGAATGAAGATAGGCTAAGGAAATAGCAGACCGTACTCAATGGAAAAGAGTAGCCGTCATAGGGCGATGACCAAGCCTGGCAACACCAAAGGTGACAAATAAAAAATCCACCTGGCGAAGGAGGATGGTCTGCTAAAGGTAAATAACAAGAGCCCTCGTCAAATCCAATGAATGAAGTAGGATTTTCCCCACCATAGAGGGGTTAGGAAAAAAGAACAGAAGGACAATATCCTGGGACAAATGGAAAGGAGAGGACACCGTGGGAAGAAAGACGAAGGACCACCTTATCAGGAAAAAAATGCAAGAAGGGAGGATGGCAAAGCAAGGTGCCAAGCTCCCTCAAACGCCTCCCTGAAATAACACACCTTCAGGGAAAGAAATTCCAGAGACACAAAAGGCAGGGGTTCATACAAGGAGTGATGCAAGGCATGAAGGACCTGAGGAAGATCCTAGGGGGCCACAGGAGAAGCAACAACAGGCCGCTGCAGAAACAAACTGCGAAAAAGGTGAGAAGCTAAGGACTCAAAAGAGAGGCGAGAGGCCCCCCTGACAGCTTTAATGGTGGACCACTGGCAGCGGAGAGTAGAAAATGACAGCCCTAGCAAGAAAACATCCCAGATGAACTCAAGCACAGACCCCCCCTCACAAGAGTCAGGTATAAACCCCCTTGAAGAACACCAAGCAGAGAAATTCCTCCAGTGATGTTCGTAAACCCGAATGGGTACTGACCTTCCTAGAATTCTGTATGGACAGTGCCACCTCCGAGGAACAACCCAAAAAGACTTGCCATCACCTTTCAACTTCCAACCCCCCAGCGCCAACTGGCTGAGTGCCTGGCAATACAGGAGAGGAAAGCGGAGCAGAGAAGCGAAAAGCAGGAAACCTCCAAAGGAGAGCAACAGTCAAACATAGCAGGAGGGGATACCAAGGCTGGCAGGGCCAAAATGGAACCACCAACAGCACCACCACCCCCTCCTTCTTGATCTTCACCAACACCCTGCTCCGAAGGGGAAAGGGAGAAAAGGCAAAGAGAAGACCCCAAGGCCAAGGGAAATTCAGGGCGTCCACCACCACACCTCCAATAGAGGAGAGTGAGTGCCCCCAAATGATTCAAATAGGCACGTGACACCTGATTGTCGTCCCGGACCTGAACCCACTTGCCCTTCAGATGAGAGGTAAGTGCAGAAGAGCCTTGAACACCGCTGCCAGTTCTTTTCAATTTGAAGACATCTAACTCTCCACAGGAGTCCAAGGCCCCTGAGAAGAAAGAGTCCCAAGGGTTGCCGCCCAACCCCAAGGGCTGGATTTGGTCATTGGAGAACCGGGCACAGGAGGATCCAGGAGCACCCCCTTCGCCAGGCTGTCCGGCAGCAGCCACCAATGCTCCTGGAGAGAAATGGTAGGAGTACTACGCAAGATGTAGGGGACACCCCTCTGAAAGAGTAAACAAGGTCAGGGAGAAGAGGGGATATACAGAAACATCAAGACAAAAGTCTCCCTTAAGACCTACGATCTTATTACATTAACATTAATTCAATTATAAAGTGTGAGGCACCAAGAACATTTCAAAAACACAATCAGTTAGCAAAGTTATATTCTTTTAATTCATTTCTTTTATCGAAATGTTTTCATCATCTTATTCTTTTTTTTGGTAAAAAAAAAAATCCACATATATTAGACAACAATGCACAAACTATTCAAAATCTAGATACACATATTCAAAAAAAGAAAATCGTAAGACATATATACACAACAAATAATATCATCCCCAGGTAGAGAGACACACATCAAATTCACACAAAACCATTCATACCACAATCTCACCATCCCAAACCAACCTTCACACACATCACATATATCTGAGAGGCTCAGCTACAGAATGATATAGTAGTTTAATTGACCAAGTCCAATGGTAGGAGTCACTGGAACTGGGGCGTCGTTAACCTGGGACTCCGTATTCCAGTGAGAAAGAAGATGATACACCAGATGGAAGAGGTGTGCGAGCCCAAGGAACGAGGAAAAGGGAAGCAGCCATGTCCCCCTTAACCCGCAACCAGTCTCCACAGAAGCCGATGGGGTAGACAGAAGGGACTCCAGATGAGACCGGAGCCGAAGCTGGTGAGCCGGAGGAAGAAACACCATCCCTGACCGGGTATTGAAGAGAGCGCCGATGAATTGGAGTTCCTGAGACGGGTTGAGGTGGGACTTGCTGAGATTCACCAGGAACCCATGGGACTCCAGACAATTCTGTATCAACGTCACATCCTCCTGGGCCTTAAGGAAAGACGAGGAAGAAATTAACCAGTCATCAAGGTAGGGAAACAAAAGCACACAGACCCACCAAAGGAGCCAGAGGGGTGAAGGCCAAACCAAAGGGGAGGCACCAAATTGGAAATGTTGGATCTAGGAAGCTAGGGTCCTTCTGCACGGTTACCCCCACTTCTTGCCTTGTGCTAAGCTGTATTTTGATTACTCTGACTTGCATTCTGCTAATCAGGACCCCAGTCTATCTGCTTTCTCCCTAGATTGTTGTATCATATTTGGTATCCAACATGTTGGAATCATACCCCCACACCGTAAACAGTGTGCGAGGTATGATTCCAAGCACTGGAAGAGCCCTCCGTTAGGCTCAAAATGGTTGCTGCCGACCAGAGATACATTTCTGCCCTCCTGCTGCTGTGTCAAGCTCAAGCAGAGGAAGGTGGAACAAAAGGCATCCTGTCACAGGGAGGTGGGAACACCTCCCAGGCCGTATTTAGTGTATTGGGACCGGGTGGGTGCGCTTGCCAGCGCCAGAAAGTCTGCATGAGGGGTACACTTGGTGTCTCAGTGCATAGTCCTGTTCAAACCAGTTCTGGGAGCTGTTGGCTCCCGCTCTGGCGCGAACCTGGACAAAGGACATGGGAGAAACCTCCCACCTATCCAGAATCTTCCCTGGGAGGGTCCACTGAATCTTCTCAACCCTTTCCCTAGGGTACTTAAGGGCTTACCTGGGTGTAGGTCCCTAGATTCGTCGTGGGATAAGATTCAAATCAGACACCACTGCACTTCTACGGTCTGGGCACTCTGGACTTCGCTGGAGTTCGTTGGGGCCTTACTTTGTCTCCCTTCCAGTCTGCTGCATTGTCTGTGCCTGTGCATCAAACAGGAGCCTTCCAAGGCCGGTGCTGAATCAAAGACACCTGAAGTAATCTCCCATGGAGTGAAGGAGTAACTCTCCTGTATTTGCAGGTACCGCAACTAAGTCGACCAGTCTGCAGATCCTGAGCTCCTCCAGACTCCGTGGGCTCTGCAACACAGGTGGTGGTTTTCCACAGCTCCCGAGGCCTGTCCTGCCCTCTCACCAGGTTTGAGGCAAGTATCCCTCATGGGGGTTGCAATAACGCAACCCCGGCGCACCACATCCAACTTGCAATTGCTGAGGCTTGTTGGCTTCTTTGCAAGAAGATCTTTGGGCTCCAAGTAGCCCCAACCTCGAGCACCTCCAGTGACTAGAATCATCAGCCACACCACATCATGTGCATCGTGACCTGCATCTTTTGGTGAGCTGCTTGTGGTCCTCTTGCGACTCCAGTACCTCCGGCGTGTGGGTCCACTTGAGGGTCACACTTCTTTCTTTTGGGCTCCCCTGATTGCTTGGGACCTCCACTGACTCCCCTGCCTTTGGTGAGTCCCCTGGACTTTGCTGGTCCCGATGTTGCTCCTTCTTTGACCGTCCTGAACCCTCAGAAGCGGTCGCTCCTCTCCACGCTGCTCCCTAACTACACGCCAGACGGATTTCGTTCCCTGTAGACCACCGCAGCTAAGAAGCATTATTTATATATTTATCTACATTTATTTGTATTTCACCCTCGTGCCCTTTAATATAATTTGCATGGCGCTAGTGTCCCTTAATGCGCTGCAACGCTCCTCTATTGCTGCTGCCTGCATTAATTGAACTGTGCCTGGTATTCACAACCCGGATCGCTGTTGGCTTACTGCCATTTTGCGAAGATTGTTGTTGTTGTCCTGCCTTCCCTCCCCGACTCTCCACCCCGCCTCCCGCCTCCCTGCTGCTCCTCCCTCCCAGAGATCGTCAGGCTCCACTCTCCCGAGGGCTCTCTGTGACCGTCCTGAACCCTCAGAAGCGGTCGCTCCTCTCCACGCTGCTCCCTAACTACACGCCAGACGGATTTCGTTCCCTGTAGACCACCGCAGCTAAGAAGCATTATTTATATATTTATCTACATTTATTTGTATTTCACCCTCGTGCGCTTTAATATAATTTGCATAGCGCTAGTGTCCCTTAACGTGCTGCAACGCTCCTCTATTGCTGCTGCCTGCATTAATTGAACTGTGCCTGGTATTCACAACCCGGATCGCTGTTGGCTTACTGCCATTTTGCGAAGATTGTTGTTGTTGTCCTGCCTTCCCTCCCCGACTCTCCACCCCGCCTCCCGCCTCCCTGCTGCTCCTCCCTCGCCCCTCCCCCTCCCACTATCCACATATGACAGATGACCTTACGCGCAGCGTTCACGCGCAGCGAACGCGCCCCAGTCGCGCCGAAGGTGCGCCAAAGGTAAGCCCGTCTACGCCCGTCCGCGCCTGGACCGCGCCCAGCGCCAGACCCCCTGGCCCCCGCCGTACCCAGTCCACTACAATCACATATGATGCCGCGTCCCTCCTCGCCCTCAACACCGGACGCACACCACAATGCTGCTTAGCCACCTCAGGACGTACCCATGGTCCATTCACCTGCCTCTCCTGCAAGTTCAATTGCTCCAGGACCATCACCAAACACTCCTCTGCCACACACCGCCCCGAAGCTAACCACCTGAAGTGCATCCTAATCAACACCCGATCGGTCCACAGACACGCTACGGAACTCTGGGACCTACTCGACACTGCTTCACCTGACATCGCCTTCCTTACAGAAACATGGATGAACACATCATCAGCACCCGACATCGCCATAGCCATACCGGACGGATACAAGATTACCCGCAAAGATCGCATCAACCAAACAGGAGGAGGCATCGCCATCGTCCATAAGAACACCATCAAAGTCACGACCAGCACCGATGATAATCTTACATCCGCAGAACATCTCCACTTTCAAATCCACACAGACCCTAGGACCACACTTAGAGGCACCCTCATCTACAGGCCCCCAGGCACACGCACCCAATTGAATGATGTCATCACGGACTTCGTCAGCCCACTTGCCCTCGCCTCCGATAACTACATTCTTTTAGGCGACTTCAACTACCACCTTGAAAACAAACACGACAGCAACACCACCTCCCTTCTGGACAACTTGGCCAATCTTGGACTCAAACAACTCGTTGACGCCCCCACCCACGCAGCCGGACACACGCTCGACCCTATCTTCACCTCCAGCAAGCACATCTCCTTCAATTACACCACAGCCCTCCACTGGACTGACCACAGCTGTGTTAACTTCAGCTACAAATCCACCCTAAACCACAACCGCCCACAACCCGTTCCTCGGAGAAACTGGAATAAAATCACCTCCGACCAACTCCTCTCATCACTCAATCAAAACCCTCCCACCCTCTCATTGGACCCAAGCCAAGCAGCCACCAATCTCAAGCAATGGATCACCCACAGTGCTGACGAATTAGCACCCCTGAAAAAACACCAGATCAAATCAACCAACAATAAGGCTCCCTGGTTCAACGATGACCTTAAAAAATCCAAGAAACTATGCCGCACCTTGGAAAAAACATGGAGGAAAATCCCGACCATAGACAACATGGCCACACTTAAGGCAGCCACCCGAATACACCACCAACTGATCCGATCCGCCAAGAAATCAGCATTCAAGGATCGCCTCGACAACAACTCCCACAACAGCAAGGAACTCTTCAACATCGTTAAAGAATTCACCAACCCCACCGCAGCATCCAACGACATTACTCCTTCCCAAGACCTCTGCAACGCGTTATCCTCCTTCTTCTACAACAAAATTGCCGACATTCACAACAGCTTTAAGAACACTCACAGCGTTCATCCCTCCCCACCCCCCTCAGATACAACCCCACCAACTAACACCCTTAGCGCCTGGAACCCAATCACAACTGAAGAAACCATCCGCCTAATGAACTCAATCCACTCTGGATCGCCTACTGATCCCTGCCCCCACCACATCTTCAACAAAGCAGACTCCATCATCGCACCCCATCTCCGTGATGTCATCAACTGCTCATTCAACTCAGCCACCTTTCCAGAATGCTGGAAACACGCCGAACTCAGCGCCCTCCTGAAGAAACCCACAGCAGACCCCTCTGAACTTAAAAATTACCGGCCCATCTCCCTCCTCCCATTCCCGGCCAAAGTCACCGAGAAAGCCGTCAACAGCCAGCTCGCCGCCTTCCTTGAATCGAACAACTCCCTAGACCCATCCCAATCCGGATTTAGAGCCAAACACAGCACCGAAACTGCCCTAATTGCAGCTACTGACGACATCCGAACTCTACTGGACAACGGTGAAACAGTGGCCCTCATTCTACTCGACCTCTCTGCCGCTTTCGACACAGTCTGCCACAGTACCCTTATACAACGCCTCAGCAACATTGGAATACAAGGAAAAGCCTTGAACTGGATCACCTCATTCCTCGCTGGGAGAACCCAAAGAGTCCGACTTCCCCCTTTCAACTCTGAAGCCACCGAAGTCATCTGTGGCGTACCACAAGGATCTTCTCTCAGTCCCACCCTCTTCAACGTTTACATGAGTCCACTCGTTTCTATCGCGTGCCAACACAACCTTAACATCATCTCTTACGCCGACGACACCCAGCTTATCCTTTCCCTCACCAAAGACGCCAACACCGCCAAAACGAATCTTCACGAAGGCATGAAAGATGTAGCCGAATGGATGAATCATAGCCGCCTAAAGCTCAACTCAGACAAAACGGAGGTGCTCATCCTAGGATCTTCCCCCACTGCCTGGGACGACTCTTGGTGGCCTTCCGCTCTGGGCACAGCACCCACACCCACAGACCATGCACGTAACCTTGGCTTCATCCTAGACTCCTCTCTCTCGATGTCCAGACAAGTCAACGCAGTCTCATCCTCCTGCTTCAACGTACTTCGCATTCTCAAAAAGATCTTCCGCTGGATCCCCCTCGAGACTAGAAAGACTGTCACCCACGCACTGGTCACGAGTAGACTGGACTATGGAAACACCCTCTACGCCGGAATCACAGCAAAATTACAGAAAAAACTCCAACGCATCCAAAACGCATCAGCGAGACTCATATTAGACGTCCCTCGCCAAGATCACATCTCAGGACACTTAAAAGACCTTCACTGGCTTCCCGTCAACAAAAGAAGTACTTTCTGCCTTCTCACCCACGCAGACAAAGCCCTCTACAATCTAGGACCCGAATGCCTCAACACTCGACTGTCACTCTACAAACCCACCCGCCAACTAAGATCGTCCATTCAAGCCCTCGCCGCTGACCCGCGCATCCGAAGATCCACCATGGGTGGCAGATCATTCTCATTCCTTGCTGCCAAGACCTGGAACTCACTCCCCACTCACCTCCGCCTTACTCAAAACCACATCGCCTTCAGAAAAGAACTTAAAACATGGCTATTCGACAAATAACAACCCCCTTCCCAAGCGCCTTGAGACCCTCTGGGTGAGTAGTGCGCTATACAAATGCCTGAACTTGAACTTGAACTTTGATGCCTGCATAGCTTGCCTTTGCCAAGGCTTGTTGGTGCTCCTGCCAGACACCGACCCCTCAGCACTTGACATCCTTCGCGGGACAACTTGTGCATGGCTTCTGGTAGTCCTCAGCGGCGCCTGGTCCTCATAGCTGCAGTGTCATGGTCATCGTCATCCATCCTACAACACACGACATCGGAATGCATTCGTCTTCCAAGTCTCCTGGTCACCCCTGAGTGAAATAGACTCTGTCCCCTCTGCTTCTAGGTACCTCTCCTCTTTTGTCCGCCCTTGGATTCCACCAGACACTCCTTCCTTCTTCTACAGCAGCACTTTCCTGAAGTTCTCCTTTAGGTTCGAAGGTGGTTTCTGACACCACTTCACACTTATGCACCCAGCTTCCCAGGTGTAGGTAACATGGGTACTAGGGTATCCACTGGTGGGGTGGCTATCCAACCTTCTGTTTTCCATGGGGTTTCTTCAAGGTCCACTGGAAGGGTCCTTAATCTTTAAAAATCCAACCGCGACTTGCACATAGAGTTGTACAGGGCACGCAGTGAGTTTCGTGCTATTTACTTTGTTTCTGTGCTAAAGTAGTGTGTGCCTTCTGTTTAGCTCCGTGTTGGAGATATTGGAACGTACTAGAATGTATTATATAATAAATATATGTTTTTATAAATACTTGGTGTAGTTCTTTTTCACTTCATCTATACTATAAAGATTGCATTCTGGTAAAACAAGCTGCTTTACACTCCTTCTGGACTGAGCCTGAAGGCTGCTCTCCACAGCAACCACTTAAAGAGCTTTCTAAGGTTGTCTAAGGCCTCTTAAATCTCCATAAGAGGTGTCTGGACTGGTGTAGGGTGCCCACTTACATTAGTGGACATCATAAACCAGGCGAGCCTCTCACATTGTCCAAGGGCAAAGAACCACCATACCTCTAGAAGAGAAGATGTGCAGGAATATGGAAATAAGCATCCAAAAGGTCCAAGGACGTCAGAAAGGTCCCAGGGGAAACAAGGGGCAGAATCTTCTGCAAACTCACCATCTTGAATCTCTAGTAAAGAACATACAAATTCACTCACTTGAGCTCCAGAACAGGGCAAAACCCCCCCGATGCCTTCTGTACCAGGAACACCAGAGAGTAGCAAGCCTGACCTAAATTGTTCATGGGAATGATGGCACCCTCAGGAGAAGATCCATGATCCCCTGCCTCAACCCAATCAGTTTTAGCGGACTCCGAGGAGTCGGGACAAAAAGATCTGGAGCCAAGAAGAGAAGTCGATAGAACAGCCTTCGACCACCAGGCAAAGAACCCAGGAATTGGTGACGTCGCTAGTCCAAGCGGAAGAATATTGTCCAATTCGGCCGCCCACCTTAAGATAGTCAGGATTTTGGAGTAGAACTGGCAAGGGCAGCACCCACAGGCTGTTGCTGGGACTTATCAGAGAAGGGGGTGCCACGGCCATGACCCCTCCCACGAAAGAGCTGGGAGGGCCCCTTCCCAGCCCCCTCCACCGATTTCTTCAGCAGATCCTCAGGGTGAGGGCCAAACAACTAAGCCCCATCAAAAGGCAAACGTGACAGGAGGGACTTCTGAGTGGCCTCTGCCTTCCACGGCCTCATCCTGATGTTTCGTTGAGCAGAAACAATGAAACCAGAAATGGCCGCCGCAATGGACAGAGTCAAAGGTAATGTCAGACAGGAAGTGTACCTGTAACTCCATAAGAGACAGATGCGAATTGACATCCTCCCCTTGCTGAAGGTCTTCTGACAAGGCTTGAAATTCATGCAGGAATGATTGAACCACATAGGAGGCAAAAGCACCTGCGGCGGAGTAAGCCCACTTGGCAGCACTATCCACCTTCTTATCAACTGGATCGCTAGGAGAGGCATCCTCCGAGATTATGGAACCACTGGAGGCCAGACCCACCACCAGAGTGTCCACTTTGACTTGAGGGGGGTACTCAGTCAGGAAATTCTGAAGAGGGTACTTCTTAGCGAGGAACCGAGGGAACCCAGCTTTCTTGACATCTGACCATTTCCTGGAGAAAAGCCCCCAAAAGGCCTTATGGATGGGAAGACCGTCAAGCTCCTTCCGGTGGTACTGAGAGAAAAAAAATTCCTCCTCATCTAGAGGAATCACAGTCGGAAAGGCCAAATTGTCCTTCAAGTGAGTCATCAATTAGCGCCCTTAACAAAGCGTCCCCGCTGTTCCTCATCCGAACCATCAGAGTCTGGGTCAGACTGAAAAGATACTCTGTGAACTTTAGGCACCGACCATTCCCGAGCTGCAAAGGCAGAATCCACCGCCTTATTATTCATTGCCTGAAGGACATCAAGATCCATGCCCACAGGCTGCTGGGAGGAAGCAGGCTCAGACTCAGAACCAGAAGACTGATGTTTATTCTTCTCAGATCGTTTACCGTCCATAGCCGCATCCAAAAACAGTTTGGGCCTATTAGGCACCTTATAGGTGGTGCGATAGCAAAACCCTCCATACATCATCATGTTGAACCAAACAAGGTTTTGGGTTTGGCATATATGGTACTGCGGTATTCATGGCAGGACCAACTCTATTCTTTCATTTTTCTGAGTTTGCTATAAGGAGTACCATTAAATTGGGTAGGAGGAATAAATTAGAAGTGTCAGGCATTTGGTGTGAAAACCTATTCATAAAAAAAGGAAAGCTGCTTCAAAGAATGTTTTTTTAATGGTTTGAAAAGCCTTCAGGGAAATCGATTAATGTGGTAACTGAAAAAGCTAAACTACCTGTTGTGTTGCATTCCAGAGCATAAAACTGGTTGGATGTAATGCATATGGCAGCAGCCTCGAAGCACTGGGTTTGTGCCAGCTCGAACAGAGGAAATTGACCGAAAGTCTCTGCCCGTGTAGGGCTCTGTACCGTGAGGTGCTGAGTGGAGCTCAATGCTGTCCCGTCCGTTCACACCAACAGTGTACGAGCGCGGACAATGTGTGGTATTAAGAGAAACAAAGGGGAGCCACAGGGTGGCAAAACACGGCTAGAGTGGTGGGGGTGTCCCGCAGCTGAAGTGTTTGTATGCATGGGCGCAGAAGGCAGGAGGAGGGGTGGGCGAAGCAGCTGAATAGCTCTGTTCTGACAAGGGTTTTTAAGAGCCCTCCTTGTAAAAGTAGATTTAAGTAACACCCATTAAGCACAATGGCCATCTATCCCCGCCCCTTCCCCCCTGGGAGGGGCGGAAACATGGCCGACAGCTGGGGAGGCTTCAGTCTGAGAATATTTTCTCATGATCCCTCACAGCAGCAGTGTATTGTCCACTGGGGCTTTTTGTCCAGGCGGTTGCAAAAAGTGCGCGCCCCCGAGGGAGCGCGCGTATGCCTTCGTGCGTGTGTGTTTGTACTGAGTGCTTTTGCCTGTGTGTGTGTGTGTGTGTGTGTGTGCATGCACGAGATATTATGCTTTTGTAATGTCTGTATGTTCCTATGAAAACAGGTGTTTTCAGTCATTTGCGAAATGTGGATACATACACATCCTTTCCTTGGGCAATTGTCTTTGCCCAGCCGAAATCTTATAGTTTGTGAGAAAAATAGATTTAGTCCCCCAGTAAACATTTTAGGGCCCATTGTGGAGTCAGAATTGAGAGCTTAAGATCAATAAGCATTGGCAAAGCCAATAGGTCGCGCCTGTACAAAAGTGATTGGCTTTGGCAGTGTGTTTTTGCCATGTTGTGCACCAGTGTGGCTGTGGTGTGCATGACTAAACGTTAGTGGCATGGAGTGCATAGATTGGAATGGGGGGGTGTCGTAGACTGGATTTGTTGGAGTAGAGTTTTGTAGAGTTGAGTAGAGGGGAGTAGAGCTCGGCGTCAGAGAGTGTCTTAGAGTGCAGTGTCATAGTGTGCAGTGGCGTAAAGTGGAGTGGCGTAGTGGAGTGGGGTGGAATAGGGTGGAGTGGTTTGAGTGGATTGAGGTAGTGTGGTGGATTGGATTGGAGTAGTTTGGGTGGATTGATTTGGGGTAGAGTAGGTTGGATTGAGTGGAGTGGGGTGGATTGGAGTGGGTGGACTGGATGGGGTGGATTGGATTGGAGTGGGGTGAATTGAAATGGGGTGAGGTGGATTGATTTGGGGTGGATTGGAGTGGGGTGGATTGGATTGGAGTGGGGTGAATTGAAATGGGGTGAGGTGGATTGATTTGGGGTGGATTGGAGTGGGGTGGATTAGATTAGTTTGATTTGGGTTGGATTGGAGTAGGGTGGATTGGATTCGACCAGAGTCGTTTGGAGTGGGGTGAATTAGAGTGGAATGGAGGGGAAGGGATTGTACTGGGCTTGATGGGAGTTGACTGGAGTGCAGTGGAGTGGATTGGTTTGGGGTGGATTGGATTGGATGGATTGGACTGGAGTGTGGTTGGCTGGATGGATTGGATTTAGTGGGTTGGACTGAATTGGTGTGGACTGGGGTAGAGTGGGGTGGATTGGACTACAGTGGACTGGGGTGGATTGAAATGGGGAGGGGTGGATTGGATTGGAGTGAGGTGGACTGAGTGGAGGTGGATGGGGTGGAATAGAGCGGTGTGAGGGAATTGGATTGGTGTGGGGTGGTTTGGACTAAAGTAGATTGGATTGCTGTGGGGTGGATTGGATTAGAGTGAGGTGGATTGAATTGAGGGGGTGGATTCGACTGAGGTGGATTAGATAGGGGTGGGGTGGATTGGATTGGAGTGGGATAGATTGGATTTGGCTAGATGGGTGGATTGGGTTGGGGCGGGGTGGATTGTATTGTAGTGGGGTGGATTGGATTTGGCTAGATGGGTAGATTGGGTTGGGGTGGGATGGATTGGAATGGAGTGGAGTAGGGTTGATTGAAGTGAGGCAGATTTGAGAGCGGTGGATTGTGTTGGATTGGAGTGGGGCTGGTCATTTTGGATTGGAGTAGGGCAGACTGGAGTGGTACAGACTGGAGTGGGGCAAATGTTTTTGGATTGGAGCTGATTGCAACAGCCACACCAGAAAGAAAGCCAGCTGGTTCACTGACGACCTCCAGGCCTCCAAGCCAACCTGCCGAAAGCTAGAGAAGAGCTGGATACGTGAACGAACACCGGAAAGCCACACAGCCCACAAGAACGCCACCCGCAGACACCATCATCTCATCAGATCCACCAAAAGGGCCTCCTTCAAAGACCGCCTAGACAGCAACGCACACAACAGCAA
This sequence comes from Lissotriton helveticus, assembly GCF_964261635.1. NCBI lineage: Eukaryota > Metazoa > Chordata > Amphibia > Caudata > Salamandridae > Lissotriton > Lissotriton helveticus. Next base: position 245,787,864 of record NC_136062.1, on the reverse strand, counting down.
AGAGCTTTTCAACATCGTGAAGGAACACTCCAACCCCAGCTCCAACACCAATGACATCCCACCTTCGCAAGACCTGTGTGACCTGCTGCCCACCTTCTTCCACCATAAGATCGCAGACATCCACGACAGCTTTGACGCCGCGACCACCCCGACAACCACCGAGACCTCCGCCCCCATGACCACCGCCTGCACCAACCGCCTGCTCTCCTGCACCAACATCAACATCGACATCAAGATCATGAGTACCGTCCACTCCGGATCCCCGTCAGACCCTTGCCCACACCACATCTTCAACAAAGCCAGCACCACCATCGCACCCCACCTTCGGAAAGCCATCAACATCTCCTTCGAGGTAGCAGTCTTCCCGGAGAGCTGGAAGCACGCCGAGATCAACGCCTTACTCAAGAAACCCAAGGCGGACCCCAAGGACCTCAAGAACTTCTGGCCCATCTCCCTGCTCCCGTTCCCAGCGAAGGTCATCGAGAAGGCCGTCAACAAACAACTGACCAGCTTTCTCGAGGAGAAGAGCATCCTGGACCTGTCGCAGTCCGGGTTCCGCAACAACCACAGCACCGAAACGGCCCTCATCGCCGCTACCGATGACATCAGGACCCTGCTAGACAACGGAGAAACCGTGGCCCTCATCCTCCTGGACCTGTCAGCCGCCTTCGACACGGTCTGCCACCGCACACTACGAAAACGCCTCTATGAAGCCGGGATCCAAGAGAAGGCCCTGGACTGGACCACATCCTTACTCTCTGACAGAACACAGAGCATCCGCCTCTCCCCCTTCTGCTCCGAAGCCACCGAGATCATCTGTGGCGTACCCCAGGGCTCATCCCTCAGCCCTACGCTATTCAACGTCTACATGGCACCACTCGCACATATCGCCCGACAGCATGACCTCAACATCATCTCTTACGCCGATGACACCCAGTTGATCCTCTCCCTCACCAAGGACCCCCACACCGCCAAAACCAACCTCCATGAAGTAATTAAGGCCTTCGCCGACTGGATGAGGAACAGCCGACTGAAGCTCAACTCAGACAAGATGGAGGTCCTCATCCTCGGCTCCACCCCCTCAGCCTAGGACGACTCTTGGTGGCCGACTGCACTAGGAACAGCTCGACCACCTATCTGACCACGCACGCAACCTAGGGGTCATCCTCGACTCCACCCTCTCCATGACAAAGAAGGTCAACGCTGTTTCCTCCTCCAGCTTCAACACCATCCGCATGCTCTGCAGGATCTACGAGTGGATCCCCACTGAAACAAGAAGGACGGTCACCCAGGCCCTCGTTAGCAGCAGACTGGACTATGGAAATGCCCTCTACGCAGGAGCCTCGGCCAAGCTCCTGAAACGGCTCGAACGCATCCAGAATGCCTCCACACGCCTGTTCATCGACCTCCCTCGCCTCAGCCACAACTCACCCCACTTGAGAGACCTGCACTGGCTCCCTGTCAACAAGAGGATAACCTTCAAACTCCTCACCCACGCACACAAAGCTCTCCACAACACCGGACCAGCATATCTCAACAGCCGACTCAGCTTCTACAGCCCCACCCGCCAGCTCCGCTCCGCAGACCACGCCCTCGCCACTGTCCCCCGCATCCGAAGAGCGACCTCCGGCGGCAGATCCTTCTCCCACCTCCAGGTCCGCCAAGACCTGGAACACCCTCCCAATTCACCTACGGCAGACCCAAGACCTGCTGACCTTCAGAAGACTCCTCAAGACCTGGCTCTTTGAACAGTAGCGGCACGTCTCCCCCCCTCCAGCGCCTTGAGACCCACACGGGTATATAGTGCACTCTACAAATGCTATGATTGATTGATTGATTGGAGTGAGGCAGATTATTTTGGATTGGAGTGGGGCTGATTGGACTGTTTTGGATTGGAGTGGGGCAGCATGTTTTGGATTGGAGTGGGCCAGATTGGAATGGAGCAGCATGTTTTGGATTGGAGTGGGCCAGATTGGAGTGGGGCAGATTGTAATGGATTGGGGTGGTGCAGATTGTAATGTATTGGGGTTGTGCAGATTGGAGTGGGCAGATTGTTTTGGATTGGAGTGAGGCAGATGGTTTTGGATTGGAGTGGGGCTGATTGTTTTGGATTGAGTGGGGAAGCTTGTTTTGGATTAGAGTGGGACAGATTGTTGTGGGGCAGGTCGGAGTGGGGCACATTGTTTTGATTGGAGTGGGGTGGATTGGAGTGGGGTTGATTGGAGTGGGGTGGATAGGAGTGGGGCAGATTGGAGTGGGGCAGATTGGAGTAAGGCAGATTGTTTTGATTGCAGTGGGGCAGTTTGTCTGGGGTAGAGTGGGGCAGATTGTTTTGGATTGGAGTGGGGCAGATTGTAATGGATTGGGGTGGTGAATATGGGAGTGGGCAGATTGTTTTAGAATTTAGTTCAACAGATTGTTTTTTTATTGAGTTGGGCAGGTTATTTTGGATTGGAGTGGAGGAGATTATTCTGGGGTGAGTCGGAGTGAGGCACATTGTTTTGGAGTGGGGTGGATTGTGGAGGGAGTGGCATGGATTGGATTGGGGAAAGGCGAGGTGAGGTGGATTGGAGTGGGGTAGATGTAATTGGACTTGATTTGGATGGATTGGATTGATGTGGGTTGGGGTGGATTGTGGTGGATTGGAGTGGGGTGAATTGGGAGGGAATGGTTGGATGGGGTGAGGTGGATTGGATTGGAGTGGAGTGGGTTGAATTGAAGTGAGCGGCATTTTGTTTTGGATTGGAGTGAGGCACATTAGAGTGGGGCAGACTGTTTTGGATTGGACTGGGGCAGATTGTTTTTGCCAGTCACAAGCCTTCTTTTTTGCAGGGCACTAAAAGTTAAACAGAACAAAATAGTACAGGCGCTGATTAAGTTGAATCAATCAGTGCTTGGTCCTTTCTCCGCAGAGAGAAACAGAAATGATGTTAGGCCTGCCGTGACGAATTACGAGGCTGTACAGAAGAGTGCCACGCAAACCAACAAATGGTAAGCGAAAGGTGGGCTCCAAGCCCTTTTATGTATACAACAGTGTCTCGCAAGCGAGTAACATGCGCTAGCACATGCTCTCGCAGGCTCAACCTAGGAAGTAGGAATAACATAGTGAGTGTCCATTGAAGTCAACAGAGTCAATTGAATTGGTCTTAATACTTAAGCCCTACCAGCTGACACAGATGCCTTAAGTCAGTCTCCTGGGATAGTGTTGCTGCACCAGATGTTGAACATGAGTTCTGAGGGAAGGACACGTCTACACAAACAAACATCTTCTCCATGGAACTCTTCCAACCCCATGACGTCATCGCTGGCCCTTGACTTCCTAAACTACCAGACAGGGCTTAAAACTCTCCTGTTACACCTCGCTTGTGGTCCGAGGTATCTGCTATCCCTCCGTACAGAGCACCTATGCTGTTTCCACCATGCTCCGCACGTTATACTGTCATATTAATTTTAAATATCTACCATCTCTGGACTGCGCCATGAAGTGACTGAAGGGCTCCTCAGAGCTATATAAAAACATTAATTAATACATATAAAGAGCTGGTCTCCGGTACATGAGGCTCACACCCTATATTCAACATTTAAGGTATCTCAGGTATATACTCCAAACTCCAGCTGAATTGTATAGATTCACATTTATAACATATGAGGGGCGAACCGAAAATCCCAACACACAGCACTCACTCAACAGCATACACAATCACTCACTCCAGGGTAAGGGCCCCCCAATCTTAAGAGCTTTGATTAAACCTTACAAAGCCAATAGAAAGCTACGCTCTGACCACCTTTACTTAGCTTGTCGTGTATTTCTATAGGTTCTGAATCGATCCCCCTATTCCTGACCCTAATCTGGTTAAACTACCTAGCTAGTTAACTAACAGTCAGCCCATGAGGCAAGAAAACCCCCATGATGCAGATACCGTTATCTGACGCAGTCACACTACGGCACAGGAACGTGTTATCTGATTAGGTCATAACGCTTGAGATCTAATTAGACAAGCGACATTCCTCCAGCCCCTGATAAGGCATACGACGTTCTCATAACAAATCAAACCTATGACAACCTGGAAAATCCGTGCGGCCATTGTTTTGATTTCACAGAGAACTTTTGCAAAAGAATGTGCTAACGAGCAAGTCGTATGACATCTTTATTGACGTACCTATGTCCATCCTTACGTCAATCTCGGCACCTTTAAGGTATAAATATTGCCGACCTTGCCCTATGCAAACACACGCGTGGTGACAAGACGGAGCAGCCATACTTGCCGAAGCCGAGAGCAGAAGCAGACCCCGCTGGCAGCAGCCCCGCCTTCCTGACGCGCTGAGAGACGCGCTGCTATCTCAAGCCGAGAGACCCAGCACCGGCGCTTCTGGGCAGCCCTCGCAGGCAGCCTGGAATATCGAGAGCAGAGAAAGAGATACCATTCCTCATTCATCCTAACTTCCAGGTACAGAACTGAATAACCCCTCACAGAGAATTCTTTAGTTATTCACTTGGCAAAAACAAACTTAACTTAAACTGTAACTTTCTATTCCCGCCCACGCATTAGACTTAGGTCAGGTACACGGGGTAGGCGTATTTAGAAACACCAGTTGAGTACGTTTAGTCAAATGTATATGTGTATGTAAATATATTTTAATCATTTTAAACATCGTATGGCTCAGAAACCATATCAATGTTTTTACAGTATTATTTTATACTATTGCTTCTAATGTATGCACTTTACTTAACTATAAGTATCGCAATAATATCGATCCATTTCTCTTGTACGAGAAAAGAGACTGATCAATAAATAACACCTTTTATTGAACACGCCCGTCTCTTCCTTTTCTCTACATTCTGATGAGACTAAGAATGCACGTACTGACTGAGTAAAATAATTGCCTTGTGCTCACACGACTCTTGAGATTGACTCTTGATTAGGGGAGAGCAAAGTTGTCATGTTCTATGGTTGTCAGAAACTAAATCCCTTCTTGTCTAATCAGGGGAGTTAATCCTTCCTTGAACATTCGAGAAAGTTTCTAGCGAACTCTGAGCTTAGCTGGCAAACCCAAAAATTAAGTCTAGTATCGACAGTAGTAGACCTAGTTAACGTCTGGCCTAGGCCTTTACTGTTGTAGGTACTATTCCAATGCGCAGAGCCTATTGGGAAAATAGGAGCTACACTACATGGCGCCCAACGCGTTTGGAAAGGGCGATAAAACTAACGTAAGACATTTAGAGTAACTCAGTCGTGCTTTCTCACTCAGACCCCTTTTCCCAAATACTCCAAAGACGTCTGGAGTGGGTGAAAGGTTATAATATCCTCCAAAACCTCGCAGGAGGGAACTCCTATGTATGGTTTTTGGTCTAGTCAACGTTGAAGGATAAAACAGTTCCAGAATATTGTGCATCTAATCTCTGTTTCCATAAGAAACCTGATCTGCAAATAAAAATAATACCATCCTGTCAGTAAAATGGGAGACAGTGATGGAGAAAGAGAGGCAATTAGATTAGCTACTGAAATAGCAGATGCTGATGCTACCATGCAAGCAGCAGACGCGGATATAATACTCATTCCGGTCATTAAAAGGAGATCTATAACGTTAAAACTTATAGAAAATGGACTGACACCTAGAGGTGGCACAGTCATATTCGTAATTGAGGCACACGAATATCGGCAGACAGAGGTATACTATACATGGATACATTTTCCAGCAGCAAATGCTGTAACAAAGTACTTCCACTATTACAAAGTAGAGGAACCTCCTGAAACGTACACTCCTTTCGAGGAGGTGGAAGTACCACTCAAATTCCAAGAGCATTTGCTCTTATTTGATGGCGCCCTAATACATAACAATCACATTACAAGGCTCGGTCCTTTAGGAAGACCAGGAGCAACGTGGCCGGTCTTAGCCGGATACACACCACATCCAGACATCGAAAGAATGCCTGCAGCAGAGCTGTTAATACAGCTAAAACAACTACTAAAAATTCACAGACAATTAGTTCAGTATGTAATGCGGACTTCAACAATTCAGCCAGCGATTAAACTTCCACAGCTGACCCCTCACCAGGGGAACACAAATAAAATTACACCACAGAACATCCAATCCTGCCTAGGTAAAGTTCCAGCTAAACGGGAACAGATACCATTCTGGTTGGCACAGAAAATTACCCAAATAGAGGCGGTGTTTCCTGACACCACCCCGCTGGAAAAACACAGGATTCTGACTATATGTCTCCCAATGGGAATCGCACCACACATTGAGGACTGTGACACTTGGGGTACAGTCTTTGCTTCCATCTATACAAAAACGCACGGTGTTCCATCCATTTCGGTAATACCAGATGTGCTTAAACAAATTCAAGATGAATACGGTCCAGAACCTGCTTTAACTCTTGGTATGAAATTACTAAAAGACTTCAAACAGGTTTCGGCTATATTACTAGCCAACATAAAGGGTGAAGCAGCAAACGTGGCGATCCGCCAGAGGTTAAAAGAGACAGATATAGCAGACCAACCAGCTGAAATTGCCAGAATCATAGAAAAATCCTATGAAGAACTAGGCAGAGATAGTCTAGGTGGAATACCGGTAAAACCGCAACTGACTACAAGTCCAGAAAAAATGTTTTTTAATAATAATAATAATTCACCAAAAAAGAACTGGGATGGGAACAAACAATCCAATCCTAAAGAAAAGAAATTCCAGTCCAGAGGAAGGTCTCCTAGGCGAAGAGAGAAATCTCCAAACCCGAGACAAAGGTCACCCCAGAGTGACCCCTCTGGGAATAGATATAACCTTAGAAATAGGGATAATATTAAAAAACCTGATAGATATCAAGACATTGATACACGTCCCTCTCAATCTTTTCAGAATTCCTCGCAGAAATCGGAAAGAAGAGGACGATCAGAAGAGCACGCCAAGTCCAAAGACAAGGAACCTGCTCAACTGAAAAAGAAATCACAATTTCCAAAAAAGAAGGTAGCCAGTATCAAGGTAGTTAACAATGCCGAGAATACTGAGGACACAACTGAAAAACGGAGAGTGGGCTCAGACAATGCTAGACAGCGCAGCAGAGGTGAGCATAGCTCGCAAAGTCCTTATGAATCATCTGGAGACAGTGGACACGAATGAATACCTTCAAGTGGAAACTGCAGATACCAGAGTTAGCAAGCCCCACAAAATATACGAGATAACATTACGTATAGAGGGAGATAAGACTAGGAAAATAAGGGGACTATTTTGGGATAACCCATCCAAGGGCTATGACATCCTTCTAGCTGAAAAAGACTGGCCACCAGAGTTTGTCAGGGAGTGCCCTCATGGCGAAGAAGTAATTATGCCTGCCTTCTCGAATCAAATACCGATTCATAAAAAATACACACTTGCTAGAAAGTGGGCAGTGGCCTTAGCACCTGCTTTATACAAAAATCATGTAGGATGGGATGAGGACTCTCCTCCTCACAAAATCCAGCTAAAATCACAACCAACTGCACAAAGGCAGTACCCAATTAAGCAAGAAGCTAAAAAACAAGTAAATGAAATATTAGATCAGCTAGAATACCAGGGGGTGATTGAAACTTGCACCTCACAAATGAACAATCCTTTGTTTCCGGTCTCCAAACCAGACAATTCATACCGTCTAGTTTTGGATTACCGACACCTTAACACATGTTGCAAAACTTTTGCAGTGCAAAACTCACACAGTGCTGCACTAATGAATAACATAGTGCGCAAAAAATACAAAACAACCTTGGACATCTCCAATGGATTCTTTTGTCAAAACATAGCACCAGAGAGCAGATATTTAACAGCTTTCTCAGTAAATGGCACTCAAAAACAATTCTGTCGGTTAGCCCAGGGGTACAAGAACAGCCCAGGGGTATTCTCAGCAAGAGTAACAGAATTACTACAACTATATGATGATGAAGCATTATCTTATGTCGATGACATTTACTTAACAGATGATGACTTGGAGACTCACTTGAAAAGAGTGAACACCATAATACTTGGTTTCGCTGCAGAGGGTTACAAATTCAACTTCAAAAAGTCCAGAATTGCCCATCTGACAGTCCTATTCTTAGGATATGAGTTATCAAGTGAAGGCAAAAGCCTGGCAGACAATTTCCTAGAGAAATGTGCCGTAATCCAAGCTCCTAAAACACTAAAAAACCTACAGTCAATTCTAGGCTTCCTAAATTTCGGAAGAACATACATTGCAAATTACGCAGAAAGGGTCAAGCCCCTTTATGATCTAATTAAACCAGACTTTAAAAGATCCAGTTGGACTCAAACACACACAGAAATTTTGAGATCCTTACAAACAGACATGCTAATTAAGACAAAATTAGAAACCCGTGATAATACACGCAACCTTGTGATCCGAGTCATCCCAGGGAAATGCGGATTCACATACCTGACCTCTAATGAGGGAGAAAAGGTACCAATTGCATTCAAATCACATTTGTACACAAAAGCTGAACAGAGATTCAGCAACAAAGGAAAAATTGTTCAAGCAGTTCAAACCGCAATAGCTAGAGAAAAAGACATAGCTGACGGTAGACATATCACAGTCAGAACAGCTGAATCAGCCTTTGAGGCATTAACAACACCGTGTAATTTACCATCAACAACATTAGATCCAGAATGGATACAATGGGTGAATTCAATTACAACGGACAAAGTATACTACTACTTTGATCCAGAACTAGAAGAATTAAAAAATCTAAAATATGAAAAGACGTATCCTCTGCCAATCGACATTCTGCCTCTACGACATTACGCCTGTGTAATCTATACAGACGGACATGCTCAACCCTCCGTTTGGGGAGAACATGCATACAATCCCACATGTGAGATCACAAAAGAAGTGTGGCGCGGAGGTATATTAAAACCTCTATTAACAAAATCACACTCAGTAGAAACTAATTCAGAACTACAAACTGAAATAATAGCTTTGAAAATGGCGCTAGATAATGCGGATCGCGAATTCCCGACGCTTATAGTGTCAGATTCATATTTCTGCGTCAAAGCATATAACAAGGATTTGCAGACATGGATTCAGAACGGTTACAAAGATGACACAGATGCACCAATAAAGCAGAGACTTCTCTGGGAACAAGTAGCTCTTTTAAAAAAAGAACTACCAAAGACTCACGTGACTCACTCACTGAGTCATCAACGTGATGGCGTTCACGTTGTAGGGAATTCATTGGCTGAAACAGCCGCAGCGGCAGCCACTAAATCGGCTCCCGTAGATCGAAAAAAGCGTACATTAAAATACATTGACGGTGAAACAATGCTGGCGGTGAAAACGTCATCAAAAGGCGACTGCTCAGCGTTACCGATCAACTATCCACTCAATTATACATACATAATCGATGCAAACTCCGTCCCTTTTGCTCGAATCCCTGGAGTGGGGGATAGAGTGATTCCAAACATGGACAGGAGACACTTGTTAATCGCAGACGCACACATGGGCGAGGGTCTCAGACACCTTAAATTAAAAGATTCTCTGGAAGAATTACAATCACGGTACTGGTGGCCAGGCATGAGCCTGCACTACACCATGTTTGTAAAAAACTGCCCAAACTGCAACAGAGATCGCAGTGGGGAGAGAAGCAGTTTAATACCTCGTCGTATCAAGGCAGATAATATTACCAACAAAAAGAATGGCTTGCGATTAACATACACAGGCTAGTTCCACTTATAATGTAGATCCACAGCACTCGGCTGACGTCCGGACTGTTATACAAGATTTGCGAGTCTAAATGGCATATACGCTAAGAGCATGCTACGTTCGACCATTTTTTTTTTTTTCTCTCAGGCAATCCAGCCTGGGGGGGGAAAGAATGGCCAAATGAGCACAGCCCAGCGGGAATCTTCTCACTTCCTTCCTGAGGGTATGGGATGGTGTAAAGAAAAAACCAAGGCAGAAAGCAATCTATAATGGAAAGGACATTAGGTTCGGGAGCTGGGTGGGTCAAACATCTAATAAGTGTCCAACGTAGTCTAAATAACTTGCCAAGAAATTCTCTGAAGGGATTCAGTCCGTACGAATTATTATTCGGAACTAGGATATTGATCTCTGACCTTGATAGTCAGACTTCAGTGGTAATAGAAAAAACCTTTGATGTCAAAGACCGTTTGGCTATTTTGCAGGACTTAAACAAAACAAGAAAAGACCTGAGCAACATACAGTTGAAACAACAGCCAACAACCACTGAAGAATCACCACCTGTCCCAGCAAGACCTGTCTGGATTCCAAAAGTCGGGGATCTAGTCAGGGAGAAGATCGCGGTAAAGAAGGAATTTGGGCCTTCTTACAGAAAAGCAGTTCCTGTCTTGTCTGTCAACGGGACAAGATCAGTTGTACTACCGCCACTTGCTGGAAAAAAGGAGAACCGAGTTGTATCCATCGACCTGGTAAAACCACAACATGTGGCCGATAACAAACAGTAGGCCAAGTGGACTCCCAATAAGTAGCAGAACACCAAGGTTTGCTACCAGTACAGAGGTCCTAACAAAGAGGCTCATCACATTCGAAACGCCTAAAGAAGAACAACAAGGACTATGCAACAATGCAATAGAACTCAGACCTCTGAAAACCCAAATAAAGACATTTAGCAGAGACACACCAATCTACAATGAAGTTCCAAGTGAAATTGCAAGAAACAAAAATCCTGAACCAATTGGAACAATTGACAGAACTGCATCTGGTTACTTCATCAACTTCGATGATTCCTCTGAAGGTTTCAGCGAACAAAAGACACAGCCATCATCAAAATCCTTTAAAGACAAAGCTAAGGAACTTTTGAAACAACTGAAAGAAACATATCTGGTTACTCCATGGATTGAATTTTGGGTGGGTTTTGGTGCATTTATCCTCATACTTTGGCTCATCATGGTATTTACCTTGGGACGCTTCATTGAGGGAAAATATGCTAAAATGGACACAGCAAGTCAGAACATCAACTTGGTCCTCAAACCACACACATCTTCACACGTCGAGAAACGAGAACTTTCTTCAGAACTTTCTTCAGCCAACTTCACAGCAATTCCAATACCTGGTGGGGTAGCCTGGGACAACACTGACTATGAAATTTATGGTCCGGTCGAGATCCTGAAATATCCACACCAAATCAAGATCTCCTTGAGTGATTTTGCAAAACCAAACTCATTTGCTGATGATTGGGACTTTGAAAGTATAAACAATATGATGTCTGACTTAGTAATGTCTGCTAAATTTACAAAACATGATTATTTGCAAGGTTCTACAAATTATGATAGTATGTATTGCTATAACCATTATGGTAACCATTTCTTGCATAAATCTGCACAACCTAGAAATGTTTTAAATTATAATCAATGGGAACATTGTGCTACACCTCCAAAAGGGAGCTCTAGAACCGTTTATGACAAATATTCATATTTTTCAGGTTTTAACATAACTAATGCTGAAACATTTTATTACAAATTGTCAAACAAGACAGGGATGAAAACCATGATAACCAACACAAAATTGATATATTCAGATTCATTCTTTGAAAAAATGAATCCATTTGGATTTGATTATTGGGACAAAAATGTTGATTTGAAAAGTGTTTGGGGTACAAAAGAATGGCAAGTACAGGGTATAGAAGCTTTGTTTAGAGCCTGCATGATCCCAGAACAAATGATATTTTTAAATGACTCTGTTCAACAAACCACCTGTCTTGGCTTAGCCAAAATCAAAGATTTAAATAACCCGTCTATTCCAAAGCCAACAACGTTTAGCAATAGCTCTGAAACAGATGAAGAAATAGACATAAACCATATACTTAACCAAAACAGAACACATCCTGATTGGAAACAATGGGTGATCTGGCCCACAGATACAAATCACTGTCAAGATAGATTCCTGAATAAAACACAGGGTTTCAAAATGACCAGGCCAGACCCTAGATATCCTCAAAGACATCACCCAGGGATAATAACAACCTACAGTGTGGGCAAATTATGCCTTCAATGGCTACAAACTTCCACACTGCCTGAAATTAAGCAACACCTAACTTTACTTACTGATGGTGCTGACTTGCGCGATTTCATACTGGGACCACGCAAACAGCGTCAAAAGCGTTTCATAGCAGCCTCTGTATATGCAGCATACAATGAGGCCTGGAAGGTTACTCAAATTGAAACAGCAGAGAGAATACGTGAAATTGATCGTATTAATTTGGAAAAATCACTTTCTGTAGTGGACAATGGGTTAATGACTCTGTCCTCCAGAATTTTTTCATTGGACAGCATTGTGTCTTCAGCAATCGATATATTATCGCAAGACTTACTGTTATTACAACATGGTCAGTCACAATTGCGCTCTATTGTACAGCTTGGCTGGACGTTACAAAATCTGCGTTCAGGCTATGTGCCTTGGCGTTTAATCAACACAACGTCACTATTCCAAATCTTTAACCTTACTGATAGACAAATCGGTATGGCGCAGAAGGGTGCTGATTATACAATCTTGAGCATTGAAAAACTAGAAAGATTACCGATGACAATGTCAGAACGACCTGTCAGTGAATGGATAATCCACGGAATCATAAATATTCCAATCTCAACCTTCAGGTTTCAATACTGCCAAAAATATATACAGGCTGGCATGTACGAGAAATTGGGAAAGGGGTACCTTAAAACAACTTGGAACCTGCCCTATTCACATGCATGTGTCAGTAATAAAGGACAGAAAGTGTTTCTTAGTGGCAACAATTGTGCTATGTCACTAAGCGGCACGCTTCTGTGTAACGGAATTAGTTTGCACGGAGCCTGTGAAGGGAATTCATACAACCTTTCATGTCACCAGCAAGGCGCACCTGCAACTGAAATAGAACCATTCTTTCAAAGACTCTATAATGGGAGTTACATTCTTATTGTAGACCGCAGATGTTGTAGTCTTATGCCCGGGACTCCTTATCTCGTCACCACGACGGCGAAGGTCAAGTGCTGTGGACGTTCTTTGTTCCCCAGCTCCTTACCAGACAGGGAGGCAAGGGCATGGCCCGGTTTGAAAATTACTTCTATTCGAATAGATACTTTAAGCAGAATGAAAACAGTGCTTCTACAGACGCCTACAAGGCTCACGTCATCAAAAGAAACATATGATCTACAAGTCGCAAGGACGACTGCAGAGATACATACATTATTATCGACTAATTCCCCCGTACATTTCGCGGAAATCCTGAGCGAAATCTTAAATATTTCTGATACCACTGGGGTCTCAAAGGTATTTAAGACAGTATTTTCGATGGCATTAACACCATTCAAAGCCATACTGGGTATTTTTCCAGATTTCGTCCATTCGATTTTTGGCGGACTTCCCCTGATCCTGGGACTAATTGCAGGAATCCTATTCCTAGTCCTTATTTTTCGTTATGGCAACCCATGTCACAGATCAAACTCTCGCGACAATGGAAGATACGATCCTAGCCATTGGATACCGGGACCGGATATCAAAAATCCTGGGACTCTCCCGGCTTAGAGACCTAAACATGACTTGGTTTCTATCATTTCGACCAATGTGGCAAAGGTGTGTTTTACCTGTACTAAGGTGTCTGCTATGCGGAGAAGAATGCGTGTTAGACACCTGTCTGACGCTACAATCAGATGCGCCAGTGGATGCAGATACACTGTTGGTTCCTACCAAGGTTCACGCACTGTGCTGCCCTCAAAGGCTGCCAATTCTGATGACGGCATTCCTGGAATCTTCACCACTACGATTGAAGAGTAGTGAAGTTCAAGATGAAAACAGCATCGAACAGGTACGACCTTCTGTCAGCAATGCAAATCAGAATGTCAATGGAGACAATCATGCGCATGAATGCATGGTTACCCCTATTTCCGACTTAGTGGAACTTTCCCATGAAGCTGTTGACAGTTTTTTTTCGAAAGCCTGAATGATATGATGTTCTCTCCGGAACAGAAATAGAGACTTTTGAGTAAACTCGCACACGGCGTTCCCTGAATTCGGCCTTCAACTTTTAAAAAATAAAGTCACATGAACAATTACAATCCAGTTCACGGACAGCAACTTTTTTCAGCAAGCCCTTAAAATATTTTTCTATATATTTTTTCCCCGGGACACTGATCTTCTGCTTAGAGTAAGAAACTATTCCTAGAGAACTAAGATTTCTATTTTAGATACTTTATATAGACTTTAGCTGCCCGCTGGTATGTTCACAAATATTTTATTATGTGATGAAATGGTCTCGACCTTCCTTTCTGTATAGCTATATTAAGAGCCATTTCATGTGTATTTCTCATATACCAAAAAGCAATAATGCATAACAATGCGTGTTTACTTTTGCATTTAATTCATAGCTTAAGTGCATACAATATATATGACTGCAATTTTTCAGTATATTTGAAAATTTCGAAATGCATTTATGTATTTTGGGGTGGTAAGGTATACACTATACTCTATAGTATGTTGTACTATGTTATACTATGCATAGATTAGTAGATATGACCATAGTTAGCGTGGAGTGGGTGTCGTGTATTTCTATAGGTTCTGAATCGATCCCCCTATTCCTGACCCTAATCTGGTTAAACTACCTAGCTAGTTAACTAACAGTCAGCCCATGAGGCAAGAAAACCCCCATGATGCAGATACCGTTATCTGACGCAGTCACACTACGGCACAGGAACGTGTTATCTGATTAGGTCATAACGCTTGAGATCTAATTAGACAAGCGACATTCCTCCAGCCCCTGATAAGGCATACGACGTTCTCATAACAAATCAAACCTATGACAACCTGGAAAATCCGTGCGGCCATTGTTTTGATTTCACAGAGAACTTTTGCAAAAGAATGTGCTAACGAGCAAGTCGTATGACATCTTTATTGACGTACCTATGTCCATCCTTACGTCAATCTCGGCACCTTTAAGGTATAAATATTGCCGACCTTGCCCTATGCAAACACACGCGTGGTGACAAGACGGAGCAGCCATACTTGCCGAAGCCGAGAGCAGAAGCAGACCCCGCTGGCAGCAGCCCCGCCTTCCTGACGCGCTGAGAGACGCGCTGCTATCTCAAGCCGAGAGACCCAGCACCGGCGCTTCTGGGCAGCCCTCGCAGGCAGCCTGGAATATCGAGAGCAGAGAAAGAGATACCATTCCTCATTCATCCTAACTTCCAGGTACAGAACTGAATAACCCCTCACAGAGAATTCTTTAGTTATTCACTTGGCAAAAACAAACTTAACTTAAACTGTAACTTTCTATTCCCGCCCACGCATTAGACTTAGGTCAGGTACACGGGGTAGGCGTATTTAGAAACACCAGTTGAGTACGTTTAGTCAAATGTATATGTGTATGTAAATATATTTTAATCATTTTAAACATCGTATCGCTCAGAAACCATATCAATGTTTTTACAGTATTATTTTATACTATTGCTTCTAATGTATGCACTTTACTTAACTATAAGTATCGCAATAATATCGATCCATTTCTCTTGTACGAGAAAAGAGACTGATCAATAAATAACACCTTTTATTGAACACGCCCGTCTCTTCCTTTTCTCTACATTCTGATGAGACTAAGAATGCACGTACTGACTGAGTAAAATAATTGCCTTGTGCTCACACGACTCTTGAGATTGACTCTTGATTAGGGGAGAGCAAAGTTGTCATGTTCTATGGTTGTCAGAAACTAAATCCCTTCTTGTCTAATCAGGGGAGTTAATCCTTCCTTGAACATTCGAGAAAGTTTCTAGCGAACTCTGAGCTTAGCTGGCAAACCCAAAAATTAAGTCTAGTATCGACAGTAGTAGACCTAGTTAACGTCTGGCCTAGGCCTTTACTGTTGTAGGTACTATTCCAATGCGCAGAGCCTATTGGGAAAATAGGAGCTACACTACACCTAGTACCCCTAGAATCAAGAAGGTGGGGACAGGGGGTCGCCTCTTCTCCTACAATGTCTCCAGGCTTTGGAATTCCCTGCCACTTACCATCTGCAGGGAAACCAACCTGTTAACATTTTGCAAACAACTGAAAACCTGGCTCTTCCCTTAATTTCATCTGTGCTTTGATCAATTCTGCAGCGCTGGGATGCCTCCAGGTAGCCATGCACTATATAAATCCTATTCCAATTCCAATTCCAAGATATCTCCTGCCTAAAGCTTCATGCATCATGTAAGAAATGGGGTTGCATGGTGCAGAGCGGGCGGGCCAAACTCCAGGGGACATGTGCGAAGCATCCACGGAGCACACACAGATGACACACAAGGCACACTACAAAAAGGGACCACACCAGTTTAGGTGAAAAACAGCAAATGTATTATGCACAACACAGCAATAAGTAATCACAGGGGTGACCACGGTGCCAACTGGCACCCGGTAGTCATGTACAGAAGGGGACTATTTACAGTGCAGGTCCACTCAGGCCGCTGCCAGAACCATCACAAGGTACAATTAGGTTAAAGGTAGGTGCAAGGAATAAATGTATAGTCCATCAGCTGTAGCCTTAAGGGAAAAACTTTCTCAGCATGACTGTAACAACATTAGCACCACAGTATTGTCATAAGGCCTAAACCTGGGGCATAAATCACATTAGCATGACACATTAGGCAGAAACATCCCATTAGCATCAATAATGAATGTAGAGCAACCTGAATATGGCCCTTACGATGTGCTCAGTCCCACCAGGGGCTTCAGGGACGACAGTTATCGCTCCTCACCAGCAATGCGAATATAGCGCTCACGAGACGCTAGGTAGCTGCCACAGATTAAGGGTTCCACCTAAGGACACGCTCCTCTCTCCTCACTGGACATCTACATATAGCGCTTGGGCAGTACAGCGCTAGGGTGCGGGCAGGGGGGTACAGGTAATCCACCTGGAGCATTCACAAGGCGCTAGGTCCCACCAGCAGACTCAGGGACAACAGGTCGCACTCCTCACTTCCTTCTGGGCGCAGTCAAAGGTGCTCCTTGGCAGTCAGTCAAAGCACTCTCCTTTTCCAGGCACTAGGGAGCAGTCAGGGCCCAGGTGTAGCGCTCACGAGGCGTTAGGGCAGACAGTGCTAGGCCAGGTCAGCGGTCAGTGGGTACTCATCAGTACAGGACAACAGCTCCTCGTAACCATCATCCCCTGTAACGTGGCACTCCTCCTGGTACAGCAGCCTGAACTCCAGCAGCGGGCTCTTACTGGCCCTGTGGACAGTGGAGGGGTACAGATGAGCTGTGGAGCCAGCACACAGGCCCATGCGGCGGCACCCCCTGGCAGCAGGTCCTCTCACTCTCCAGTCCACGCTCTGTCTGAGCACATGGCATCTCTATTGCTCTACAAATACCAGAAAGGCTGGAAGCTTCTCGAAGGTCACTGGCAGTTCCAGCCTCAACTGTCTCTGTGGGGAGTATAGAGCACCTTGTCACTTCAAACACTAGACCGCTAACCAATCTCAGTCAGGCGGCACAAGCAGACAGTAATGGCGTCCATTTTAAAAGTGACATTTTACAAAGGTGCATTTCTACAATGGTGAAAATGACTCTGCGCACGCCATTGAGCAGCATGTATCACTGCATCTCGCACCACACATGGCCTATACATTCCTCTACCATTTGGGAGATATAGGTGCGTACACCATTGCACAGCATTTAACATTTGCAATTGAAATACATCCACATGACATGTTGATTCCCACAAAAGCGAAAAAATTCAGTGAATCGGTGCAGCTCCAAACTGCCACTGGTCCTCCCACCTGGGGTCTGCACCCTCAGGCTGACCAGCACTCAGGGGCGAGCCTCTCCTCCCCCTACCTCTCCTTCTGGGGTTCCGCCCTCTCCTACGCGGGACACCCTCAGACCACCACTCTCTCCCCAATCTAGGGCCTTAACCCTGCAACTGATTCCCCAACCTAGAGTCTAAACTTTAGGTTGAACTGGTACACAGGGGCGAGTCCTCCCTCCCCCTGCACCCCTTCCCAGAGTTCCGCACTCTCCTAACTGGATAAGTACCCCTGGATAACAATTCTGGGGGGGGACACTGCTTACAGATGTCACACCCGCCAGGTCAGGCAGTACCTGTCCCTTGCCTCCCAACCCAGGATCTACGCCCTGTGGCTGAGCCGGTGCCAGAGGCGAGACCTTCCTCCCTCTGCACCCCCTTCCAGAGTTCTGCACCCTCTCAGCTGGAGAAGTACCCCTGGCAGTCAAACCAGTAGGGACCTTAATGACAAGTGCCCCTCCCTCCAGGTCAGGCAACGCCTGAACCTGGCACCACAGTCCAGGATCTAAACTCTGTCGCAGGGTTTCTGTTCTCACACAGAACTGTGCACAGAGGATTGGAACCTCGGCGAATTAGGGTGACCCAAAACTCACCTTAGTACCCAACTTACCCCTTACCGAGCTAGCTACAGTGTCTCATTGGTCTTATCAAACTCCCAATGTTTAGACAAACCAGAACATGAACTTACAGTACATCAGGATACGTGGAACTCATGAACACTCTTTCGTTATATTATCATTACAAACCAGAACATGGAGTAAAGAAGAACACATGTGCATTTGAAATGTTTATTTACTAATGCCGTCTTCTCAGGCGCAGTATCTTAGATAATACAAGTATACATATTATCAGTAGCAAAATTACCAGCATAGTTACTAATACATAAAAAGCGAATGGTGACAGCATGTTAACATGCTGTAATGAATAAGAGTTAACAACACTTATATCTCACCTTCCCTAACACCTATATTATATTATTAGCTAAGAAGGTCTCTTTGGGTTGGTTTAGGGCGGGCCCATACCTTAGTGTCCTAGCATGACGGAATCACATCAGCATACACCAGCTCTCTCTGCATGTGCACCGCATCAAGTGTGTTCTATGTGCCTCATGCAAAGCAATATCAATCCCGCCTGAAGCCAGAGTTGGCAAAGGCTGCACTTGTGTTATGACTATGAAGGCGTGGAGATCAGACCTCATAACAATTCCATATCGTGTTGTTCCTGAAACTTCAGCACTCTTCGTGCAGACATAGTTTATTAAGCAAAGCTGATATCAGAGCAATAACATATTATTCTCACATAAACCACGGCAAACTACTAGGTTGAAAGCTAAGTCAACAATTAAGTGTCGTGTGCAGAAGCTGCAAGAGTGGAAAATGGCGTTTAAACCTCAAATGTACCTATGCTAACTTAACACGATATAAGGATATTCAGGAGCTACATGACACCCCCCCTTGATCCGAGAACGGACTAAATATGATAACAGAAGTGCCATCGCATGAGAGCAGAACTCAACAGTAAACGAGCATGATCCGAAACTAAACATTAAAAATATTGAAAAAAATTAATGCTAAAAAATAGCCCAAAAATATATAGTGGCTCAAGCCAATAGGCAAGGAAATAACAAAAAAACTTGACAAATAAGTCAATAAAATCAACGAAATGCTATTGCTCAGCATGTCAATTTGAGGCAGTGTCTTTGACAAAACTGTATATGCAAAGTAAGTAGCAACAGCCTCCAATAGGAAATCACTGTCCTCATCCGAAAACAGTTCAGCCATCCAATTTGAAAGATGAAAAGAACATACGTGTTCTCCCAGCACCGGATCCTCTATAACCATCAGAGGACAGCTCGGTGGGTTTTCAAGAAAACTTAGTTCCAAGAAATTCTGTGCTGCCGACAATATATCCCAGGGACCAATTAGTCCATGCGCCACTGCTAAGGCCATAATCCTCTCGTCAGAACAAACCAACTCGTGAGCAATGATAGGACTCATCAGCTGATTAAAATCGACGTCAGGAGAAACCGGTCCGCAGAGACACAAATCAATGGCCCAATGGAAATCACAGGTCAGGCAGTGAAATACAGGCTGGACACAGGTGAAATAGGAGAATCGAAAAGATAATCCATATGCCGCGCTCAATGTCGCCAACGGCAGTGTGCCATAATATTCAAGCATGCGGTTGCGAAACAGCGTCAGTAGCTGTTGCGCGGGGTCTTGCACAGGAAGGACATCCATATTTAAAAAAACAGAAAACCACAAGAGCGCCAGCCGCTAATGCAAGTAAAAATGGGAATCCTCCAAACAACGATGAAAAAATAGAATGGAAGAAAGCAGGGATGACTCCAAAAATCTTTTCAAAGGAAGTCACGAGACCACTGCTAACAATTTTTAAAAAATGTGCTAGGCCTTTTGTGGAGGATGCGTTAAAGATAGTACGAACCATCGCTCCGAAATGCAAAGGCAAATCAGTATTTAAAAGAGCCTGAACCTCTGTACGGGTGTTTGCAATGTGAAGCACGAAAGTTTCACGGGCCGAGCTCAAGGCCACCTCTTTCTGGGACAAAAGAGCCCTTATTCTTGCCATGCCGCTGAATTCTGCTCCCAAGGTTGGTATCTGTGGCCAGATGGAAGACTCCCTATGTTCATGTGTGGGAGGATGAAGCACATTTCTGCAGCAAATAACCCGCTCACTTACTGTTACGATGAAAGCTATACCTTTAATTAACCCACAACAGTCTTCATTATTGAGCATCAAATAACTACCATTTTCTAATAATTTAAACGTGGGGATGATAGCAGGAACTGGCGTGCCTTGGAAAATGCAAGCCATATTCGGTCGGTCCTTGTTGCATGAACCGTGTAACTGTATGTGTCTACACATTAAAGAATGATCTGGCGTCTCAGTACACTCCTCCCCATTCAGATAAACTTCTTGGTCATCCTTGAAACATCTGTATGTGTATGGAAGCGACCAGACTTCATGAAGGAAACCGCTACCTAAAGGTTCATAACGACCAATGGGCACATATTTCATACAATTTGAAAACGTATATAAAGCAAAAGGCAGCGTTATTAAACCGTGGATAAGCCACGTTGCAGCAGTAGTCTCTGCCACGGAAAAAGGTAAAGATTCTAACCTTTCAATATGTAACATAGAAAAGGAGGCATCGCGCATTGAAAGCAAGCGTTGTTTGTCAGTCAAATTAAACGGTGCAAATAAAGAAGAAACATTCATGTACCCCCAGGGAACTTTACCATTCTTTAGAGTTTGAAGGGTCCATGCAAACTGCATGATTGATCGTAATTGATTCTGACCAAGGTATAATACTGACACTTCATCATGCACAATATCGACAAGTGACGACACAATATTATCCAATGTGTAAATTCTAGAGGAAAGCACGTTAATACTATTGTCAACAACTGCAAGCACTTTCTCAAGATTCGCCTGGTCAATAGCCCTAAGGCGTGTAGCAGCCTCAATCTGTGATAGTTTCCAAATTTCATTGTAAACCCCATATAACCACCTTTTCGACCTGCCACTAGCCGGGCCTTTAATGAAATCATTCAAATCCACGTCTGCATTCAGTTTAGATAGGTGACTCTTAGCCGCAGGTAATGTTGAATGTTTCAGCCAATTTTGACACAATTTGCCTACAGAATAAGAGGTGACAGTGAGAGCCAAGTCAAACCGGGGATCAGATCTAACAGTTTTAAAACCGTCAGTTAAATTCAAAAATCTATTTTGGCAAGAGTCAGCACTACGGTGCCAAAGCAGCCAACCCTTAGGATTCATACTGGAAATGTTAAAGGAGGAATTAAGGAGTAGATCCTGTAATTCTCTAATGGACAAGTGAGTAAAATTACTCCAACCATCATATTCCTCCAACTCCGGGAAAGTAGGGGTGTTTAACTTTTTAGAAGTAGCCAATCCAAAGCATGTAGTCTGGGAAATTGTTTCATTTAAAAACAACATATGATTCGGGATGAGACATGCACGGTGCAAAGCCTCAGTGCCTTGTACCTGCCTGGCCCTTGAACCCCAAACAGATTTAAGGTCTATTGTTTCCTTCCATAGCTCATAGCCTCCAGTAACTAATTGATCAAGGAAGGCCTTCGAATACAACAATTTAGTATCGGTAAGTCTAACCTTGGACATTGGCTTGTTATGAGATTTAAAATAAAAGGACTCGGGATTGGACTGGTTAAAGTCAGTGAAATAAGTATACTTTTTCAGAAATGTTTCTGAACTCCCTTGTTTAGGTGCTGGGCAATGTTCCCACTGAGTAAAATTAACAGTATCCCTTCGGGATGATGTTTTGTGTAAGAAGTGATTGCCATAATGTTGGTAGCAGAATAATTCACCATAATTAGCAGATTCTAAATATAAATCCTCAGCATCAAAGGCAGCATAGTATTGTAAATCAGAAAACAAACTTTCTACAGCATTAACATCCCAGTCATCAGAACGAATGTTCTGTTTCACCACATCCCCCATATTCACTCTAAGTACAT
This sequence comes from Lissotriton helveticus, assembly GCF_964261635.1. Lineage (NCBI taxonomy): Eukaryota > Metazoa > Chordata > Amphibia > Caudata > Salamandridae > Lissotriton > Lissotriton helveticus. The sequence goes on along the minus strand of NC_136062.1, from coordinate 245,765,594 downwards.
TAGGAACATTAACAACTTCCGTCGGGCCATGAATCTGAAACCGAACTGCATCCCACACGATTCCATCAAGGACAGGCCATGCTGTGATGTTAACCAAAGTCAAGTCTCTTTTAAATCTGTGTGTAGAATGTGACGAGGAAAGCGGGGCCAAAGTTCCATTTAAATGAGTAATGCATGTTCTTTCCTCGACATAGTGTCCATTGATGATTCGAAAAAAATAAAACACAAAACCAATTGACATAAAAAGGTAAACTGAAAAAAGGACCAGCCAAATGTATGTCCAAGGGGGAATAAAAAAATGTTTTTTAAACAGGCTAGCATAAACTGCAATTCGAGAGGGTTTCTTCGAGGCAAGGGAAGCAGAGTCAAATGAAAATCTGGATTCCGTGGCTAAACGTGCTTGCAGGTCAGGCATGGACAAATCAGTAGGGTAGGCATAGTCTATCTCATCAATGTTAGTTCCGGGTAAAGTATTTAATAAAGGACAGGAAAGAGCAGGTAATTCGATGGCCACCTCAGGTTCAATATTAGAAGCAGTGGGCATAACTGAATTTCTCACAATGGAAGGACAGGAAACAGCCGGTGTCATGCTAAGAAGAATCGGCCACTCTGTGTATCTTGACATTGTCAATGGAAATAAACCTGTTTTCCTTACGACCTGGAAGTGGTGGTAAAATGACTGTTCTTGTGCCATTCACTCCAAGGACTGGAACCGGAGCTCGATAGGAAGGACCAAATTCTTTCTTGTTATCGATCTTCTCTCGAACCAGTTCGCCAACTTGGGGTAGCCAGCCTACTACCGGGATCTGCAACGCATCATCCGACGTGGAGGGCAAATGTTCCTTTGCAAGACTGTCTCTGGTCTTTTGTAGATTCTGTAAAACATTGCAATGTTCATCTGCGTCAAAGGAAGTGGCGCGAACCACACAGTCTAGACCGTCAAGGTCAGGGACGTACATCTTGATTCCAAAGAGCATTTCGTATGGGGTCCGCCCACCCAGAGACCTTCTAGGGAGATTATTAAGAGCACGCTGCACGCCATAGAGGTGAGCCAGCCAGTTTCTGCCAGTGCCTATAACTCGGGCTGTCAAAGATTGCTTTAAATCACGGTTCATTCGCTCAACTACACTGTTACCCTCAGGTCTGTAGGGAGACGAAAACTTGACTTGGACCCCCAACGAAGTCATGGCATCCTTATACGCCTTAGAGGCGAAAGCCGGACCCTGATCCGAATGGAAGGTACCACAGGCAAAAATCCCTATAAAGACACGCAAATCTCTAATGACAGTCCGTGAATCAGCGCTGCGATGTGGCCATACCCACACAAAGCGTGTGCATGAGTCAACTGCTACTAAGATGTACTTATACGCAGTATCAGATGAAAAAGGACCGCAGTGATCTAAATAAACACAACCTAGCGGTTTATTAGAAATGTACAACTGAGTCTGTGGCGGACGCGTAGCAGTCGAAGGTTTAATCTGCTGGCATATGTCACAAAGAAGGACATAATCACGCGTCTGTTTGTACAGTCCCCGCCACCAGAAACGTTGCTGTAATTGAGTTACAGTGGCCGAGACGCCCGCATGCGCAGACGCCACACCTTCATGTGCCGCTGTAATCAAGTCTGCTCTGCGATCCGAGTTGGGAATCAGCCGTTCCCCAACGTCAGGAATTGTCACAAAAGGAACCTTTTCGGGACTTAAGTGGTATTTGTACTTCGAAGGGAATCCCGCAGGATGTTTACTTCCCTTCTCAGAGGCAGCAACTGCCGCCAAGATGTCGCTATCAATCTTGGTTTTGGATCTAGTAACCGCTGCAACTAAGTATGTAGATACTGCTGATTTCGCCGCTTCATCAGCAAGCGAATTGCCAACAGCGTGAACTCCCACACGCTGATGACCGAGAGTATGAATCACATAAACGAGTGGCAACTTAGCCTTAAGCTCTGCCACTCGAACCCAGATCATTTTATGTTTTATCGTGCTACCCTTGGAATCATGAAAATCATTTTGAATCCAAAAGAACAAGTTCTCATTGTAAGACTGGACACAGTAGTAAGAATCACTTACAATCAGAGTAGTAACACTTGGATCTGCGTACTCCAACGCTAGTAAAAGAGCACGAAGCTCAGCCAATTGTGCAGTGCAATCGCCCAGGGGCAACGTGTGTACCTCCCTGGAAATGAACTCATCGTTCAACATAGCACCAACCACAATAGCGCATGCGGAAACGTAGGCATGTTTAGAGCCATGCGCAACCTGCGCCGACCCATCAGTGTAAATGATGCAATGGAAGTCCTCCAAAGGTCGCATAGCCAGAGGAGCAGGATGAACGAACTCATACTGCAAGTACTCCTGCGACCGTAATGAGGCGTCAAAAATAAACGTGACATCCGAGGACGTCAATGACGCTGCCCATTGAATCCACCGTGGGTGCAAAGCTTTAGAATTCGGTACACTGGCTTTCGTGACAGCCTCCAAATGAGGACAGGGTGTTACCACTAACATGCGCTTCCCCTGTGACAGAGCTCGTTCTTTAAGAATCGCCATCTGTACAGCAGTTAAAACTTTCTCCACAGTGGGAAACCGCAATTCAGCCGAAGTGTACAAGTGTGACTTGTAAGCAATAGGTACTGTGTCACCTTCATTAAAAGTCAGGTACGTGAAACCCACCGCCCCTGGAATTATTCTCATCACCAGGTTGGTGTGGTTATCACGAGTCAGTAAGTATTTAGAAGCGAGCAGATCAGCCTGCAATGATTGCAAAATGGCCGAATGCTCAGGCAGCCAGCATGATTTTGAGAAAGTTGGTTGTATCAAAGCATACAAAGGCTTGATACGCTGGGCATATTCCGGAACATAAGTTCTGCCGAAATTCAAGAAGCCCAGCAAAGACTGTAATTTTTTCAGTGTTGTAGGAGCGCGCAACTGTGCGCATTTCTTCAAGAAGTGAGGAGCCAATCCCCGACCTTCATTGTTCAGCTCATAGCCGAGGAACAACACTGTGTGTTCTGCAATGTGCGATTTTGCAAAATTAATTTTGTAACCCATATCTGCAAATTTACAAATTATTGAATTTACTCGACACAGATGCATCCAAATCTCGTCGTCTGTGAGATAAATGTCATCCACATAGGAACATGCATCCGGATCGATACTCTCCAAAAGAGTGACTATTCGGGAGGTGAAAACTCCAGGACTATTCTTGTAGCCCATGGGGAGTCGCCGGAAGCGTTTTTGCACACCAGCGGACGTAAAACTTTTCCATTGGGAGCTAAAGCTATCCAGTCTGTGGGCATAAAAACCGCTGGAAATGTCAAGCGTTGTCTTGAAACGCTTACGCACTAGACTATCGACTAGGGCAGAGCCGTGAGTATTCTGTACCGCACAGTTACGGCAATGCGAGTTCAAATGCCGGTAATCCAATACCAAACGAAATGATCCGTCAGGCTTGGTCACAGTAAAAAGGGGATTATTCATCGGTGACACACACGTTTCAATAACTCCCTGATATTCCAATTGTTCAAGGATTTCTGCGACGGCTGCTTTGCTTCCCCCAGCTTTCACAGTCAACAAGCTCAGGAGTTAAATCCTTCGGTAAAGTGATCGTCAACATTCTATGTTTATCAGCAGGAGTAGAATTCGGAAACACCGCCTCCAGTTGATCAAACTTCTCAGCTAACCAGAATGGGAAGTCATCGTTGTCAACTGGACGCGCACCAAAAACTGCATTTACCATCACCGGACTAAGACGGATACCGCCTCGATCCAAGGGAACGGCCGCACCCCCCTGGGGACCACCAGGTAGATGTCGACCGATGTATTGCACTAATGCTCGAATCACGGAAATGGAAACCACATGTAGCCTACGAATTTCTGCAAGGGTACAAGCGCCGTGATTCGGGTGCGGGGTAAACCCACCCAACGCAGGCCAGTTTGCACCTGGAATTGAGAGTGGACCTAACCTCGCAGCGGACAAAGAGTGGGGGAGGGCGCCATCAAACCAAACGCGATGCTGCCAATGATCAATAGGTATTTCCAGTGCCCTGTACGGTGTATATTCAGCCGGGACAGCGGAGGCGGTGTAGGAGTGGAACAAACCAGAAGTTGCGTCCACAGCCGGAAACGTAACCCAAGAGTAAAACAACTCAAAAGGCGTCCACCGGGACTTGGTACGCCTGCAGATGTGTGCGCACCGCTACGCGACTATGTTGCGCAATGGCCACCGCCATGATAACACTGGAAACAAGAAAACACAAAGAAGACTTTGTAGCACAACTGGGTAGAAATACAAAGAAACCGTTTAAGAAAGAATCAAGCTTGAAAAGGACCTATTTCAAAAAAATAGGTAGGTTTCACCGACACCCCGTTTTCCGGAAACGGAGGTGAAGGGGTTAAGGTTTGAACGATATACTACTCGAGTGTCATGAAATAAGACCACCGAACCTGTTGGGCGCCATGTCGCAGGGTTTCTGTTCTCACACAGAACTGTGCACAGAGGATTGGAACCTCGGCGAATTAGGGTGACCCAAAACTCACCTTAGTACCCAACTTACCCCTTACCGAGCTAGCTACAGTGTCTCATTGGTCTTATCAAACTCCCAATGTTTAGACAAACCAGAACATGAACTTACAGTACCTCAGGATACGTGGAACTCATGAACACTCTTTCGTTATATTATCATTACAAACCAGAACATGGAGTAAAGAAATACACATGTGCATTTGAAATGTTTATTTACTAATGCCGTCTTCTCAGGCGCAGTATCTTAGATAATACAAGTATACATATTATCAGTAGCAAAATTACCAGCATAGTTACTAATACATAAAAAGCGAATGGTGACAGCATGTTAACATGCTGTAATGAATAAGAGTTAACAACACTTATATCTCACCTTCCCTAACACCTATATTATATTATTAGCTAAGAAGGTCTCTTTGGGTTGGTTTAGGGCGGGCCCATACCTTAGTGTCCTAGCATAACGGAATCACATCAGCATACACCAGCTCTCTCTGCATGTGCACCGCATCAAGTGTGTTCTATGTGCCTCATGCAAAGCAATATCAATCCCGCCTGAAGCCAGAGTTGGCAAAGGCTGCACTTGTGTTATGACTATGAAGGCGTGGAGATCAGACCTCATAACAATTCCATATCGTGTTGTTCCTGAAACTTCAGCACTCTTCGTGCAGACATAGTTTATTAAGCAAAGCTGATATCAGAGCAATAACATATTATTCTCACATAAACCACGGCAAACTACTAGGTTGAAAGCTAAGTCAACAATTAAGTGTCGTGTGCAGAAGCTGCAAGAGTGGAAAATGGCGTTTAAACCTCAAATGTACCTATGCTAACTTAACACGATATAAGGATATTCAGGAGCTACATGACAACCCTGCGACTGAGCAGACCCCCGAACCTCTGGAGCTCGGATTACTGATGCTCTGGGTTCTCCTGACACTAGGGGCTCCCCTTCACTGGATGGCACATCAGGACTGCCTAGGCTCCCAACCTGAGGTTCCCTTATGGAACTCTCCAGGCCCTGAGACTGTGGTTGGGGCACCTCGGGACGCCGTCTCACTCCTTCCTGTAGATAGGATGTGAGGCCCTATAACCGTCTCACTTCCCTGGGACCTAGCTGGGCTATTCCGCACCTTTCCCGCCTCGCTGGGTCGGAAGATCCCTGCACCACTCCCTTCAGGACCATTCCCCAATGCCCTCTCAGACTCTCTGGAACTCACCCAAAGGTCTGCCTCCCTTGCAAGTTTCCTGGGGTCGGAGAACCCACACTGCAACAGGTGGTGACGCAACCTTGGGAAGCAATTCCTCAGCATGTGTTCCCTGATAACTATCTGGAACAGCCCTTCCCCATCATCCACGGCGCTACTCACCACCCAATTCTCCAATGCAGTCCAACACACGTCCACATACTCCCCCCAGGACTGATGGGACAGTTTTCCCCTGCCCCTGAACTCCAACCCGTCCCCCTCTTCCTGGGAATCAGGCACCGTCTCCCGGGCTCTGGGAGTGGGACTCCCTGCACTGGAATCACTCTCCCTGCCATCACTGGATCCCACCCTCACTGGTGAATCCAGACCGCAAAAACCACTCTCAGGGGACAACCTACCCACCTGAGCTAGTCTCTCCCTGGCAAAGGCCCTCTCCGCCTCCGCCATCCTCTCCTGCACTACTAGGAGCTTCTCTGTCTCTAGCCTTTTCTCTTCCACCCTCAGCTGCGCTAACTCTTTGGCATGCTCCAACCTGAGCTTCTCCAATGCCAGTTGATGCTCCCTTACTTCCCTCCTATCTACCCACTCTTCTGGGGACAGGGAAAAGGATGGGGCAGTGCCCCCTGTCTACGGTGTCCTCATTAGCTACTGGTGTCTCTGCCCTATCAACTTCTTCCTCCTCCTCCTCAGAGTCACCACCCTCCAGGGTTATGGACTGGGACCCCTCACTCCTAAAATCCTCCTCTTGGTCTCCACCAAATCCACCCTTTAAATATGCAGAGGGGTAATCAGAAAGGTCCCCACAGGGCTCTAAGGGTTCCCCCCTCTTGAAAGCTTCGAAGAGGTACAATTTCCTGCGGAAGTCACCTTCTATTGGTATCCCCCTCTCTCTGCAGAAATACATCACTTCCTGCTCGGTGTACTCCATGAGGTAATCCTCATCGTAGACCAACCCCATCCTGGCAAGGTACACCCGGGACACACCACCCACAGTGCAACAGGGGGACACACTTCAAAAACACTTTTAGGAGGAAGCAATATTCAGAAAAACAATAATCCCCAAAAACCTGTGATTAACTTCAAATGCTCAGTTTGCAGTGCAACCTGTTGTCGCTGTGGTACTGCGCAAACACAAGTCCTATCCTACCGCTCGCCAACAATGTTAGAAATGGGGTAGCGTGGTGCAGAGCGGGCTCTCACTGGCCCTGTGGACAGTGGAGGGGTACAGATGAGCTCAGGGGCCAGCACACAGGCCCATGCGGCGGCACCCCCTGGCAGAAGGTCCCCTCACTCTCCAGTACACGCTCTGTCTGAGCACATGGCATCTCTACTGCTCTACAAATCCCAGAAAGGCTGGAAGCTTCTCGAAGGTCCCTGGCAGTTCCAGCCTCAACTGTCACTGTGGGGAGTATAGAGCACCTTGTCACTTCAAACACTAGACCGCTAACCCACCTCAGTCAGGCGGCACAAGCAGACAGAAATGGCGTCCATTTTAAAAGTGACATTTTACAAAGGTGCATTTCTACAATGGTGAAAATGACTCTGTGCACGCCATTGCACAGCATGTATCACTGCATCTCGCACCACACATGGCCTATACATTCCTCTACCATGGGGGGATATAGGTGCGTACACCATTGCACAGCATTTAACATTTGCATTTAAAATACATCCACATGACATGTTGATTCCGACAAAAGCGAAAACATTCAGGGAAAAAGGGCCAAGTCCAACACATCACATAACAATAGATACTGTCACAAAAACCATATGACGCGACACCACTTGTCTAAAGATAACAACACACAAATCACACAACACCAAACCGTTGTTACTGCTCTACTGACCAACTAAGAACATTACTCATCTCTTGGGAGTTTTTGCAAGAATTAATCACATTTCTGGGGGGTTTTAATCACTTTTTAATGGCCGCATGCTTTCAACTCCAAGATTACATTGGAAAGGTAAGAATATCTCCCTGGAGACTTTCCTTGGCAGGGATAGTCAATGACTTATTTTACCAGCTGATACTCCTCTTTCCCAAGGATTCACCTGGATTTGCATGCACCTGACAAGTCTGTCTGAGGTGAAGCAATTCTTCTCCACCTCATCACTCAACATGTGTGTTATGTGAATACATTTTTAAAGCGCATGTATACCCAGGGGTGTCTTGGTGCTTATTCAGCATAACAAGCACAGAGCTATAAGGATACTAATTGTTAAAGAGCCATGTTTTCAGCTGTTTTCTAAAAGTTAACAGGGTGGAAGCCGCTCTAATGTTTACAGGTAGACTATTCCAGAGTTTAGAGGCTTCTGAGGCAAAGCAACTAGCCTCCATTTAAGTCTTTTGAATCTGGGCCAGGTGATCATCATGGAGCATTTGGATCGCAAGTGCCTGCTGGGTACATGCCTCGCTAGGGATTGCTTGAGATGGTCGGGGACAGAGTTGTGGAGAGCTTTGTAGGTAAGCCAAAGTGCCTTGAATTTAATTCTTTTGCCTGCTGAAAGCCAATAGAGTCCTTTAACAGCTATAGATACTGACTGGAATTTCGGAAGGTCAAGAAGAATTCTAGCAACTGCATTTTGAAAACAGTTTATTCGGATATTGCTTTTGGAGATTTAAATATAGTCTGTTACAATAATCCAATTTAGTGAGGATTAACAATGTGATAACTGTTTTCCTCGAATTAGGGGGATTAAAGGGAATAATGTTTCTGATGATTCTGAGGGAGTTGAAGTTTGATGAAATAACTCAGTTAATGTGTTTGCTAAAATTTAGCTTATAATCGACTAGGACTCCCAGGATTTTTGCTTTTTGGACGGGTGAAGGGAATACTCCTTATTTTGTGGGCCAACAGCTAGGGTTCCAAAGTTGTGGACTGTTATGAAAAAGAATGAACTTGGTTTTGTCTGAGTTGAATTTAAGGCAATGTTTGGCCATCCAGTTACCTATAGCTCGCATCCAGTTATGAAGTTGAAGGTTAGTGTAGTGACGTTGTTAGAGGCAGACAGGATGATTTGCATTTCATCAGCATAGGATGTGGGTGAGAAGCCAACAGACCTGATAAGAGATGCTAATTCTGTAACATAGATGTGGAAAAGTAAGGGCCTGAGTAAGGACCCCTACGGGACCCCACAAGGAAAAGAGAATGGTTTGGACAAAAGGTTGTCCAACATCACTGAATGTTCTCTGCCATTCAGGAAGGACCATGGCAGAGCAAGAGGAATGTTATTAATGCCAAGATGTTTGAGGTGAAGGATCAAAGTGGAATGATCCACCATATCAAAGTCCGCCAATAGGTCAAGAAGAATGAGGGCTACCGTACCACCTTTACCCAAGACAGTTCTTAACTCATTGGTGGTTTTAATCAATGCGGTCTCTGTGCTGTATTCAGCCCTAAGCCAAATTGTGTGGGGTCCAGTAAATTATTGGGTTGAATGAGTTGCTTCGATTGTGTTTTTATTATTTTTTCTACTAGCTTCACTGCGAAGGGCAGTCTGCAGATAAGACGGTCGTTGGCAGGATTATCTGGATCCAGACTGGGCTACTTGAGAAGTGTAAGAATAAAAACTTTTTTCCACATATTGGGGAAAATCCCTGTAGCAAGCATCCCATTAAAGATGTTGGTCAGGTAGGGGGCAAAGGGTTTGTGGATCTGTTTAAGAATGGAGGGGGGCATGAGTCGTAGGGAGTTCCTGATTTGGTGGATTAGGATGATACTGAGGACTTCCGGCAAGGTGGTGGGAGTAAAGTAACTAAGATTTTCTAAGGAGCTACTAACCAAGATGGTGGGATCTTGGCTCAGATGATGGGCTGTCAGAGAGATGTTTCTAAAGTCGGCAGTGCTTGATGAGGTGAACAGATTATATATTTGACCGCCTTTATTGCAGAAATGATGGGCTATCATCGCTAAAAGGTTGACTATTGTTTGGTCCTTTTAACTGTGGTGCTCTGGTTAGCTTGCTTATGACCTGAAATAACTCCCTTGTGTGTGAACATTATAGGGTATTTGAGATGTGTGTCAGCGGTCTCAGAATTACCCAGCAGGTAGACCTGACAAGTGGGTGTACATGATATGTTCACCCACATTATCAGCTGCCCTTAGCATTGTACAGCTAGGTAGGCCTAAATGGGTGACCGTGATAGGTTCAACCACGTGATGAGCTGCCCTTAGCATTGTACAGCTAGGTAGGCCTAACATGGGTGACTGTGATAGGTTCACTCACATTATCAGCTGCCCTTAGCATTGCACAGCTAGATAGACCAGACGTGGGTGAGCATGTTAGGGTCATTCACATTATCATCTGCCTCAGCATTGAACAGCTAAGTAGACCTGACAAGGGAGAACGTGATAGGATCACCCACATTATCAGCTGTCACACCATTGCACAGCTAGAAAGGCTTGGATAGGGGTCAATGTGCTAGTTCGCATACGTTATAAGCTGCTACAGCATTGCACAGCTAGGTAGACCTGACATGGGTGAACGTGGTAGGTTCACCCACATTAACAGCTGTCACCGCATTGTACAGCTAGGGAGACCTGCTGTAGGTGAACATGATAGGTTCACACACATTATCAGCAGCCTCAGCATTTCACAGCTAGGTAGACCTGACGTGGGAGAATGTGATAGAAATGCCCATTGGTATTATCAGCTGTCCACCATTGCCCAGCTAGAAAGGCCTGCATAAGGGTCAGTGTGCTACGTTCACATTATCATCTGCCTCAGCATTGAACAGCTAAGTAGACCCGACAAGTGAGAACGTGATAGGATCACCCACATTATCAGCTGTCACACCATTGCACAGCTACAAAGGCTTGCATAGGGGTCAATGTGCTAGTTCGCATACGTTATCAGCTGCTACAGCATTGCACAGCTAGATAGACCTGACATGGGTGAACGTGGTAGGTTCGCCCACGTTATCATCTGCTTCAGCATTGCACAGCTAGGTAGACCTGATGTAGGGGAACATGACAGGTTCACACACATTATCAGCAGCCTCAGCATTTCACAGCTAGGTAGACCTGACTTGGGTGAACATGATGTCCTCCCAGACGTACCAACATCACACCCCACCTCAAGAAGTTACACTGGCTCCCAATCCAGAAGAGATGCCAGTTCAAAATGTTGACCCACACACACAAACCCCTGCACAACGAAGGACCAGCACACATCACAAATGCATAACCTTCTACCAACCAACCACAGACCTACGATCCGCCACCCTCTCCCTTGCAGACACCTGCTGGATCCACCGGAGCAACAGCGGAGGATGCTCCCTCTCACATCTAGCGGGCCAATGATTGGAACAACCTGCCACTGCACAACAAGTTCGCCTCATCGCTACGGCAATTCAGGAAAGGACGCAACCTGCCTATTAAAATGAGCAGATCTCCACTAAGCAGTTAGCTACTCCATCGCCTTGAGAACCTCACGGGTGATTTGCCGCACTTAATGAATCCATGACTGATTGATGATAGGTTCACCCACATTATCAGCTGTCATAGCATTCTACAGGTAGGTAGACCTAACGTTGGTGAACATGATAGGTTCGCCCACAATATCAGCTGCCTCTGAATTGCACATCTAGGTGGAGCTGACAAGGGTATTTGAGTCTGTAGTCATTCTCAATCACTTCAACATCTTACATCTGGGTGGACCTAAGAGAAGTATTTTCTCCTCAGAAGCCCTGGCAGGAATATTTGAGGCCTGAGTATTCCTTATCTGCCCCGGCACCTCAACTTTGGGTAGACTTGTCAGTGATTTTTTAGTTCAACCTCAGTACTGCGAAGACCTGACAAGAGTATGTTACTCTCCAGTGAACAAGACAGGGCTATTCAAAGACAAATACATTTCAGCTGCCTTGGCTATTTACATCTTCACTGTGGCATCTTACTGTTCAGTGTCCCGTGCATGGGTACTCTAAGCCAAGTAACTCTCAGCTGCTTCGACTGCATCTCTGAAGTGGACAGACCCGTGAGGTGATCTGAGACTTTATCAGTTTTTACATCTAGACTAAATAATGAAAAGGCCTATTAGCTAATTTTATGCCCATACAACATTTAAAATAAAGAATGTACAAGTGTCATACGTCAAAATCAACTTTCATTAATTACAGATTACCATTAAAAACAAACCTATGGCAGTTTAGTTGACATGTCTAAGATTAATCATTTAAAATGAAATGTAGAACCTTTAATGTCCACACTCAGTCCATATTTCAAATCAATTGGAAGGTATAACATAATGTATATTTGTAAAGTGCACATTCACCCAAGGGTATCTTGCTGCTGAATAACAGATGTTTATTGTTACCCAACTCAATGGTACTCCTTTTATCAACCTTAGAAGGATGAAAGGCTAAGTGGACTCCCCAGGATGTGAACCTGTGAAAATTAGGTCGAAAATAGGCCCCTACAGTGGAAGCATTAGTAAACTAAGACACCAGACACAACCTAAAATTATGAAATGTTCTCTCTGATTATATATATTTTGAACAGTTCATTATGGCATATAATACAGCTCCTGAGTCCTCAGTAGGTCCATGGCAACATGACTAGAAATTACTCAGAGTTGAAAGCCTAATTCTATTGCCTAATGTGCTGTTGCAGGGATTCTGCACATACACAGAACTATGCACAGGAAAACAGGACCTCAGTGAATAGGGGTGTACCAACCTACCACATTAGTACCCAAAATCCCAAACCAACTAGCTATAGTGTCTCATTCGTTCTCCTCCAAAGATAACCGAGCTACCAAGGATTAGGCAACCCAGAACACAACACTCCTGACTCTCAGGAATCACAGGAGCAAGACGTACTCTTTCGCTCACTCACTCGTACTTGTCCACAATGAGAATAGGCAGAGCCACTGAAATAGTTAAAAAAAAATTATTTTAACTATTGTGCGCCACAATACAATATACAAGCCACTACTAGTAGCAAAATTCATAAACTCAGCACAGTTAGGATTCTTACAATTCCATAAAATACAAAGGGAGTAATCATGTTTTAAAGACTGCGGAAAAAAGGGCCTTTTTGGCCTAACTACCCTCTCCTTGACTAGAAGAAGTTTATTTTTTAAAAAGGACAATCTCTGGGCTTTGCAGCAAACCCCATACCTTAATGCCTGGATGTAAGGTTTACATCATAGGAAAAGCAGAGCTCTTCTCCTTGGAACGGCTTTCTCCAAGTATATTAAAACAACATGCAACAACGTAATATCAAACCACAAGTCTTCAAAACTGCAGCTGTGTGTAGCATGTTATGTCTAGGAGCTAGGCACTGTCCACAACAGAATAACAAGGGACATTATTGATCGACCTTGTACATCGTGTTTAGGCTAAACTCCAAGAAAGGCAGAGAACGTAAAAGGCAGCCTGTTCTCGTGTGACATGTACAAACAGATTCTTGCAAAAACAAAGTTATGTAGTAACGTGCGCAAAAGCAGCATTATGGCAGCGAAGCTCATGCTAACTTAGCAATGTCGACAATGTCCCCAGGCGCCATATAACACCCTCCACTTGGTAAGGTCATAGGACATAGACTAAGGACCAAAACAGAGTTCAAACATCAAGCAGATTTCAAAGCTCTTTGAAAAAAACAAATTAGGAAAAAATCTAAATTTCAACAAAAAAATATATACATTGTCATCCTAGCTCATTGGAATGGAGCTGTCTCCGGGATAATAACGTTATTATGAAGGAGGTATTATGACTGAGTTATTATGAAGGAGGCAGGAAGCCTGTCAAACTGTGTGATCTGAGGAGTGCCATTCCCTCAAAAAGACCATCCCTATCATTGTTGGAAAAAAGGGAAGCCATCCAATTAAGTAAGTCGAAGGAACAAACATGCTCCACATAATCAGAGGCCTCTAAAAGCATGAGTGGGCAACTTGCGTGATAGTCGATGAAACTTCGTTGCAGGACGTTCTGCGCAGCCGCACAGAAATCCCATGCATCCAAAACTCCACGTGCAGCCGCACGAGCCATACGACCATCCTCAGATCAAGCCTGTTCATGAGCCTTTATGGGGCACATCACCTGGATAAAATCTGGGACTGGACGTGACAAGTTGGAGAGGCATACATCCATTGCCCAATAGAAAGGACATCGCTGGCAGGAAAAGACGGGTTGCACGCTAGTAAAGTAGGCAAAGCGAAAAGTTAATCCATACTGAGGGCAAGCATTTCTAATGGCAAGCATCCAAAAACTTGTTGAATGCGATCACAATACATCTGCAATTTGCTTGGCCTGTGTAGTACCACAAGATGGGCAGCCATGATGCAGCAGAAACAGGAGAAGCAGGATTCCAGCACGCCAATATAAGGAGGAACCCTCCGAAGACGCTGGAAAAAATCAAATGAATAAAAGCCGGTATTACTCCAAATATCATCTGAAAAGTAGTCACAAGGCCCGATCCTACATGTTTTAAAAATTGTGCAAAGCCTTTCGTGTCAGACGCATTAAATATGTGGTGTATAAGCTCCCCAAAATGTTATGGGAGGTTAGTGTTCAGAAGGGACTGTATCTCGCTAGAAGTCCCAGCTACCTGTAATCCAAAGGTCTCTCTGACCGAAGTGAGAGAAACCTCCTGTTGGAATAAAAGCGCTTTGAGCCTGCTCAACTTGTTGAAATCTGTTTTCAAAGTCGGAATGGAAGGCCAAATTGTACTATCCAGACTCCGATGCGGGGGTGGAAACAGCACATTGCTACAACAAGTTATGCGCTGGGAAACTGTTACTAAGCACGGGACTTCTGCCCCAAAACTACAGCAGTCCTGGTTGTTCAAAATAAGATAAATGCCATTTGTCAGCGAAGTAAATGTGGGAATTATTGATGGCACTGGGGTCCCTTTTGAAAAACAAGCAAGATTAGGCGCTGACACGTTACAAGCGCCGTGCAACTTGACATGTTTGCAAACCAGGTAATGTCCTATTGTGGAATCGTAGTCTTCTCTTGTAAGAAAAACTTCCTTACCCTCCCTCTGACATCTGTAAGTGAAAGGCAGGGACCACAATTTGTGTAGAAATGCACTACCCAAAGGTTAAAAATGGCCAATCTGAAAATGTTGCATACAATATGTAAATTGAAACAGCGAAAAAAGAAGAGAGATAACCCCATGAATTAACCAGACAGCAGAATCCGTTTCCGCCACTGAGAAAGGTAAGGGCTCTAATTGTTCAAATTTGCAATAGGGTATATGTAGCATCTTTCCTGGACATAAATCGTTGTTTATCAGTTAGATTAAATGGCAAAAATAAAGCAGTGGCATTCAAATAATCCCAAGGCACTTTTCCCATTTTAAGAGTTTGCAGCGTCCATGCAAATTGCATAACAGATCCTAACTGATTTTGACCATGATATATCACAGATACATCATTCTGAACAATATCAATAACAGACTAAACAATATTATTCAACGTATAAATGCATGAAGAAAGTGTGTTTATGCTGTTGTTTACTACTGCAAGGACTTTTTCTAGTTTGGCTTGGTCAATTTGGCAGAGACGAAAGGCAGCTTCAATTTGCGATAGTTTCCAAATATCATTGTAAGCAGCATAAATAGATCACTTAGATCTAGGATTCCTAGGTCCTAAAAGAAAATCTGCTAGATCAATGTCATGCGACAGCAGAGAAAGATGTTGTTTCACTGATGTCAGTGTGGAATGTTTCAACCAGTGTTGGCATAACCTACCCACTGAATGTGTAGTGACCGAATGTGAAACAGTATACCGAGGATCTGGTCTAGTCTGAATGAAACTGGGTGTAACATTGTAAAAACGCATTTGACATGCATTTGTATTAGTTTGCCACACCAACCACCCGGAAGAATCAACTTCAGAGACATAGAAAGTGTCATTTCGAAACAAAGCTTGCAATGCCTTGATGGTATAATTTGTGGGGGTGCGCCAATCATCATATTCCACTAAGGACAGAATGGATGGGGTATTTAAATTCTTGACAGTTGCAAGCCCAAAACAAGTTGTTTTGTACACGGTATCATTTAAAAACAATATGTGAGCTGGGATCAGGCAGGCGTGATGTAAAGCTTCAGTTCCCTGAACCTGCCAAGGCTTTGTGCCCCAGATTTATTTAAAATCAGTAGTCTTTTTCCAGTGATCATAACCCTGCGTTGCCAATTAATTTCTAAACAAGTTGGCAAAATCAATTTAGTGTGGGTCAACATGAATTTGGATTGTGTAGATGATCGAAGTTTAAAGTAATACAGTTCCAGATTGGATACGTCATAATCTGTAAAATATGTGAATTTATCCCTAAGAGTTTTAGAACTCCCCTCTACGGAAGTAGGGCAATGTTTCCATTGTGTATAATTCAAAACAGGTCTCATGGTGTTTGTTTTATGCACAAAAATATAGCCATAATGCTGATAACAAAATAAATCCCCATAATTGGCAGAATTTAAATACAAATCTTCAGCATCAATAGCAGCATATTATTTTAAATCTGAAAACAATGCATGTACTGCTTGCACATCTCAATCATCAGAATGTATGTCCGGTGTCACCCCATCTACTAAAGAGACACAAAACACGTATGGTACCCTAAGTACCTCAGTCGGGCCATGAATTTCGTATGCTACTTTGTACCAACGATGCCTTCTGCAACCGGGAATGCTGAAATGTTAACATGAGACTGATCTTGTTTCATGATATGGGACGATGTGTGAGAGGCCAGAGCTCCATCGACCAGGTTTAAAGCAGAGCGTTCTGGCAAATAATGACCATTGATGAGCAAAAAGAACACTGTCACAAATCCAATTGACACGAAGAGGAAAATGATGATAAGCAGCAACCAAATGGAGGTCACAGGAGGGACCAGGTAAGTCTTTTTGAACCAAGAGAAAAAAATACTTAATTTAGTTGCTCTGTCTGCCAAAGTGGATATCGAGGAAGACGAGCTGGAATAGAGGCTGCCATGATCTCCATAGTAGCCACTCGTAGGTTGATTAATTAGAGGTAGGAGTGTCGGTCTGCTAGATGTTCTCCAGGACTGTTAGGCACCTCACTCACGGATTCATCAGGATGTTATGTACTCGACATCCATAGTGGAAGATAGAGGTCAGACAGGTGAAAGATCTATAATAGTGTCCATCACTTTCTTAGCCATACGAGGACTAGTGGAGGATGATGAAGTCAGTGGATCCAATGAAATTGCATTGCACGAAACTGCAGGTGTGACGCTATTCAGAATCGGCCACATGGTGTAGCTTGACATGGCCCACTGAAATATATCTGTTGTCTTTGCGACCAGGTAAAGGTGGTAAAATAACTATACAAGTACCCTTCAGTCCAAGCACTGGAACCGGTGCATGATAAGAGGGACCAAATTCTTTTTTGTTCTCCAACTTTTCTCATACCAGATCTCCGACTTTAGGAACCCAGCCGGCTACCGGGATCAGCAGTGCTGCTTCAGTGGAAGAGGGTAAATTTTCAGTTGCATAGCTGTCTCGTGTCTTCTGTAGATCCTGTAAAACAGTAGAATGATTATCTACGTCAAAGGTTGCGGCAAGCACCACAACGTCTAGATCATCAAGGTCTGACACAAACATTTTAATGCCAAAGAGCATTTTGTATGGGGTCCGCCCACCCAGAGATTGTCTAGGGAGGTTATTTAGTGCACGTTCAACCCCATACAAGTGGTACCTAATACTCTAGCTGAAAAGGATTGCTTTAAGTCACGGTTCATTCGCTTCACAATTGAATTGCCCTCAGTCCTGTATGGAGACGAAAACTGCACCAGCACCCCCGTAGACTTCATTGCATCCTTATACGCCTTAGAGGCGAATGCGGGACCTTGATCAGAATGGAAGGCACCACAGGCAAACATCCCGACTAAGACACTCAAATCCCTGATGACATTTTGAGCGTCAGCACTGCGTTGTGGCCAAACCCAAAGGAATCTAGTGCATGAATCAACTGCAACAAATATATATTTATACGCAGTATCAGATGAAAGAGGACCGCAATGATCAAGATAGATTCAGTCAAAAGGTTGATTAGAAATACACAGCTGTGTCTGAGTTGGGCGTGTTACCGTAGACTTGTTGATTTGCTGACAAATGTCACAAGTGAGTAAATAATTACAGGACTGTTTATATAAACCATGCCATCAGTAACGTTGCTGTAAGATAGAGACTGTCGCCGACACACCGGCATGCGCAGATGCTATGCCTTCGTGTGCAGCTTTGATCAGTGCTTATCTACGGTCTAGTTTGGGAATCATCCAATCCCCAACGGAAGGAATTAAAGCATAAGGAAATTGTTCGGGTGTTATATGATAAGAGTATTTCAAAGGGAAACCCGAAGGATAAGCTGTTCCCTCCCTCGTTGTATCTACCACTGCCAAAATCTCCTTATCTATTTTATTCATAAATCTTGTAACTGCTGCTATGGAACACGTGGCTACTGCAGACTTGGCCCCTTCATCAGCCAAAGAATTACCAAGAGTATGTGCTTCCACACGCTGATGGCCAAGGGTATGTATAACATGTGTGAGGGTCAGACGTTGTTTAAGATCTGCCACTTGAACCCAAAGCATTTTCTGCTTAATTGCGCTCCCTTTGAATCTCAATAATCATTCTGAAACCAAAAGAACAAGTTGTCATTAAAAGACTGGACACAGTAATAGGAATCGCACACAATAAGAGTATTCACATTTGGATCAGCAAACTTGAGAGCAAGAACAAGAGCACGCAGTTCCGCTAATTGAGCCATACAGTCTCCAAGTGCCTGAGTGTGCACAATGGAAGGCTTAAACTCTCCATTAACGATTGAGCCAGCAACAATTCCGCAAACCACAGAATAAGCGTGGAATCCATGGCCGGTTGAGCCGAGCCATTGGTATAAATGACGCAGTCGTACTCATGTAGAGGAAGCAGAGACAAGGGAGAAGGATGAACGTGTTCATACTGTAAAAACTCCTGTGTCTCTAAAGATGGATCAAAGATTAACGTGACATCAGCCGATGTCAAAGAAGTAGCCCATTGTATCCAACGGGGATGTAATGCTTTTGAGTTCGGTACACTTGCCTTAGTCACTGCTTCCTAAGCAGGGAAGGAAGTGACCATTAGAATGCGTTTGCCTTGCGGCAGTGAGCGTTCCTTCAGAATGGCTATCTGTACCGCCGTCAAGATTTTATCAACAGTAGAAAAGGGCATTTCACTAGGAGCGTATAAACTTTGATTTGTGTCTCCCTCATTAAATGTCAAGTAACTGAAACCCACTGTCCCAGAAACGATACGTATTACCAGGTTTGTGGTGTAATCACGCGTCAACACGTTTTTAGTTGCAAGCAAGTCAGTTTGTAAAGAATTCAGTATAGTAGTATGTTCCGGAAGCCAGCTGGCAAAAGAAAAAGTGGGTTGTATCAATGCATAAAGAGGTTTGATACACTGGGCATAATCAGGAACATATGTCTTCCGAAAATTTTAAAATGCCAGCAAAGACTGAAGTTTCTTCAGTGTAGAAGAGGGATGCAATTGTGCACATTTCTCCAAGAAGTGAGGGGCCAAGCCCTTTCCTTCATTATTGAGCTCATAGCCCAAAAAGAACACCGCTAAATGGGCGATGTGCGATTTTGCATAATTGAATTGATATCCATAGTCGGCAAAGGACAAAATAATCCTGTTGACTCGGACAAGGTGCGGCATAAGTTCATCGTCTGTCAGATAAATGTCATTTACATATGAGAACGCCTCAGGGTCCATGTCATTTAACAAAGACACAATCCGTGCCGCAAATGCCCCGGATCTATTTTAACACTCCATAGGCAATCTTGTACATTTTTACTGATTCCCGATGGCAGTGAATGCTGTCAATTTAAGGCTCTCAGGTGCGAGATTGTGAGTGTAGAAACCATTAGAAATATCAAGTGTAGTTTTTGTACTTTTTACAAACTAGATTGTTGACCAGTGCAGAGCTATGAGTGTTCTGCACCTCAAAAGTGCAACAATGACTGTTCAAATTTCGGTAATCCAATGCAATCCACTATGAACCATCAGGTTTTGATACCGTAAAGAGAGGATTAATTCATCGGTGATGTACATGATTCGATCACACCTTGATACTCCAACTGCGTTAGAATATCACAAACCGAAGGCTTTGACTCACCTCTGATTGGATATTGGGGTTGTGGCTGTGGCATAGAGCGTAAAGGTATTTCATGAGCCGGTGAATCAACGTCCCAACCCACCTGATTACGATACACCCCTGGGGCCAGGGCCAGAGCCCATTCAGCTGCGAAAGTCTGCGCATGCTCCTCAGGGACATAACGCAAAAAACTCTGAAGCATCACATCTTCCCCTCTAGAAGCGGGTAACAGAAAAGGTGGAGACCAATCTGCCTCCGCGAACAAAATGTCATATGAGGAGGTTAGATTCTCCCAGAAAACCACCATGATTAGACAAGGTGTATCACCTTCAATTTGGAAAAAAAATTCTTATAGTCTGTCCGGGGGGGGGGGGGCAACCCGGGTGTCAGCAGTCTCTACTGTAATGAATGTTTCAGTTGCGGTTGCCTCCAAACAGGGACACAGAGCCTCCCACACTATGATAACCTCCGCTGCGCTGTCGAGCAGAGTCACTGCCCTTGTCCAATCCAGGAGTTGTGTTCTCACCATCCGAGGCATACCTCGCTGTTAAAGCGGCAACTTTTTTCTTTTGAAACGGGGCTCGCAAACAAGGTAGCTCCTCTTGTTTTCCCTTGACTTCAAATTGTCGAAGCTGATCACGTCCCTGTGGCGCAGGTTGACTTTTGTCACGTTCCTGGCATTTCCCTTCTCCGACTTGAGAGCGCTGATCAGAGACTTGAAATCTATCAGGAGCTTAATTTTCCCGCGATCGCGCAAGTCATAAGTACGCTCAGAAGTTTCAGGTGTTGGTGAACCAGCACTCGTACCTTGATTTTGCCCCTGTTTTTTATTCTTCCAGTTCTTTTTAGGAAAGACCAGATGCTCTTCTTTATCAGACTGGCCTTTTTGTTGTGTTTGAGATTGAGTTTGTGTTTGAGTAAAAGGCTTAACTCCCAAATTATTGCGGCCTCTGGTCTTATAAGCTTTTGAAATAATGTTTGGTGATTTGCGTGGTTTGTCAACATCAGGGACAGCCTCCAAGTGGTTTGCAACTTGAAAGCTTACTGCATCGCCCTTGACATTCGCGAGGATCATATCAGCAACCACGTCGAACACTCCCACCAGTCTCATTACCAGCTCCACTGCCGCTTCAGCACCGTGTTCGTCTTGAACACGTTTTATTATGGAGGGGAGTACGGTCATGGATGGAGTGCCTAAGCACTTCAAACATACCGCTGCAAACACCTTGCCCCAGGTGTGACAATCAGCCATCTCGGGAAGTAAGTCTTTAGGCAAACTAATAGTCAATATCCTGTGTTTCTCCACAGGAGAGGTATTTGGAAAACCAGCCTCTAGTTGTGCAAAGTTTTCAGCAAGCCAATAAGGTGATTCATCCTTATTCTGTGGACGCTTGCCCATAGCTGATTTTACCATAACGGGGCTGATAGTCACACCACCAGGTCCCGTAGGTAGTGCAACAACGCCAGGTGGTCCCACGTATACGTTGCGCATGATGTACTATATAACAGCCCTATTCACACGTATTAAAGACGTATGTAAGACACAAAAATCTCCAATTGCAAGAGTTAAATAACGTGGGTGTGGGGTGTACCCAGCCAAAACAAGCCAGGTGGCCCCATCTATCGATGAAGAACCTAAAGAAACCGGTGAAACTGAGTGAGGGAGGGCGCCTTAAACTTTTAGTGCCCCCATTTTCACATGGAGTGCACTGCCCCCCTCACCTTCATCACGCAGTCGCGCCCCTTGCTCCCGATGTGGAACATGCCCTCCTCCTCCTCAGGGCTGAGGCCGAAGCTTGCGTCAGAGATGTCGATGCTGCCAAGTGCTGGATCTTGCGGGCCCTTGTGGGAGGTAAGGCGGCAGCATCGCGGGTAACAGAAAAGAGACATCACTGGGAACATGAGCCTCTAAACAGTTCTGTCAGGAGACAGCCTTGGTGACAAAACGTATCTCGAGCCCGAGAGAAGAGAGTGGGCCCTGAGAAAGAGACCACATTCAGGGAGCCCATGAGACATCATGGAGCGGCCTCTGGGGGCAAAGATGCGCGGTCACTAAGAGAAACAGACACTCGAAGCCGGAAAAGGAACTCTAAAATATGGCGACGCCAAAGAGAGTGTTTATGAGACTGCTGCGGGGGGCAGGAGACCTCCTAAACCTGGGGGGAGCGCTACCAGCTACGGACGAGACATTTTTACCGAGACTGCACCCAAGCAGCTGCAGATCCCGGATACAGAGAGACCTCCGAGAAAAGAGACCTTCCAAAAACACTATTTTAGCGAGGCTACACAGGCTCGAAGAGACATCCGGTCCGTAATAAATGGTCTGAGGACAGAGACATGACCCTTGCCCCACAAGAAGCGTTCACAATATGCACCCAGTCTCCCCTAGAGAGACAGCAGCCTAGAATGCACCCCTAAAGTGAAATTCCAGCAGAGGCTGCGACATAGTGAGGTCTCGGGGATATACCCGGTGAGACAGACCGGTGCACCTAGAAAGCATTCTCTAAAGTAGTGAACGCATTAAAAGAGACTGAGCGTGGATGGCAGCGGTGAGAGTTCACAAGACTCGGCGAGACCCACTAAAAGAGACTCCCAAGAAGACGAGCGACGTGTGAGATAATGTGCAGGTCTATGGGGCACACCCGCACCTCAGGAATAGGGAAACGATGAACTTTGAATGCGAGACCTGCACGAAAGACGTTTTTTAGGACAGAATCCGCTCAGCGTGGACTCTGACAGGGGTGCAGTCACACGAAGAGACACACTCCATGACACAGAAACAAGATCTCTTAATTCGACTGCTTTCGATGTAAATTGCAGTAGTCGAACATATTAAACAAACAAAGAGGCACTCTATAATTGTTATTGCATTTGTATAGCGCTTCATACCTCTTACGAGGCGCTAAAACTACTGAACGATAGTGCCTCTAGGACAGACTGAAAACAGAGGGGGCTTGCGTGCAGACTGCAACAGAAGACGAACTCTGCAGTGAGACAGCAGCAGCAGAGAGGCGTTGGAAGGGATGACGTCTTGGAGACACTCTGGCAGCACCCGAGGTGAGTGAGAGTGCAAGGGGGTGACTTCATGCAGCAGCGTAGCAAGGAGGCCGCGGGCCCTGGTGCAAGCAAGGAACATGTCTCTTTAGACTGCGCTTGGGGTAGTAGAAACAAATATTATCCAGGTTCAATGGGCCCCGGTGCCACTGCACCCGCTGCAGCAGTGGTAGCCATGCCCCTTACTTCATACAGGGAATCTGGCACTTTCCTTTTCCAAAAAGAGATGTAAAACTCTAGCTACAGGACACGCCTTGGGCCGACGACATCAAAATTAGAAATTTCAGCAAAGTGCCAAATTTCAACTCGGCCCAAATCAAAAGTGTAAAATAATCAGGCAAGCTCTTTCCTTTCATGAAAATTCCCAGTTACAAATGGTCGCCACTGGGCCGTTTGCTGGCAGACAAGGCTTTGGACATCCAGTGAATTGACACAGAGGTTAGCCTGGTTTCAGCTGCTGTTTGTAGCCGGTT
This sequence comes from Lissotriton helveticus, assembly GCF_964261635.1. Classification (NCBI taxonomy): domain Eukaryota; kingdom Metazoa; phylum Chordata; class Amphibia; order Caudata; family Salamandridae; genus Lissotriton; species Lissotriton helveticus. The sequence continues at coordinate 245,742,229 of NC_136062.1, read as the reverse complement.
ATTGACGTCTGAGGGTTACTGATTTCATTCCCCTCTCGTGGATGGCTGGCGGTGTCTGATAGTGTTTATTGATTATATCGCTTGCACTTTTAATTACCCAATCAATTTTTTTTCTTGCACACCCCTAAGCTGAACCACTGAAAACCATTTGTAAATGGACAGCTGAAATTTCCCCCAGAGGAATGTGAAACATTGTAAATGCAAAAACAAAACTTGAGTGAGATTTTGAATTTAACACCATTTTATATTCTGTAAAAACAGCACCACAATGATCTGTCGCACTATCAACACTCCTTATCCGAATTGACTTGTTTATTAGGGGGCAATAACCGCGTAGACTGCCTAGTCCTGTTTTTATTTCACGTAGTATGCTGCGCCCTCCATTGTCGCGCAGTGACACTCCACACAAGCCCCGCCACAGAATCTAACCAGAAATTTGTTTCTGGAAAAAAAAGTTAAACGTGGCTAGATCACTGTTTGAGAGAGCCCTTCCACCAGAAAATTAGAGTGCAACAGTCACCGTCAAAGAAAGGTGGGAGCTTGGTGTTGTGTGTGTGGCTCTGTGTGTGTGTGTGTGGCTGTGTGTGTAGCTCTGTGTGTGTGACTCTGTGTGTGTGTGTGTGTGTGTGTCTCTGTGTGTGTGTGTGTGGCTCTGTGTGTGTATGTGGCTCTGTGTGTGTGTCTGTGTGTGTGTGTGTCTGTGTGTGTGTGTCTCTCTGTGTGTGGCTCTGTGTGTGTGGCTATGTGTGTGTGTGTTTTTGAAACATAAATAAAATGCTTTATTTGCAATGTAAATAACTCAAACTCGCCTAAATACGCGACCTATTGCATTGCAAATGCAATAGGTCTCGCATTTGCGAGAGATTAAGCTATTCGCATTGTAAATCACAATGCCATTTATTTATCGGTTTTCTAAACCAACACATAAATAAAGATTTTGTCATTTACAATGCCAATAGCTCTAACTTTTGCAAAGGCGAGACCGTTGCATTGTAAATGCGTGTGGCTCATATCTATCTGGGTGGTATGGTGTGCCATAGCTACAGTACCACAGCGCTAGCATCAGGCAGCAGATTAAGGGCCTGATTCCTGATGGACCCGCAAAATGCAGATGCAAATTGTACACCTGTTAATTTGAGTTATCTCGGGGTGCACATATTAGTGAGTGCGCAGTTTACTTCCAATTTGCGTTTTAAGGATTGTGGATTAGCATATGGTTTGCACAAGATTCTACCAATTAGTGGGTGTGCTAAGTGACATTCTTGAGAAATCTGCTTTTGCTGTCTATACCATTCTTATCCTGATGCAAATTAAAAACACAAACTCCTGAACTGAATGCAATTAGTCCCTAACTTATAACTGTATTTTGGGTGCAGACGTAAGTTTTTTTCCTCCCCAAAACAGGATTTTCAGCATGATCATAATCAGATCCTCCGTAGTTGGCGTTCCTTGCCTTTTTTATTCCACTGGTAGTTCCAAATTGCCATAGGTACAATGTGTCACACTCAACAAGTATGGGTGTGACACAAAATGAAGTCAAATGTCTACATCACAATGTTTAAAAAAGCAATCTGCTTCTAAAAGGAGGGTTAGACCAGTGCTTAACCTGAGAGGTGGTGCATGTGGGCCCACTGGTACTCATTATTGGGGGCGTGGTACTTATTTTTCATCATCATCAGAACAAGGGAGAGATAGGAAGAAAAGTAGAATCAAGGAGTAAGAGAAAGATGAGAACAGTGACAAAAGCCAGGGATTAAAATGAACATGCAGAATTGAGGCTGAGGCGCACTGAGTTTATGGTAGCGGATGAGAGGCGTGAGGATGAATTGAATAGACTGCCTTGCTATTCAACAACCAGAACATTCAACATAGGCAGCAGGATATTAAGGAAAACCGTGGATGCCTGAACTCACTCTTACAAATTTGCAAAGGGTCAGATCGAATACAATAGAAAATATTATGACATGTTTGAGTCTTGCTGGACCTCATCACTGTGATAAATCTCGTGTCTGCACTCAAGCATTTTATTCTGCACCTCACTGTGATACAATATTTCCTCTAGATCTAGTAGTATTTGTAAGCTGGTTCACTTAGTTACCGCGCCCATGGAATCATTTTTCAACACTCTAAATGAAAGCGTTCAATCAGACCTTCCAGCATTTCGCTATTCACCAAATTACCACGTAATCGGGTAAGGAGCGCAATGGGCACACTATTTCCCATTATGGCCACTAAAAATAGTCTCCCGGCGGATAGCAAAAAAATGAGGAGTTCCTATTGGCTGTACACACACAAGCCGATTTCGGTAGTTTAAGTGACATTGGTATTTAAAAAGTTTGCGCACTATCTGCGAGCTACGTCGAAACCAACCCATATCTCCATGGTCTGGGGTGTCTCCCACATCTCCATGATCAGGGGTGTCTCTCACGTCTCCATGATCAGAGTAAGGGGTGTATCGGACGTCTCCATGGTCATGGGTGTCTCTGACATCCCCATGGTCTGGGGTGACTGATGTCTTCATGGTCAGTGGGGTCTCTGACGTCTCCATGGTGAGGGGTGTCTATGGGTGTCTCCCTGGGCTATTGTGCTTGGCTTAACCTATGCTCCAGAATGTTACCACAAAGGAGAATATATATAAATATATATATATGTATATTGGTGTGTGATCAAGAGCACGTGTTGCTCGAAACGCGTCGCCTGAGAGGAGAATAAAATCTACCTTACTGCAGCCTGGGGTCCGTGTCTTCTATTTGCAGGAGCTTGTTGCAGTGTTGAAGACTTGGTTTTTATATATGTGTATATATATATATATATATATATATATATATATATATATATATATATATATATAGAGAGAGAGAGAGAGAGATATATCAAGAAGGAAGGAAAATTCCCATTCTCTAATGCTGTCTTAATAAGCACAGCACCTGAGATGACTGTGAAAGTTCGTTCTTGTAGGAAGAAGGTAGAAAAGTAGTTTTTAAGCTGCCATGGACTACTATACAAAAAGCATTGTTCGCCATCCTGTGTAACAAAATAGAAGCAGGGCATCAGCTGACCCCTCCTAGCTTTGTAGAAAACCATGCATAAGAAAGTTATAGAACTTACCAGTGAAGGGATGGGTTTAGAGACACACAGACTGGTTGCTGTTGGATTGTGGACACTTGGAGATCTGACTTTAGGTTTAATAATGGAACAAAGAGGTATGTAGGGAGGCTTTACATGACCTACCATGTTATGGTAGACTAAAACAACCTGCTGTTAGACGACTGGTTATAACATAGGTAGGGTCGAGATTAATTGCATTGGGATGTATCATGGTATATGAAACGTTTCCTTGATATGTATAATATGTCCTGATTTATTTATAATATGTTATGTTATGTGGGTATTTATAAGCAATCGTTTACTGAAGTTTTTTGATGATATCAAACAGCACACAATAAAATATATTTTATTTTTTTATATATTCATTGTATAATTAAAATATAAACCATTTATAATTAAAATATAAACCATTTAAATATGAAAGTATAGAGGAAAATGCATAAAAGGCATGGAGGTGTGTTTAATTCATCTGATGCCTCTACAGAAAAAGCTCTACTGCTGAGAGTTACTGTCTGGGCTTTTGGGGTGTCCAGTAAGAACAGCCAGTGGGAGCGCAGGGATTGATAAAAGGTATAAAGACAGAAATTTGAGGGTATGAGCTGGGCCAGTACCACGAATGAAGGTGTTCAAGAAAAGGTGCATTATGCTTTTCATGAGGGATGCCTGGAAAAAGTCAATCAGACACATTCTATACCTGTTGGGGACATTTTGTGAGCTTGTTAGGAAGGCCAGATAGAAGGCATAACCATAGTCTAGGTGAAATTGAACTAAGGTCAGGACAATTGGAATATGATGAGTGGCTTGGATATAGGTAGAATTCTTTCTCAGACGTTTGAGCTGCCAGACACGTGCTGATCAATTTAGAAACCTGATGATCTATGGAAATATCTGCACCTCGGTGAATGCGCAGATTCAGTACCACTTTTGAGGTGTACGACAGAAACGTATCACGAGTTCCATGAAATGAAGCTCAAACTGTGGATATTGTTTTTTGTAATCAACAGTTCTGTTTTAGTGGGTTTGAGGATTTGGGTGTATTATATGGTATGGTTGTGCAACCTTACTGTGTAAAGCACTAGCAAAACCAAGTCTTGGGTCCAGTCAGGCTCATTTGTAAAACCTCTAGCTCAATCCCTAGTAGCTGTGGCTTCAAGCAGCAAAGCTTAAACAAAGTCACTAATGTAAAGCATTTAGAAGCACTACACAACAAAATAAGAAAGTCACACAACATGAAAGAAATCCAACACCAATTTACAAAAGTAGATTATATTTTTTTGACTTCTTAGAGACTAAGATGAGCAAAATCCACTGGAGTGTTCTGGGGATATAGATTTTTATGGTTTACATTTCTTTATTAAGTTAACAACACACAAATACGACCACGTATGTTTCGCTGCCAACAAACAGTGCTGTGGAACATGCGACTTGACAGAGCGAATCAAGAGCGCAAGCTTGACAGTGGGCGCGTGTCCGACTAATGTCACATACATGAAATAACATTTAACAAAAGGAAAGAAACCTTGGGCGCCCCCCTCCCTCCACCCATCCAACCCCACCCTGTGTTCCATGTCCACTACCTAAGCTATGCTAAACCATAAGTGAGATCACTCGTCAGTCTGTCCGTTAGGCGTAGCAGACGAAGGTATCGGGGACATGTGACCTCCGGGAATTCGGTGGCTAAGAGCGACAGAAAGGGTTGCCACAGCTCCTCATATTTGGATCCCTCCCCTGCCATGGTATGTGTCAGCTTCTCCATACCGAGTACATGCCACAGACGGTACAGCCAGCCTGTGAAGGTTGGGTGTTGGGAGTGCGCCAGTGTGTGAGTATATTTTGTGTCGCTGACCCCAGCGCGATTGCTATCTGTCTGCTTCTGCCAGATCGTAGTGGGTAAGTCGGGATTGGGGAGACCCAGCAGAAAATATGCTGGAAAGCGTGGGATTTCTGTCTCGAAATGTTTGTCCACCTCGTCCAGCACCTGGGTCCAGTAGGGTTGAACATGTTCACACTCTCACAACAGGTGCACTAAAGTGCCTACTTAGCCACAGTCACGCCAACATGTCGCCTCCCGAGGACGGTACATTGCATGTAAACTCTCCGGAGTATAATACCAGTATGTTACTTACTTTGTGAGAGTTTTAGTAAGCCCCATGTGGTACGCAGAATGTCGGACCCTGTAGCATATCCCCTCCCACTCTTTGTGGCTGAGTGTCCTACCCAGTTCCTTCTCCCACCGCGCTTTACCGGGATTGTACATGTGTGTATACCTGGCCTGTAGAATCTTGTATAGATCAGAGGCGAGCTTTTTATCTGACGTACGTGTGATAAGCCACCTTTCGTAAGGGGAAAGGTGCCTATCTGACTCAGAACGGACCTGGAATTGAAGCGCCCAATGCCTTACTTGTAAATATCTAAGCGTCTCCGGGAGCCCATATTCCTGCTTAAATTGGAAAAACGGGATGACCCCTCCGGCATCATACGTGTGATACAAGGAAGCGGCATCCAGCAGGTCTCCAACTTGCAAAGGCAACCGTGTCCATACCGGGGGTGGAATCAGGGTTGTCTATTAATGGGGTGAGCGGAGACGGGAAGGTTGTGAGTTCGTGTTTGATATTGGTAGCGTCCCACACCTCAAGGGGAACTCGCATAATATACGAGGCATACAAATTGTGGGGTCTATGGGTCTATGGGACTTGCACAAGAAGGGAATTTCCTGCAAGGGTTTCACCGCCACAGCTTGGTCTTGAAACAGTCAGTTTTCTCTCATTCCCAGCGATTCCACTCAACCAGATGCCGCAGTTGATCTTACTGGAAGTAAAGCCGGAGATCGGGAACTCCAAGTCCTCCCCCCTCAGGAGCAAGCGTTGCCAGTTTCCACCTCAATCGTGGTTTCCGACCACTCCAGATGAATTGAGCAAGATCTGATTGTGTCTGCTGTATCCATCCTGCGGGTGGTCGGAGGGGAATGGTGCTGAAGAGATAGAGGATCTCGGGTAGTATGGTCATTTTGACCGCCACAATTTTGCCTAGCCATGAGAGGGGGTAATGCCTCCATTGGCCTAGTTCTCAGTGACTCTTCCTACGCAGGAGTGCATAGGTGGTGGTACCTACTGCAGGAAAGGAAGAATCCAGCTGAATCCCCAGATATGGGATCATGTCTGCCGCCCATTGAATGGGAAGCAGGTTTTGCAAATAGTCCTGGGTGGGTTGTGACAGGGACAGGTCTAGGGCCATCGATTTATCTGTATTCACCTTACATCCTGCAGCCCGCGCAAAGATATCCAAGTCCGCTAGGCATACCGGCAATGCACTCCTCGGGTTAGCAAGTGAAATTAACACGTCGTCAGCATATAGACTAATCGTATGGATATAGCAGCCGAGTTTAATCCCGGTAATCGCTGGGTTCTGCCGCATTCTCTGAGCCAGGGGTTCCATATAGAGGGCAAAGAGAAGGGGTGACAAAGGATACCCCTGCCTTGTGCCTCTTTCAATGGGAAATTGGGAGGATATGTATCCGTTCACTCAGACCGTAGCTGTGGGAAACTTATAGCAGTTTAGGATGTATGTGCATAATCTTTCCTCTATCCCCACTCGTTCTAAAACCTGCTCTAGGTAAGGCCAGTGGACAAGATCGAATGTCTTCTCGGCGTCGATGGTGAGCATCAGGTACTCCTCCGGCACCCGTGTAGCCTTCTCGATGAGATGTAGGAACCGTTTGGTATTATCTGATGTTTGGCGCTCGGGGATGAATCCTGCTTGGTCCGGGTCAATAAGACCGGGTAAATGAGGGGCAAGGCGAGCGGCTAGAATCCCTGTATACAATTTAAGATCTATGTTAAGGAGAGATATTGGGCGATATGCTCCGCCCTTAGATTTATCCTTCCCGGGCTTGGGGATTACAGCTATGGAGGCCTCAAAAAGATCACTCGGAATCGCCCCAGGGTCGGCGAAGGAATTAAACAGCTGGGTGAGAAGAGGAGCGATCAAGGCACAAACCTTCTTAAAAAAGATAGCAGAAAAGACATCTGGTCCGGTGGCTTTTGCTGGCTTAAGACGAGATATGGCGGTGATGATCTCCTCCGTTTGAATGTTTCTGTCGAGGTGGTCGGCCTGGGCTTTGGTCAGAGTTGGCAGGATGACAGAGTCTAGGAAGGCAGCTCCATCGGAGCTTTCTAGCGGGGCACTGGCGTACAAATCGTGAAATGCTTCAGCTATGACACCATCTTCCGAGACGTATTTACCATCCACCCGGCTGATCTCTCGGACCCCCTGCTTTTGACGGACTTCCCGCAACCTGTAGGTAAGGAGGCGTCCGCACCTGTTCCCCCCAGTATAGTAGGCGTGTCGCAATCTCAGCGCTGAAAATTCCGCCCTATCTTGGTCAAGCGCCGCTAGTTGGTGGCACACGGCCTTAAGCTGTCGCCACACCCGAGGGGCTCCCGTCCTCTGGTGCATCTGCTCCAGCTCCCTGGTTTGCTGTGTGAGTTCTTCCCTTTTGTGCCTGCGCTCCACATTATCTGCGGCCGAAATGGCGATTAACTCCCCCCTGATGACTGCCTTCAGAGCTGCCCACTGTGTTGCAAGTGTTGTGTCAGTGTTGGCATTATGTGAGAGGTAATCAGTGATGGAGCGCTGTATGCGCTTAACTACTTCCTCCCGGTGCTGGAGAGTTTCTCTGAGGCGCCATACCCTGGAGGGCCGTGATATGGGCGGGAGGGTGAGAGTGGCGAGTACTGAAAGGGAGGCAACTCCTATGTCAACATTAGTCATGAGCACGCGTACAGGTGCAGATACTAAAAAGTGGTCCAGCCTCGGGTAAGTCTTATGTGCATTGGAGTAATAGGAGTACTCCCGATCATGAGGATGAAAGCTATGCCACAGGTCGCATAACCCCAGGTCGTGTAGTCGAGCAAGCCCCTCTGCAGAAATTGTGCCTGTCTGATAAGTGCGCTGACTACATCTATCTTTGTTGTTATCAAAAACTAGCTTCAGGTTGCCCCCCAGAATGACATTGCGGTCTGTCGTGGCTGTGGCTTTCATGAGAGCGGAATGCAGGAACCGTTCCTGGCCCTCGTTCGGGGCGTACATGGAGCCAATAGTGAATGTCAATCTACCCAGGGCAAATTGGTAGGTCAGAAGTCTCCCCTTAATCCCGGCTTCTTTACGCAGAACCTCCCCCTTAAACCGCTGAGTCACTAAGATTGCTACCCCAGCTGTTCTTAGTAGGGCCTGAGGAAAAGAATTGGGTGGGAAATGTCCGGGACCAAAGACGGTGGCAATCCCTAGCCAAGAGGTGAGTTTCTTGTAGAAGGCAGAGATCTGCTTGGGTGTTTTCTAGGCATGACAGGACTGCTCTGCGCTTCACTGGGTTATTGAGACCTCGCACATTGAGGGTTAAAATCTTAAGCGTGGTGGCTGGCATAACCGGTATCAAATAGGACCAAAAGCTTAGATAAAGTGCTGTACATGGCGCCACCGGAGCGCAGGGGTGATCAGGTGACATAGGGCTCTGTGGGTATGTGGAGCTACACTAACTCTAAAAGGGAAGTGGACATGGAACACCGGATCCCCCCCATAAAATCCCCAAGAAAAAACAAAATTTAGAACAATTGTTAAGAGTGAATTGTAACACATTGTCCATCATCCATCGGTAATTGGTAATAATGCAGTTTGGTGTAAACTACCAACAGTGAAAAGGCCCCCCTCCCGCCCACGACCTGGACATTAACAAATCAGCCAGTCGGCTAAATATAGTTTCTAAAGTTAGCTAGGTTGGGAGTTGGACAGTTCCGCGGAGACAGCTTCCAGAGCCGACTTCTGGCCCTCTGTAATTTCCGCAGCAGGGGGTTTCCTGGGACGGCGTCTGCGGCCATGCTGTCGCCATCGGGGCCTGGAGTCGTCTGCGTCCTCTTTAAGGCTCTCGTCCCCACTATCCTCCCTTGGGGTTTTCACACCCAGCAGTCTACGAGCCTCTGACAACGAGCGTAATTGGTACAGTTTGCGATCCATGCGGAACACAAATCAAAATGGATGGCCTCAGCTGTAAGGAATATTGCGCTGCTGGAGATGCATAGTGACAGGCTTGAAGGTTTCTAAGTTTTTGCAGGGTGAGGGCGGATAAGTCCTGATACAGAACAGGCATCTGGTCACGGAACTTCAGGGGATGCATCGGACATGCTTTTTGGAGGATAGCTTCTTTGGTGCGGTAGTCTTTGACACAGACTAATATATCCGACAGTGGAGCCGATGGTGCCGGCGGAGGACCCACTCCGTGCGCGCGGTCCAATCGCAGTTCCGTCTCCAGAGGTCTACCCAGGATATGATTGAAGAGCTCTTTCGTGTAGGTGAAAAGCTCTTTTGAGTCGTCGTCCATCTTCACTCCCCTGATCCGAAAATTATGGCGCCGGGAGCGGTTTTCCAGGTCCTCAAAGTGGGTTTGGAGGTCGACCTGTTGATCGTGTATCCTGAGGACCTCCTGCTGAAGTGCCACCATCTCGGTGTCCCTCCCGTCACTCTTGCCTTCCAATTGAGCAACCCTCTCGCCAATGCCATCCATGTATCGACGTACCTCCCTGATCTCCGATCCGAACTCCTGCTTGAGTGTGTGGATATCTTCTCTCAGTGCGACAAACATAGTCCCAAGAAACGCTTTGGTGATGCGTTCCGCGCCATCGTCACACTCTGATGTCGGGCCAGAAGTATCGGCCGCCATGTTGGAAGCCGAATGTCCAGCATGTGCCTTTGCAAACAAGTCTTTAAGGGTCTTGTCCTTGCGTCCCCTGGAGGAGGACACAGCTCGCCCCAACCAGATCCAAGACAGCTATGAGAGGACCTCTGTGGTGCAATGTCTGACTTCCTCGCAGCGTCTAGTGCCTACCAATGTCCCAACTAGAGGTCAGGGAAGCTAGGGCACCAAAGAGACCATGCAGACCTCAACGGATTGCGCAACCCTCGCCTCCGCCAGCTACTCTTGGGGGTCACCTCGGTTAAGGTGTCGCTATCGGGCCCTGTGGGCCGGAGCTGGCCTACTCTCCTCCAAAACTATCTTTTGCGCTGCCGCTCCCCACCTCTAGGGTGCTCTCCAGCTGATGCACTTGCCTGTACCATTTCGATGCTGCTGTCACGCCCGCCGGCCAACCAGTTCACCAGTTCGCCCCCAGTTAGCTCTGCTGCTGAAGAGTGCCGCCAGACCGCCGAGATCTTTCACCCACGCCGGCTCGTCTGTGTGTTACTGGATGGTTCCTTCCCTGACGGTGTGTGCAGTTGCTGGTGCTCAATGCACTGAGGAGGTCAGGATGTTTGGCCCAGCGGTGGATGGCACCGGGGTGAACCACCTTAGCCCTTGGTCATAGCTCTATTTGGGTCCATCAATCCTCCAGTACATGCTGTCAGCGGGTGCCACCATACCGGACCCCGCGGCGGTTGGCTCCTGTCGCAGTAGAACTCCCTCTCACTCCTCACAGGGATCAGGCTTCTGCGTATCCAGGCTAGCCTGGTCCGCTCTCGCACTCGGCAAAATGGCGGCTATCCCTCTGCTGGCAGCGATCCCGGCGGGGCCCGCTCTCCTGCTTTCCTTCACGCCCAAGAGCCCCCGAAGTGCAGTGTCCCTTCCAGCCGGTACGGGGGGCAAGCCCAGGCCTCGGGCAGCTCCATCCGCTGTACGTCAATCAGGCAGCACATCTATCGTCCTACCTTCCGAGTTGCAGAGCCTCACCCGGGTCCTGGGGAAACAATGCTGGTTCGGTGTACCCCCGCACCGGAACGGGAGGGCTCCGAGATCCCTGCTGGGCCCTCGACCGTATCCGCGCGGGCTCGGAGGTGGCAGGGTCCATCCTCAAAATGGCAGTCTGGGTATCCGTTTCTGGAGCCCCGCCGAACTGTCGCTAGTCCGCCTCCTGTTTCCGCCGCTCGTGGTTCTGTGCCCCGTGGGTGTGAGTCTTCAGCGCCGGCTACCACTCTCTCCCGGCTGTTGGGGTTCTGTCTTTCAGGCAGTGCGCAGTCCCGCTACCAGTCACTAGGCCTCACCTCCCGGCCCCGCGGGTGCACCATGCCGACAGGCCCATACCTCACCGCGCAGGAAATGTGCACTCCGGGGCTCCGCTACTGCCCCGGTCCGGCGCCGCAGCAGTACCGGAACCACACCAGTCCCGGTGCTGGGCCGATAGCAGCGAAAACGGCCCGAAAGCCGGTGCTATGACAGCCCGTCGGTGGGAGCCTCGGAGCAGCACGTCTGCACGGGCCACCATCTTGACCACACCCCGAGATATAGATTTTTAAAGAAAATGTAAATCTCTGTTCTTTTAGTCACAACTGCAAACAAGCCTTGGTAACCATAAAGTATCGAAACTTTTGAAAAGTTTGAAAGAGTTGTGTTTGGCTACTCCGAACTGACTAAGGCAACCCAATCGAGCAGGGAGAAGGTAAGGGGGCCACTAAGGAATATTTAGATACTTACGTGGTCACTAAAGCATTCTCCAGTCAGTTCTGAACTCTGCATCACAACCACGATAGACTGTAATGGCATGGTCCTGATGCTGAGGATGCAGGAGATGGAGGATTTTCAAGGATGCTCTGAGTGCTGTGCGGCAGTCTGTGTGGTTACTCCTTGGTCCATGGGTCAGGTGGGGCGACTTTTGCCACGGAGGCCGGGATCCCATAAAGTCCGCTTGGAGCCAGTAGAAGGCTAGCTGCTGCTGGGATACATAACATAATATGCTCATTTGTATGGCACACATTCATCCAGAAGGGTAGCTGGTGTGGAGTAACAGATATTGATGGCATTCATTTTATTGACCTCGGAAGAATCTTTGTAGCTCACCTTTTGGGCCACCACCCTGCGTGGCTTCCTGTGAGCGGGAAGTAACACCTCCCTCTGTAATAGGGAATGAGTCAAAATGCTACACCTTCCCAGGGGAGGCACAACGAGGAAAAATATATTTATGTCTCCTCGTTGTTTACTCTTCCTTAGAAAGAGGAAAGTGCCTCAGAAGATTGTTTTGTGCAGGAAGGTGTCCCTTGCTCCACATAAAACATCCTGCCTGCAATGCAGGCACCCTTGCACCATGGTGCAAGGGTGCCTGCATTGGCGCTATGCCAAGGATTGTGCAGCAGCGCAAGCAAAGAGCAGGAATGGGTCACATATTGGTAAATATGGCACATCCTGTGCTCTTCCTTTCATGCAGCACTGAGCATTGCTATGTTGCATGAAAAATTATTAACTCTGGCCCTTAGTTTCTAATAGCGCGAGTGGACTGTTCCTGTATCATGATGTAGTGTCCTTTATAGAGGTGGGTCATCAGCTCTTTGCTAAATTTGAGCAGGGTTAGGGCAGTCCTATTGTGTACCAGGATGCCATTGCAGATCCTAGGTTCAAAGGAGAAGGCTAAAGGCTTATATCTTTTTTGCACTTCTGTGTGTTACAGGCAGGTGCACTGAGCTAACCCAAGCCCTTGCGCATGTTGTGTATGTAAGGACGGCTTTAACTCATGCGGTCTATTCTGTGTCCAGCCTTTGGCCACACCAATGTGACCAGCTTTCAGGCTCTTATATCTGCACGCTTCCCAGTAGCTATAATTGTACTTAGAAATGTGTTTTATAGTCAATCATTTCTCTTTATATTGTGACTCTTGCCCTGTTGATATTTCCCAAATGTGCTGAATGTGTTTTTCATTCAAGTATTCGCAAGCCCTGCTCCAAATGTGTGCTGCTGTATCCAGAAGGCAAGAAAAATAAGTTATTTTGGGATTGGAAGTGTGAAGGAACATGACACAGATTGAGTGATGGTGTGAACATGTCCAACACTCCATTGTACATTGTATTTCAAAATGCTTTTTTTAAAGGTAAGCTGCAAACTTTGAAAAATAATTCAAAATCTGCAATTCATTTCTACAAGTTAAATTAGAGTTTCATCCGATAACGTTATATTGAGTGAAGATACTCGTTCATATATTGTCTAGAGGAAGAGGAGCATAGAGGAAAGCCATGTTGAGCTACAGAGAGGACTTTACAATTTGAAAAGGAATTCTTACCACCTTTTTGTGCTACCTACGATGTGATACAAAAGAAGCATTTTATGAGCTTCCTTTGTGGTGGTCATGAGGGGCACAACATCATCAGTGACATTGCAAAGCTCTAATGCAATCATGAAACCTGGGTTCCCTTGTCCCCTGCCCCTGGTTAGGTTGTGAAATTCAGCCACAGCTAGGGTACAGACTTTCCCTCATGACCCTGGGCCACGGTGCCCTTAAACCAGCTGCACTAGCGATTACTCCCCAGAACAGCACGACGGCACATGATTGAGAATGAACTGGCTGCAAAAAAAGGCTGGCTATGGGGGTGAGCAGTAAATCAGTGGTGTGTCTTTACTGGATAAACAACACCCATATCTGCCTAGTTTTAATACAGTTCCAGAGGTACACAGCACCATTGCAATGTATTGTAACATTTTAGATAGCGCTTACTACTATGTGCGGCACTGAAGCACTTGCCGACATGGGTAGCATGTGTAAGGTGTGTGGATGGCAGTGTGCCGTATTTGTTTGGATCCTATGTAGAAAGTGTTTCCATGCTGTGCGTGATGACCATCGAGGTGCTGTTATCATGTTACAGGATGCAGTGCATAGCCGTGTGACGGATGAAGAAGTGTGAGAGATAGGCGCACAGTTTATGGTTTTCAGTAAACTGATAGCTGTGAGCAGCTCTACAGGTCCTTTTATTGGTATTTCTTACGATCTTAGCCCACTTAGCTGGTTGAGATATTTTAAGTTTATGATACTGAGGAGGCATAGGTTGGATTATGACATAGTGGTCAGATCTCTTGGGAAGAACTTTGTTTTATATATATATATATTCAATATATATTTTCTAAATTTTCTGTGTTTGTGCTGATCCATTTGCAGAATATGGGAGAACTTCACTTCTGAACTTCGTAGTCTGAGTTTTTTAGAAAATGTAGATGTCTAAATATCAACTTACCTATTTCCTCGCAAATTGCCAACTCATTTGAAACATTCCCCTACATATGACAATGCAATCCTTCTTTCTGGTTTCTGCCATTTTTTCTGTTTTTGATGTGATTTTACATGGAATAGAATATACCGTGTATGTGAAGGTACTACTGCGGGCACATTCTATTTTGTAAGTGTAGATATTTGAACAGGATGTACTTTGCACTCAGTTAATATGTATTATTTAAGTCAATCGACTGCTGATCCTGAACAAAGTATTAGAAAGCTTTCAGCTTCTTCTGGGGAAGAGAATCAGCCTACAGCAGCTTTCCTTATTCCTTCCAGGCCCCTGATTCTATATATCCAGGCCTGTGTGGATCCAGATGTCACTGAAGCCCCAAGCCTTAGGACTAGCCTGAACTCTGGTAGGCCTCATTGACAAACAAGGCAAGTGTGTCAGCCAGAGGCATAGAGATTTCAGGATGAGGTTAAACTCTGAAGACAGAACAATTTTCATTGGTTAAGATCTTTTCTCTTCAGCTAATTTACTGGCTTTGTTTCAATGGGAGTGGATATTACTAGTCTCCATCTCCTTTTAGACATGGTGACTACCATACTCCATGTTTCGCCCCGACTATACTCATTTGTACATGGACTTATGGGAGTGAGAAGCAGGTTCTGTGGAGTGCAGCAATAGTGGTCTATTTACAACACATAATCTGTAGATTATGGTGTACAGATTTTTTGGGGGATCTGGAGGGGTGATCATAAGACAGCTGATCTCTTACTCAATTCTTTAAACACAGATAATTTGAATCGTAATACAACAAAGAATGCCAGTATTACTTCCATAGATTTTTTGGATGTCAGAGTCAAGGTGATGAATATTTTAACCAGTGAGTTATACAGGAAGCCAACTACAGGGAATATATTTTTGCGTTTAGGGAATTATAGGGAGCATGGTATAACTGTAATAAAAAGAGTGCCTTTAATAAAAAGAAAATGAATATTGTAGCGACATTTAAACAAAGCAGGGGGGGTGCAGAAAGTACTTTTTGATACAGTGAGAAGAGCTGGTAAGACCAATCGAGGGGGGATGTTATTTGGAACCTCTAAAAGCAAAGACAACATGAAGACCCCCAAAGTGATCACCATACATAATGCACAATCTCATGCTGCCAGGGACATACTAAAAAGACACTGGCAGGTATTGAAAATAAACAATATTCTAATACATGCCTTATCAGCAGTACCTAAGATTACGTACTGTAGGACACAGGAGTTCTGTGACTGTCTGGAACATAGATAAAATGCTAAAATTAACACTTGCTTGTCCTCTCAAAATGGGATTTTGAAGATGCAGAAATCTCAAGGCTTGCATTAGCAGCAGCCACATGAAAACCTATCAAGTATGTTATACAACTGTAGAACAATAGATTAATGAGTACATTACCGGTAAATCTGATTTTGTGATATATGTGATTGAATGTCGCTGTCCAAAAAGGTATTTAGGGACCACTATATTTCCACTTAAAAAGAGCGCTGTGAAGCACTTGAGAGCTATTTGCCACAGTATTGCAAGACATTTTTCCAGTATGCATCACGGTAATGAGAAGTTTCTTGCATATGTTGACATCAGTTGAATACTCATTGACACTAGAAGTAACAGGGAATGTCTGTTAAGGAGAAGAGACTGAATTATTGCTCTGGAAACTTGAGTACTGTATGGTCTCAATATGATTGAATAACTAAATGTACGTTCGTGGTTCCGTTATTGTCCCTCAGTACTAGATTGTTGTTTTATGAGATTTTTGTGCTATATCTAGATATTTCTCTTTTCTTTATCACAGAAATGACAAGAGTAAGAACTAGTGAGTATTATGGATTTGTTATTGATATTATGTCTATAAGATGCCGCCTTGTCGATGCTACGTCTGAGCACTCAAACTGGTATAAGTTTATTTCAAACAACACTACTGGTCAAGTAGAAGGTGTGATTAAACAAGCCAACAAAAAGCAAATGAAGGCAGGCAGTAGGTGGAGAGATACCCTAAAGTGCCAATAGTTGGAGGAAACAGGCAGAATGTAGAGCTCAACCCTTTCCAGACACAGTATAGAGATCACACCTTACTTCAAAATGGGAATCGCTCCCCTTCAATTGCAGATTAACTTGTTTATCTCTGCTCTGTGGTGCCAGAAAACTAAAGGGAGTGACACTAAAACACAAGTGTGGATTAATGAAAGCAGCTGGGGGCCTCCTCACTATCAGTAGGCAAATCTGCGTGTCTTGGGTGCTGCTGTACACAAACAATGATAAAGGCAACACACTCACTGTGGTCAACTCTATCAGTCAGTCGATGGATTACATACTTAGGGGTAGATTTACAAGAACTGACGCATTAATTTGCGTCACATAAAAAAAACTTGCGTCACCATGGATGCATCGCAATTTACAATGCGGCGCACCATGGCGCTAGGATGGACAGATGCGTGAAACCTCTATTGGCGTAAAGGCAAAGCATTGCTGAAGTTGTGTCGCAAGCGCAACGCAACTCCAGAAATGCTTCGGACTGCCTTTCCATTCTGCTGCATCACTCCTTATGCCTGCTTCAAGCAGGTGTAAGGTTTTGACTTGACTCAGTGGCAACGTAAAAGTAACTCAGTGAAATCGTGTAGATTTCAGTGTGTCACTTTTACGAAGCTTTCTTGTGTCAGAATGCCAAACCTGCATACATTATACCTGACACAGGTATAATGTGGCGCAAGGCTTTACAATGTGACACATCTCCAAAGTTGCGTCACATTGTAAATGTGTCGCAATGTGGCGCATTGTTTATGACGCCGCTGCATCACACAAGTGACGCAACGGCGTTGTAAAAGAGTCGCAAGGGGCTTGTAAATTTGGCCCTTAGTGCTGCTCCGTGATTAAGATCCCCGGCAAGTTTCATTGCTGGTGTGGTGACCACCGACGCTCTAGTCCATGCATACCACCGCCACTCTGTATCACTGCGGTGAATGTGCTGGAAGAGAGGTAGCTAAGGGAGGGGTGCTGATACTGCCACCTAGTTAACTTAGCGTACCCTATATGAATTACAGAAATGATCACCGGCAACAGGTCAAATGTAATTCCTGATGGTGGGAGCTCCCTACTTGTGCATTTTTTCACTTCACATGCTGGCTCCACCATCCTGTTGTTTTAACCTTTGACAACTTTAGGCCCTAATTAGTGAGCCATCAGCAGGCACAGGCCAAAGTCTTGTGCTGGGAGTTGGTCATAAGCCAAACCCATCTAAAGATATGCTGACACCACGCCCCGTCCCATAGACTTCTGGTTTATATGATCAGATATATGTAAAACCCCCAGGTGCAGGATACCTGCCCCCACTGGACTGGGCTGAAGTGGGACAAAGCACCAAGCTCATCCGATAATTGTTGTCATTTGAAAGACTTCACTGGCAACATCCCCCATGTCTGATGTTAGGTGGTGGAAGACTGCTCAGCCTCAATGCAGTCTAAGAGCAAGAAACAGGAGAATGGACCAAGGGAAGTCTTCCAGTGCATCTGGCAATCCTATGCCCTGCAAACACTGTGGGAGACACCCTGCATCAGCTCCCACTTTACCATGAACTCTAACCTCTGATTCTGCCTTTTAGAACTTGAAAAATATTTCACTAAATGCATTCTGGAGAGGCCTGTACACCACACATTCTTCTCAAAAGAAAGGTATCTTTTTCCAATGGACAACACTCCCTATGTCAGCACAAACTTGTGTATTCATGGTTCGGCCAAACATTTTTATTAGTCTTCCAAAATGGGATAGGTTTGATAACATTTATGTCATTTACTGTGGACTTGCATTCCTATTTCATTTAGATAACATCTCTTGGCCTCAGTGACTTAAATTGAACTTAGGATTATGTCTTCATTATACGTTTCTAAACTGTTCAGGAGCATTAGATGTAACATTTTTACTACCTTTGGAACTTGGTCTGGAACTTAAATTCTTTATTAGGTTAAGTTTACTGTTCATTAAATTGTTTGCATTTACACCAGCCGGCTCCACCCACAGTTAAGTCTTCAGCTTGGCCTGCTTTATTCTAAGGTAAGGGGACATATAAAGAATTCATTTAGGGGCGTATTTATTGGAAAGTCACGCAGTGCAGTGCAGCAAGTCACCTTGCTGCGCAACACAGTGTGACAGGGAAAGGACAGGTATGGGCTGTATTTAAGGCAGGACGTGCATTCCTGTCCCCTCCCCAGCGCTGGTGCCCTTTTGGCTACCCAGCACCAACACAGGTACCCTTGCACATCGGTGCAAGGGTGCCTGTGTTGCATGCAGGATTGTTTTTGTGCATAAAGAGGCACCTTCCTGCACAAAAACAAACCTGGGAGGCATATTCCACTTTCTACATGTGCTGCAGAGTGCAACACACATAGAAAGAGTAAGAAACGAGGAGAAATAGCGATAATTCTCCTTGTTATGCCTCCCCTGGGAAGGTGTAAGATTTTGTTGCTGCCCCTGGTTTACAAGTTCTTGTAAATCTGGGAGTGCATCAAAAACCATGCTAGTTGCGTGGGTGCACCCACGCAACGCCCATGGAACGCCTTCCCAGGGCAGAGTAATGCAATGCAGCGATTTGCGCAGTGTTCAGTTACCCCAGATTTTTTGAAGCCACGCAAAGTGGCTTTCCGTGGCTTCAAAGATATGTCTTATGGTTTGCGTTGCTTCTGCACCAGGATCACTCTGGGATCTAGTACACAGTCTTGACCTGCTAAAATTCTTCCCTATGGTTAGGCTACGGATTGTCTTACTGCCTCCTTCCATCTCTTTAGCTTACACATGCCCTGTAAGAGTCACACCGGAATCAAACATAGCTGGCCTACATTTCAAAATCTATCTGGTCCCACTCGCTGCTTTGTAAATGAATTCATTCTGACCTGATGCAACTACACTCTAGGCAGTGAAATCACAAGAGGACACTAGACTGCAATAAAGGGCCTACAAAATGACATTCTTACTAGGGGGTAGAGGGAGTAGAGGAAGGAGGACCAAAAAGCCACATTTTCATTTTGCATGGAACTCTGATAATCCTAACAAAAGAGTTTATGCAACAGGAGTGTCAGGAGGAGGCAAGTTACATTCGTCAAACATGCGGGCGGAAAGGTACAATCACAGGTTACATCTTGAGGTTGTTTAGAATTTTGGGGCACACAAACATTAAGCTGGACCACATTGGCATTAGATTGGAGCTGGTGGCCCAAGAGGGGCAGTTTTGGTAAACATGGACCACTGCCTTTTTTGCATAATATATGCATCCCAGGCTGTCTCTCTAAATCTGAATATGTCTGTCCACAGGGAGAGATGGGGTGTAATCTCAGCCTGTACATTATTACCAAGTTCAGGGGCATATTGGGTCAAAGGAAGCCAGACTGCATCTGATTTAAGGCGAGGAGACCACCTACATTGCCGACACCGAGGCTGCCTGTGTGGTGTCAGATGAGAGGTACAGTGCAGGCTCTGTTTAAGAGTTTAAAGCACTGTTGGCCCTAATAGGAATTTTACTTCTACCTGCCATGTTTTTTTGCCTGTATTCGGAATGTGACAAAATACATTTGGTGAAATTTATGTTGGCAGCAGTTCTGCATGTTTACTATTAAATTAAAACTAAAGTGACATTTGCTCAACGTTCCCAGTGCAATGACAGACAATTTCTGCTCTGTTTTGAAATATGAGCAGGGAGAAGAAGGTGGGCCATGTCAATGATCCATTGTAACAGCCAAAGGGCTCCTTGGTTTACTGTAGAGCACTGGAGAGAGAAGGAGAGAGCATGGATGGGGGGGCGGGGGTATGCAATGCCGATGGGGTATGTGGTTAGAATGTGGACAATGAGATCAGCAAGAGGAGGAGTGAAAGTAAAGATGGGGAGAGCAGGAGAAGGGTGTATGGAGATGAAATACATTTTAGAAATGATGACGGACTTGTGGAACAGGAGCACAGAGTTTGGGGTAACAGAGCAGGGGCACCCAGGCGGGCTGTGGACTTTAAGAAGGCTGGAGGAGTGGAGCAGAGGTAAATATAAGTAGAGTAAGAGGAGGAACTCATGGGAGGAAGTATGGAAGGGGGTGCAGCACGATAAGCGCAAGGTTGCAAGTAGAATCAGAGAGACCATGAGGAGAGGCACCTCCCTCGCTCGCTCGCTCCCTCCCTGTCTGCCTTTCTCCCGCCCTCCCTTCATTCCTTCTTTAATTTCCTTCCTTTTTTCCCCAGTGTGAGCTAGTGAACTTTGAAATTAATGGGCCTTAAATACTTGCTACAAACACCGAGCAAAATACTAAAGCGAGTGAGCCTGACTTTCTTCAGGGAGTTTCGTGAGGTCTCTCCCCGAGTAAAAAATAGGGGCAGACGGTGTATTTTACAGTCCAAGTTTCAAAAACACTACAAAAAAGCTATTGGTTTTGAAAGGGCACTCATGAAATAACACAATATTCTCATTGTGGGCCATGGACGTTTGATGCCGCTCAGAGATGTGGGTGGGTTCAACCTCTCCATGAAAAAAAAGAAATGGAGTCAGAGAAAAAGTGTTAACAGTTTTACATAGCCTTCCATAAATTGCCATTTTCATGAAAAGACAATGTTTTGCTGTGACATGCTAGTATTTTGTTAAAAGCAATTATTGTCCCCCCAAATACAATATTCTGGATGCCTTGTGTGTTGAGTACTTGTGACTAAAATCGTTCACTTGCTACTGCTTAACATGCAGCTGTTGTATCTTAGCAACCTCTGCATCTGGTTACCATTTCCACTGAATTCTGGAGTGTGGAATCCAGGGGACAGAGAGCAGGCAGTTGCTGAGGAAGAAGGGCCTTTGGGGTTGTTGTATCTTATGAATAAACTTGTTGGTCTACACTACGCAGTTCCTGTGGACTTTAAAAGTAGCGGCGAGGATGGAATACCCTATGTGCACCTCGATCGAGTTAAAGGGATGAGAAACAGATGTTGGGATTTGGAAGGAGCTTAACAAATCCTGTGTCGTGTGTGCCGTTAACTGCGCATTCGTGTGAAATACACACACAGGACTTCTCTGATCGTCATTTGCTTTTGCCTAAAGTGGCTTTGCTTTTGAAAAGCAGGAGCACATTTTAAAGCCTGCCTGACCTACGTGTTTTGATTTAAAGTGCTGTGGAGTCTGTGCGCAAGACCTGTGTGCGTTTGAACGTTTGTGGCTACATTGTTGCTGATGAGCGGGTGTCTGGCTCGTGGAACTAGCGGAAGAATCTTCAGCACGGAGCGGGCATGCGGCTCAGTGATACTGTGACGTTTGGTGCGTACAGCGTGCTATCATCTAGTGTGTAGTGGCATAAGTGAAGATGGAGCATGGTGACATATGTTGAGCGTCTGTTGCTGGGAGATGCGTACTGCAACATGTGTTAAAGTCAGTTGCCTGGAGACATGTCGGAAATGGAGAGGCAATGCTGTGCAAGACGCGCATGGATAAGTGGTTAAAGCCAGTTGCTCGGAGACTTGTCGGAAGTGGAGAGACAATGCTGTGCGAGACGCACACTAATAAGTGGTTGAAGCCGGTAGCTTGGAAGCGCGTCAAAGTGAAGTGGGCAAAGCTGAGTCTGCAGCACAGACACAGTAAACTCTTTTTGTACTGTTTAGACAACGAATGTTGTGGAGAAGATATAATCAGATTAAGGGTGACTGTGTGTCAATGGTGTGCACGGAGACCGCGGTAACAACTTTAATTATTTTGATTAATTGTGATGCCAAGTAATGCACAAGGAGAGAGTGACTATTGTATTTATTGTCTAACTTAATCCTTGAGTCGTACATGATGCTAGGTAGGTGGGGTTTTTCTACACAGTCTATACGTGTAATACCTATTTACTTAATTGTTTGGGATATTGTGTACAAGCATGGATACTACGTCAGAACTAGCCCTACCCAAATTTTTACAAAACCCTAGAAGTCCATCCATGGTATAGGAAGATTGACGCGAAACATTCAAGACATATCTGGAAGCCATAGAGGAAAAACCTCTATTGCATCTTGCAAACTTGCATTATTAAAGCATAACTTAGGTGTAAAGGGTAGAAACGTGTTGAAAACCTTACCAAACCCCATACGTGCAACCTCAACTAACCATGAGGATGATGGTGAGGAAGATAGGTCGGGTTCAGAGGAAATAGTTGTTGATGCCTCTCGAGGCCTTAAAAGCTTTGGAAGAGAACTATGGAAAAAAAAACAAGCATAATTGTGGAGAGAGACAGGTTCTTTTCAAGAGCACAATTAGTGGGTAGAAACTGTGGAACAATACGTGGCTGTGTTAAGAACGTTAGCTGCCACATGTAAGTTTAGGGATTTGCTTGAAGAAATTATTAGGGATCAATTCCTCAACAGGACTAATTACTGCAAAGTTCCAGAAAGATTATTAGAATTAAAGGATCCGTCTTTACAAAAAAAAACAGTGACATAGCGAGAAGGGTGGAAAACACATCTCGTTATCCCAAGGAACATGATAGTGAACAAGGGAGGGACAAGTTTGATGCTAATAATATCACTACTATACGTAAAACTAAGAAGGTGGTAGAGGATTCAAAAACTCAGAATTGAGCTAAATCTTTCATTGAATAGGTACCAACCAGCAATAGCAGACGCACATATTTGTGGAAGCTTCAGACATACCGCTGAAGTGGAAAGGTGCCCACCTTCTAAAGTCACGTTTTAAATGTAAAAAAGCAGGGTCATTTTTCCAGAATGGCTAGGTCTGGTAACAGTGAAGTCTGGAGATGATCTGTGAATCTTGTAATGGAAAATTAAGTTGGAGAATCTTCAGAGGAAGAACATGACAATGGTGTTGGGGTATAAGTCACGCGCATTGATTGTGCTGCGCGAACCTGACCTAATGCTTTGTGTATGTGATTGAGACTAGCACAGAGAGCGCGACCACGAGATTTTAATCATTTTAATCATTGTTTGTGTATTTGTGGGTTTTAACTGCACGGATGCACTTTCCTTTTTATATTGCACTTAACTCCACTCGCAGACCTCTCTGAGGCGATTCCTGCTGTCCCTGACACCCTGGTCCACCGCAAGCACTCGGCTTGATTGTTGTGGAGGGTGCAGGGCGTTACCTTTCTTCCGGGTTCCCTCCCGGTGACGGGCAGCGATTGGTGGAGAGTGTAGGGAGGCGGTGCTGAGCGATAGCACGGCCCCTACAAAGCCCCAGAGAACCAGGTACTCGCCCTAAGACACGCGCATTGATTGTGCTGCGCGAACCTGACCTAACGCTTTGTGTATGTGATTGAGACTAGCACAGAGAGCGCGACCACGAGATTTTAATCATTTTAATCATTGTTTGTGTATTTGTGGGTTTTAACTGCACGGATGCACTTTCCTTTTTAAATTGCACTTAACTCCACTCGCAGACCTCTCTGAGGCGATTCCTGCTGTCCCTGACACCCTGGTCCACCGCAAGCACTCGGCTTGATAGTTGTGGAGGGTGCAGGGCGTTACCTTTCTTCCGGGTTCCCTCCCGGTGACGGGCAGCGATTGGTGGAGAGTGTAGGGAGGCGGTGCTGAGCGATAGCACGGCCCCTACAAAGCCCCAGAGAACCAGGTACTCGCCCTAAGACACGCGCATTGATTGTGCTGCGCGAACCTGACCTAACGCTTTGTGCATGTGATTGAGACTAGCACAGAGAGCGCGACCACGAGATTTTAATAATTTTAATCATTGTTTGTGTATTTGTGGGTTTTAACTGCACGGATGCACTTTCCTTTTTAAATTGCACTTAACTCCACTCGCAGACCTCTCTGAGGCGATTCCTGCTGTCCCTGACACCCCGGTCCACCGCAAGCACTCGGCTTGATTGTTGTGGAGGGTGCAGGGCGTTACCTTTCTTCCGGGTTCCCTCCCGGTGACGGGCAGCAAATGGTGGAGAGTGTAGGGAGGCGGTGCTGAGCGATAGCACGGCCCCTACAAAGCCCCAGAGAACCAGGTACTCGCCCTAAGACACGCGCATTGATTGTGCTGCGCGAATCTGACCTAACGCTTTGTGTATGTGATTGAGACTAGCACAGAGAGCGCGACCACGAGATTTGAATCATTTTAATCATTGTTTGTGTATTTGTGGGTTTTAACTGCACGGATGCACTTTCCTTTTTAAATTGCACTTAACTCCACTCGCAGACCTCTCTGAGGCGATTCCTGCTGTCCCTGACACCCAGGTCCACCGCAAGCACTCGGCTTGATTGTTGTGGAGGGTGCAGGGCGTTACCTTTCTTCCGGGTTCCCTCCCGGTGACGGGCAGCAAATGGTGGAGAGTGTAGGGAGGCGGTGCTGAGCGATAGCACGGGCCCTACAAAGCCCCAGAGAACCAGGTACTCGCCCTAAGACACGCGCATTGATTGTGCTGCGCGAACCTGACCTAACGCTTTGTGTATGTGATTGAGACTAGCACAGAGAGCGCGACCACGAGATTTGAATCATTTTAATCATTGTTTGTGTATTTGTGGGTTTTAACTGCACGGATGCACTTTCCTTTTTAAATTGCACTTAACTCCACTCGCAGACCTCTCTGAGGCGATTCCTGCTGTCCCTGACACCCCGGTCCACCGCAAGCACTCGGCTTGATTGTTGTGGAGGGTGCAAGGCGTTACCTTTCTTCCGGGTTCCCTCCCGGTGACGGGCAGCGATTGGTGGAGAGTGTAGGGAGGCGGTGCTGAGCGATAGCACGGCCCCTACAAAACACTGATGTCATCTAAGACGCGCAGCGATGACGCGCAGCCGAAGTGCCGTAACCGCGCCGAAGACACGCCAAAGATTCGCCCGTCTGGGCCCGTCCGGGACAGGACGGGACTCGGGGTAGAGGGCTATGTCTTACTCTCTAAGCCACTCCAAAGTTGGACGTCCGCCCAGCTGAAAGCACTCCGACCTAGGAAGCATGTCGACTGCACCTTGCTAGACATTCCACATACTGGTAAGGCTGCCTGCCCTAACTGCAGTCTGTCATTGTCTTCCTTTCAACCGTATCCTCCACGTAGATCGCGAACCAGGAAAGATCAAAAACAGTGCTCCCCCACTGATACAGTTTTCACATTCTATTATATAAATTGTCGGTCCTTGCCCAAACATGAGTTGGACATTTTCAACCTGCTGCGAGAGGAAAAACCTAGCGCATTGTTTCTCACTGAGACATGGCTACATGAGGGCTCTGGCCCGGATGTGGCCATCGCCCTGCCTACTACATTTGCGATTCTCAGACAAGACAGAACCCGGAAAATCGGGGGCAGACTTGCAATTATTTACGATAAAAGTTTCACATGTACACTGGAAACGTTACAGATTCCTGACTGCGAATCCACACTTTTCAAACTCTGTCTGAATCCTAATTTTACATTTTCAGGTTCTTTAGTTTACCGGCCTCCTGGGAATGGTACCAAATGGGCTGCTGATTTTGCAGACCACATCAACCCTCCTTTATTGGCCTGTAAAAATTTCTCTATTATTGGAGATCTAAATCTACATTTAGAAGATCTATCTAACACCGCCTGTGTGAACTTACTAGAAGATCTGTCAGCACTAGGTAGTAACCTCATTAATTCTGGACCCACCCATAAGGCTGGGCATCTGCTCGATCCTATTCTTTCAAATCTCCCAGAACTTATCTGGCAGGATAATACTCCGGTTTGCTGGTCTGATCATTATTTAATCAAACTTAATCTGAAACCACCTTCAAATTCCCCCTCTCTTCCTATACCTCAGGTCTTGTTTAGAAAAAATTGGAAAAAACTAGACATCTCTAAACTCAACACGGCACTCTGTGCCAACGTACCCAATAAAACTCAAGACATGGAAGGCATTGCAACTGCCACTCAACAATGGCTCGCCAAAGCGGCTGAGTCGTGCCTGCCTATTTCAAACACTAAGAGAAACAGACACCGCCCTCCGGTCCCTTGGTTTACTGACTCCCTAAAAGAGGAAAAAACCAAATGCAAGGCACTAGAAAGATTGTGGCGCAAAGACTTTGCTCCAGACAAGAAAAAACGATATCAACATGCCAGAAATATGTATCATACAGCATGTAAGAAAGCGCGCGCCGTATATATTTCTAATACCATCACGGAAGCTGCGAATAAACCGAAACCTCTATTCAATACGGTAAAAAATCTAGCAGGAGCTCAAACCATTGCCCCGGCTCGCCCATTGAACAAAGAGCAATGTCAGGATCTCGCCCAATTCTTTGTTGCCAAAATAGAGAAATTGATCGTTGGAATAGATAAGAAGAACGCTGACACTACCACGAAACAAGATTTGGTGAACACTCCCACTGTCAATAAAACTCTACATAATTGGCCGCCTATAACAAGTGATATCCTTCAATCCATCATGAAGTCGATTAAATCCGGATCTCCGCTGGATCCCATCCCTATGAATATCATGAAAGAGCTAGACCCCTCCTCCCTTAAAATCATTGTTGATACCTTAAATTCATCCTTGGAGCTCGCCGAAGTACCCAGACTATGGAAACATGCCATAGTAACCCCTCTCCTGAAAAAACCAACAGCAGACCCCGACACATTAGCTAATTACAGACCCATATCCCTTCTCCCAGCCTTCTCTAAATGTCTGGAGAGACATGTACATTCTGCCCTTACCACATTTGCGGAAGATAATTCCCTTCTTCATCCTACCCAATCGGGCTTCCGAGCTGGTTTCTCTACAGAAACCGCTCTGTTGGGAGTCTCTGAGACTATCCGGAAACATCTTGACGATGGTCAAACGGTTGCGCTTATTCTTTTAGACTTAAGCGCAGCCTTTGATACTGTGTCACACAAAAAGCTGCTTATCTTGCTAGAAAACAATGGAATTCAAGGCAATGCCTTGAAATGGATCAAATCCCTTCTGGACCAACGGACCTTCCAGATAGCTTCATCTATGGCATGCTCGGAATTATTCAATTCCCCACATGGAGTACCGCAGGGATCAATCTTGAGCCCTCTTTTCTTTAATCTGTATTTAAGACCCCTAGCGGATTTAGCCGAAGAATCTGGGCTGATTTTTATGACATACGCGGATGATTCCCAGATTATCTTCAGACTATCAGAATCTCACCCTTCATCCCCGTCTCTGCTCAACCAAGGTCTCCAGAACATCTCCAACTGGATGAATGTGAACCAGTTGAAATTAAACGGAGACAAGACAGAGATTCTTCTAATGGGTAAACAACCCGACCTATGGAATGCCTCACACTGGCCTTCCCAGATAGGAAATCTTCCAAAACCAGTTTCTCATGCTAGGAATCTGGGGGTAATCCTGGACAACTCGTTGTCCATGAAGCAACAGGTCAGCAAAGTGGTTGGACTCTGCTTCACCATCCTGAGATGGCTCAAAAAGATATTATGGATGCTGCCCATCTCTATGCAGAAAACAGTAGTCAATGCCTTAGTTACATCTCGGCTTGACTACGGGAACATCTTATATCTAGGTGCCAACAAAGGAACAATAAAGAGACTTCAGACGATACAAAATGCTGCTGCTAGGATTCTCTGTCAAATACCCAAAAATATCCATGTGACCCCTTACTTGCGCAATCTTCACTGGCTCAGAGTGGAAAGCCGCATCAGATTTAAGACCTTAAACTATATGTTCAAAATAAAAGCAGGCACTGCACCTAAATACCTTCAGACATTAGTGCACCCCTACATCCCTAAAAGAAACTTACGGTCACTCTCAGCAGCAACATACTGTGTGCCCAGATTCAAGCTTTCCAGAATGGGAGGGAGATCTTTTGCCCATCAGGGTCCTTCTATGTGGAACTCTTTACCTATACACATACGCAAAGAAGAGAGTTATTCTAAGTTTAGGAAAGAAATAAAAACCTGGTTGTTCGATCAATAACTCTGAATGACCTATGACGTTCCACTCTCACTGCTTGTTATGTCTTATTGGCACCGGGAAACCCTATTTGGGTAGCTGTTGCGCCTTACAAGTTTATAAAATAAAATAAATAATAAATAAAAATAAGTGATTTGGGAGAATGCGGTGAATGAAATATCTGAAGGGTATCACCCGCCCAAGTGCATCCTAACGATGAACAAAGTCAAAGTTTCAATGTAGGCAGACTCATGTTTCCCATACACTATAATCGGCACAACAAATGTGGGAGAGTATAGGCCTGAGTAATTATGGTGTAAAATTACTATCATTAGTGTATTTCATGTGTCATATATTTTATAAATTTTTTGGAAACTGGGGGGTATGGCCCTGTGGACTGAAGTGGGGTTGGGCCCAATATATGTAGAAAAACAAGTACCCACACTTCCTATTGTTTAATCTCAAGTGATTTAAAGCAAGAAATGAACCAACTTTATCATGTTCATCTCGGCAATTACTTATGCCTTTTATTAGTTTTTTTTAAAAAAATGGTATTTTTAGAAAGAGAACAAGGAGTTCTCCACAAACATAGCCACACGTTTTAGTGAGTAACTTTTACAACAACATATGTGCAAACATAGAAAAACGAACAGTCAATACATTTCATTTCATGATATGACGTGAGTTTAAAACAAACAGGTGGAAAAAAGAAGAATAGTGCAATCAAATACGATGTCCAAATTATTATTCAATAGACATCAATGCATACATGCAATCATATCAAAAATACTAAAGTGCCAACAGATATTTTAAATCAATAAGGTTCAGTCCCCTTTGTCAACAACAGACTTTTTCAATAATTTTAGGATTTAATCCTTTGTCAAACTTGTAGGATTTTAGTCCTTTTATGCCTTTTAAATCAATAAGGTTCAGTCCCCTTTGTCAACAACAGACTTTTTCAATAATTTTAGGATTTAATCCTTTATGTCAAACTTGTAGGATTTTAGTCCTTTTATGCCGACGCGTTTCAAGTGTGGGTGTTCTGTGCCCACACTCTCATCAGGGCTGAGTGAATCTTTTTCCAATCCTTATCCTCTGAGTTGTAGAGGTAAAGGTCACACTTGAATCTTTAGAATGAAGCGGTGTGCGTGCTTCTTTCTGGATGTCTCCTGAAGGGTCAATGTTGTTTGTTGTTTTCCGTCTATCTTAGTTACGGTTACACGGAACCCCTCTTCTCACTTGTTTCGCGAATCCTCTCGCGCTTTAGGTGGTGTCTTTAATCCTCCGAGAGGAGACGCAAGCAAAACTTTGAATAAGGAAAACTTCACGAGCATTGAATTAGGAAAAGGATTAAAGACACCACCTAAAGCGCGAGAGGATTCGCGAAACAAGTGAGAAGAGGGGTTCCGTGTAACCGTAACTAAGATAGACGGAAAACAACAAACAACATTGACCCTTCAGGAGACATCCAGAAAGAAGCACGCACACCGCTTCATTCTAAAGATTCAAGTGTGACCTTTACCTCTACAACTCAGAGGATAAGGATTGGAAAAAGATTCACTCAGCCCTGATGAGAGTGTGGGCACAGAACACCCACACTTGAAACGCGTCGGCATAAAAGGACTAAAATCCTACAAGTTTGACATAAAGGATTAAATCCTAAAATTATTGAAAAAGTCTGTTGTTGACAAAGGGGACTGAACCTTATTGATTTAAAAGGCATAAAAGGACTAAAATCCTACAAGTTTGACATAAAGGATTAAATCCTAAAATTATTGAAAAAGTCTGTTGTTGACAAAGGGGACTGAACCTTATTGATTTAAAATATCTGTTGGCACTTTAGTATTTTTGATATGATTGCATGTATGCATTGATGTCTATTGAATAATAATTTGGACATCGTATTTGATTGCACTATTCTTCTTTTTTCCACCTGTTTGTTTTAAACTCACGTCATATCATGAAATGAAATGTATTGACTGTTCGTTTTTCTATGTTTGCACATATGTTGTTGTAAAAGTTACTCACTAAAACGTGTGGCTATGTTTGTGGAGAACTCCTTGTTCTCTTTCTAAAAATACCATTTTTTTAAAAAAAACTAATAAAAGGCATAAGTAATTGCCGAGATGAACATGATAAAGTTGGTTCATTTCTTGCTTTAAATCACTTGAGATTAAACAATAGGAAGTGTGGGTACTTGTTTTTCTACATATATTTTATAAAGGCAGGAGCGCACAAGGAAAGGTGCACATAGTAGAAAAAGGCAGATCTCTATTGGAATGGATGGAGCAGAGAAATTTAGGCATTGTACTTGATCCTAATCTTCCTGATCAAGTGTTGTTAACACAAGATGCTGAGAGATCTAAGTGGCATATGAAGTATCCCGAATTGTTCAGTAGCAAACTAGGATGTCTAAAAAATTTGAGCAGCGAATAGTGTTCAAAGCAGGATGTAGTCCAGTCGTACATAAAGTCAGGAATGTGCCATTTAAATTCCGTGCATAACTCAGGGAGAAATTGGACAGATTGTCTGAGGCTAAAGTCATTGAACCTATAGAGGCATCTGAGTGGCTCAGTTCAATTGTTTTGACACGCAAGTCCAATGGCAAATTGCGCATGTGTGTGGACTTGAGGGACGTGAACTGTAACATGTGGGTGGATCGAAATCCCTTACCACGTATTAATGAAATGGTAGCTAGCATTAAGAACGCCAAGTATTTTTTGTCAACTGACCTTTCCAATGCATACACCAAGTGAAGTTACATTCTGAATCCAGGCATTTGACTTAATTTATAACGCCTGAGGGAGCTTCTAATTCTATGCCATTTGGATTGGCATCCTCTTCTGCGATTTTCAAAGACTCATGAGCAATATTCTAAAGGGAGTAGCGAATATGATGGTCTTTCAAGATTATATTTTAGTTTGGGGTGATAATATGGACAATCTTGATAGTGTTTTGATTGATTATCTGAGGCACACATTATCGGGGGACGGTGTCAAGCCCAAGAAGAATCTACTGGAGGCCATTGAGAATGCTCAATCACCATCAGACAAGGAACAATAACGTTCCTTCCAAGGACTAGCTGAATATTACTAAAAATGTATCCCACATTTTTTTCAACCAACGTACATAATATGAGACTTTTAATGAAAAAGGGTATACCGTTCCTATGGACCGTTGAATGTTAGCTGGCCTTAGACGGTATAAAAGCAGACATAACAAAGGCAGTAGCTCTAAAATCAAACGATCCTTGCAACAAGTCTGTAGTCGTAGGGGATACTAGTACGCATGGGTTAGGCGGGATGGAATGGAATGGGAAGTAGCTTTTGCTTCACGGACAATCGAAGGGGCAGAAGCAACTTACTCCATCATCGAGAAAGATGCATTAGCTTACTAGTGGGGTGTCAATTATTTTAAAAGGCATGATTGGGAACAAACTTTGAGCTAAGAATTGATCATAGACCTTTAATTGACATCTTCACCACAAAGGGTGCTGGAAAACAACACCCAGCATTGCAAAATGGCTATACAAGTTGCAAGAATATGATTTCCAACTCAGGTATGTGCCATGACATAAAAATATTAATTCAGATTCTTTAACTCGTTTGCCTTTACCTTATCAGGAGGAAAGTGAAGTAAAGGAGGAAAAGGAAGAATGGTTGATGGCAACTGTTGATGAATCATGTAAAGGGGCAGTCAGCGAGGATGAGTGGAAACGGGCAGTTATGCAGGAAGAAGTGTTGCAACAGATAATTACGTGCTTGTCCAACAATACAGGACAGAGTATTTTGATAAAAAGGGAACTCACAGATTATAGAATGGTATGGGCAGAATTATCGGTTGTGGACGGTATCATTAGGAGAGTAGACAAGTTAGTGATACCAGCAGGTCTACGTGTCAGATTGTTACAGTTGTTATATGAGGAGCACAACCCCCGGTTTGAATGAAGAGGAGAGCTTGATGTGATTTCTGGTGGCTAGGCATGGACAAAGAGATAGAGCGATGTGTACGTAATTGTGTGGCATTCATGTGCAGTAATAAATCACATAAGTTGCAGGAATGCACCATATCACCCACCAATTTGCCGGACAGACCCTGGCAAAAAGTGGCAAAGGACATCTGTGGGCCTTCCAATGCTGGAGACGTAGATAGCAAGTATGCCATAGTCATGGTGGATTCTTTTTCCAAGTGGCCCGAGGTTGCGTTTTTGAGGGAAACAAAGTCTTCCAATGTGATGGAGTTCTGTGAGGGTGTGTTTCGCAGGGAGGGATATCTCGAGTTTATCATAACGGACAATGGGCCTCACTTTGATGCGGGAGAGTTTGAGAAGTACATGGAAAAGTCAGGAGTGACTCACCTTACCACTGCAGTCTATAATACCAGGGAAAACAGCCTGGTGGAGAGATTCAACCGTGTGTTAAAAGAATGTGTGCCATTGGCCGATGCGGGCGGGGAGGATTGTATAAGAGCTGTGGAGCTATCGTAACACAGCCCACACTGCCACAAAGGAAACTCTGTTTAGTCTTCTAAAGGGCGATCTGGCTAGTACCAAAGTGACAACGGCATGGATGTACAGAGTGGGTTCCACATGTGTGGGAAGGGATGAGTTGGTACACAGGGTGCAAGATTATCAAAAAAAGTATATACGCAGATATAACGACAGGATAAGGAGCTGTGTGCGCACGTTCTGGGTTGGTGATTGGGTAAGGATGTATCTGGTGGGAAGTCAAAGAGTGGGATTGTCTAAATGGTCCAAACCCAAAAAAGTGATAAAGGTGGTGGGCAATGGGGTGGGGCTAGATGATGGGGGGAGGTGGAATGTGTGAAAAGTGACAGTGTGTAATAAGCTGGGACATGATGTTTGGTTGAAAGAAAAAGTTTCAACTGATCCAGGCATAGATTCTGCTAATGTGCAGGAATGCCGGAAAATGGAACAAGTCAAGTCTAAACCGTTTTGGCAGAACGATTATATATGTACTTGGGCATTTGTACACTGTTTATGTAATATATTTCCCAGGTGCTTTATGCTTGATGGGATACTGTAGTTGGCATCATTTTAATTTTCTGTTTTGTTTACGGCTGTTAAAGGGGGGATATATGTTGTATCTTAGCAGACTCTGCATCTGGTTGCCATCTCCACTGGATTCTGGAATATGGAATTCAGGGGTCAGAGAACAGGCAGTTGCTAAGGAAGAAAGACCTTTGGTGTTGTTGTACCTTACAAATAAACTTGTTGATCTACACTACGCAGCTCCTATGGACTTTAAAAGTAGAAACTGACTGCAGGCTAAAGGGGAAGGAATTTCATCAAAGAAGGAAATGTGATTAGTGAACGCTGTGTTTTCTATCTCGTGGGGCAAATGCAACTGTACTTGTCACGGTTTTCACATGTTTGTTTTAAAAAAAAAAAGGGGGTGGGCTCATTGCACTGAACGCATTAGTAGAACTGGTGCAAGACAGCAGAGTTTGTGCCTTGTATCTGTCAAAAATGTGTCTTGTCTTGATTTACCTTACCACCAAGCAAAACTCCGAAAGCACCATCTTTTGTGGATTAGTGAGAGCATGCCTGATTTATTGCCATCCCATTTGTTCCTGCTCCCCCATCTACCCAATTGTTTTTGGTGTGCAGCAGCTCCACTCTGCAGTGGTTAGCTGACCAACCAAAGGCTAAGTTAATCCTGCTCAGGTACATCTGGTAACATGCTGATGGGTCAAATGACTAGATACCAGGGCCCATCACAACCTCCCTAATACCTCTTCCCAATGAGTCTCACCTGGAAATTGAGTAAAAGGATGAAGAGGAAATGGGTATCTTCTCGTTTGGGGTCTAAGTCCCAGAATGGGCTTTAGGCCAGAAACCTTGCTCTCTCCAACCTCGGAAAAGCAGATAAGTTTCTCGCCACCCAAAATGGGATGGTCCTCCAAAAACACTTATCCCTTTTCTCACCTGCTGCCAAGTTAAACACTCATGGGTCTCACAGCCGCTTGTAACCAAGAGAGTGACATGATAAATACCAATCCCATTTTAGCACAGATAGACATGAGATGGAAACATTTTAGAACTACGCTAAGAGTCAGTGTCTAACCCTGACTGCTGTTACTAGTCAACCTATAGCAACTAGGCATACTGACTGCAAAGTAGACATGCTACAGAAAGATCTACCAAACAATGCTAGGACAATATATGACTCGAACTGTCTGATACTGTAGGTCCTATGAGCTATATACTCAGTCCTTGATTTATCTCTCTACTTGCTGATAACATAGATGGAGTTTTCAAAACTCCATCTAAGCTTTTCTTTGATGCTCTCTTCCCTCGTCCAGCCTCATTCAATAGCAGCATGGTCTACATTAATGTAGCAACTGATAAAGAAATGGGGCTAGAATCTTCCTTGTAATACCAAATGGAGACCTGCCAAGATATCTAAAATTGGAATTCACCAGTCCATACCTCACACTTTTTAAGTTAAACTAAGTACCGCATTGTATAACACAATAACTGAACCTTGTTTGTTATCACACATGGTATCAAAACATTTCCTTACTAAGGCACCAGTCTCTCAATCACACACCCTACACAGAGTTGCATGATACCTGTGTGAGCAAGAGCTTCAGTGCCCCACCTACGACTGTAAAAATATCAATGTTACAATACAGTACAATGCAGCACAATATAATACAATACATACCTAGCACTGCCATCTGCCATGTTATCCACCCAGCACCTGTTGATTCCTTATTTGGCTTTTGTAGGCCACCGCCTTCACCCACAATTCACAATGTACAATGCATGCTAGCGCTGACATTATGCACCCTATCTACAACCCTTAAACACCACCTACACCGTATAAGTGTACACTATCTACAACCTCCACACCTACAGCCACTATAAACCTGCCTACTCCTTACACTCCGCCTTACACCACCTACACTTAGCACCTACAGCAACATTTTCTAGTTTATTTAAAACACACTTCAGTCACAAGTGTTTGGAGCACCAGAAGTATAAAATTACAGGCAAATTCGTAACAGCGATATATAATCCCAGAATAAACGAAGCACAATGTTTGCTCAAAGGAAACTCAAAGTATTCCCAATTTTCCATAAAAATGTTATGGCACAATGAACGAACGAGGAAATGCCCTGCATCATCATGACAAATAGGATGCGCAGATGAAGGGGAAAAAAGTTCTCTTCTGTTTAATGATAATGGTTAAGAAAGACCCATAAGATAACTTTAAAGCCTGAGTTTGTGTCAAGTCTGTATTGTGTTTCAAAAGTGAGAGAGCGCAAATCAAGAAAAAATAGAAGTGCACCATATTTACAAGCACGTTGCATTAGTTTATAAAGATTATATAAGAGTGTCGAATTTATAGAGAGAAAATATATAAGAGTGTTTAATTAAAATAGAATGCATATATCAGTGTGAAAAGCTAATGTAGAAGTGTGTAGAGATGTTAGAATAGTGTTGAAGTTCCATGTTATGTGGCTGTTGTAAAGGAGAATGTAATGCTGCTAAACGTAGAAATGTGTAGGCCACATGGCAGTTCAAAGAGAATGAAAAGGTGCTGTTGCACTCTCGCATGATATGGATTTTTAATGTTGTTGTAATTCAAAGTATTTTGATCATAGAACTGAAATATATTTTATAGAAGTGTTTCATATAACCATTGTGTGTAATAAGTTAGAATACTGTTTAGACAGAGTGCACAGGCCCGTTTAATGTAATTCTAATAGGCCTGAATAGAGAAGTTCATTTCTTTTGATCTGCATGTGTTAGTTAGAGGAAGGTCATGTTAAGCATAAATTGCAGAGCCTGCTCGATGGTTTACGACTTAGAAGATACGGTGGAGGCCGGAATTTGGGGCCCACTGTACAAATGTCTGCTTGCAGGCGCAAGGAGGTTCCAATCAAGAGAGTGATGAATAGGGTTTTGTTCAGAGAGCCAGGCACAGGCCTGGAGGAGGCTTCAGGAATTTCCTGGGGGGTACCGTCCTGCCGGAGAAGAGCCTGAGAAGCAAGGTCAACGCTAACGATGGGCCCAGAGGAGTATCAGCATGGAAAATGCCAGAACCAACACCACGTGAGCGGCGTCTCTAAAGGGCGTTTCTATTGTAAATGTGATTTTTGTATTAGGGACAGCACCCCTGGGTGGAGTTAGAGCAGATGGTCTGAGGAACCTAAGAGAGCGGATGGGTAGGCAAATAGGTAAACTGCGAGACATCGATTTACAACGAAGACTAAGGGAAGTGAGTGATCTTCTTTGGAAGTCACCACGGCTGACACCTATTGAGGTTAAGATTCTGCTAAGTAGGGATGTCACTTAGTCTAGTGTAGGGACAGTCTAATCTGAATTTTCTTCCTTTCTGTAAATGACTCACAAGCTACAGCTTGTGTCTATTCTTGCAACTCTGATGATCTTTGAATTGGTTTTGGTAATCTTCTTTTGCCGACTAAGAGCATTTAGAAAATTTATGTTTGTATTGATACCAGTATATCTTTTGAACCTTATTTTGAGATGTTTGTATCTCCAGTTAACTTTGGCTTTGTAATAAACTTTTAAAACTTATTCGTAGTAGGTGGTTCTTTGGAGTGGTGTAAGTCCTTATTGATTAACCTAGTAGTGGATTGCCTTTTACTCTATGACAGGTATCAACGGTTCAGTCAATCTGAGTTGGGATCTAGATTTATAGCAATAGATCAGAAATCCCGCCGTATCAGTTGGTAGCAGACAAGGATGGTTAGCTTCTAGAGGAAGGTGATCTAGACTAGGTTAGATTACCCCAAGGTCCCTAGAGATCGAGAGATGAGCAGCGTAAGAATCGCCTGCCGAAGAAGGTGCTGACGGTGCGAGAAAAAAGCAGCAGGGTCGGACGAGAGTGAGTATAACAAGGGTCATGCGTTGACAGATTGCGGTGTTTTGTGTTGTATCTGTATTGTGATGTCATGCGGAGTTGAATGCCTGTAGTGTGATTGAGAGAGGGTTGTGAGCGCGCGCAACCTGGCAAACCGGGAAAATCTTAAGTTCGGGAAAGAGCTTAAGTGGTTCGGGTGTATCGAACATCCAGAGTAGTTGTCGACCAGAGTAAAGGGGGTCATGAGGTACCATTGATCGCCCGTAGGACCGATATAGGGGGAACGCAAGAGTGAGTGTGTGGGTAATGGACGCAGGTCGAAAGTTACCGTGTGTAAGTAACCTATCAGTTAAGGCGATTGTCTGGACGTACACGGAAAGACATTTCGTCAGTTAAGGTGACAATTACAGTTAGACTGTGGGCGTACAGTCAAGGAAAGTGATCGCTTGGTCGGAAGTAATCATTTTTCAGAGTATGAATGGGACGCATGCATGACCGGGAGACGAGCTGAGAAAGGAGGGGAACCGCTGCGAAGGGGATGTGTGACGTCAGCAGAGAGCCGCGCTGTGATAGGCTGGTTGGTGTGAAGCCGCGCTGTGATAGGCCGGTTGGTGTGACGTCAGCAGAGAGCCGCGCTGTGATAGGCCAGTTAGCGAAAACCGTGCTGGGATTGGTGGATTGTCATCAGGAAGTAAACGAACGCGGAGAAAATAGAAATTTTGTAGATTTTGAACATGAAGTGTTTTAAATGTTTAAGAGCGATCTTTAAGAGGAAAAGAAGAGAATCTTATTACGGGGAAGAGGCACCGCCAGAGGGTACACCAGCTCACTATATGGCAACGAACGTTGGGTTGCATACTATCCTGTGGCTTGATACTTGGAGTAAGATTACAGAAGGGAATGAGGAACTGACTTTTCCGAAGTACGGAACGTTTAGACTAGAAGTGTTGCATCAGCTGAAAGCAGTTATGTCCTCATTGAGACCTTTGCCTAGACCAACACAGTTTGAGGCCCTTAATGCGTGGGTTAGGGCGGCGCACGACAGGAATCAGAACAGACGCCAGGAAAGGGTAAGGCGATCAGTAAGGGCAGTGCAAGATGCCAAATGGGATGCGGAAGCCAAGAAATGGAGGGTACAGACGATTGAAGTGGATAAGTTGTACCCAATGAGAGAGGTTACAGGAGAGAAGAGACCCATAGAAGAGGATGACGAGAGCGAGTCAGAGGATGGCCTAATAAATAGGTTGCAGAGATCCATGAGAGAGCAGGAGAGGAGATTAGCTGCGATGCAGGACAATCAGTACAGGAGTCTGAGGGCTCTAGAGATGATGAAACGAGGGAGTACTGCAACGAGTTCTGTATGATTCAGTTCATACCTCAGGGATGGTGTTGTGATGGTGATGACTACTAAAAGTCATCAAAGGGGGGAACTGAGAGAGCGCAAATCAAGAAAAAATAGAAGTGCACCATATTTACAAGCACGTTGCATTAGTTTAGTAAAGATTATATAAGAGTGTCGAATTTATAGAGAGAAAATATATAAGAGTGTTTAATTAAAATAGAATGCATATATCAGTGTGAAAAGCTAATGTAGAAGTGTGTAGAGATGTTAGAATAGTGTTGAAGTTCCATGTTATGTGGCTGTTGTAAAGGAGAATGTAATGCTGCTAAACGTAGAAATGTGTAGGCCACATGGCAGTTCAAAGAGAATGAAAAGGTGCTGTTGCACTCTCGCATGATATGGATTTTTAATGTTGTTGTAATTCAAAGTATTTTGATCATAGAACTGAAATATATTTTATAGAAGTGTTTCATATAACCATTGTGTGTAATAAGTTAGAATACTGTTTAGACAGAGTGCACAGGCCCGTTTCATGTAATTCTAATAGGCCTGAATAGAGAAGTTCATTTCTTTTGATTTGCATGTGTTAGTTAGAGGAAGGTCATGTTAAGCATAAATTGCAGAGCCTGCTCGATGGTTTACGACTTAGAAGATACGGTGGAGGCCGGAATAGTTCTAGGACACCCCCGCGCCGCACGGCCACCAGCTGCTGCGTGTGCCTCCCCTTCCATTGTGCCTCGCTGCCCGACTGCCGCCTCGTGATCACGCCCCCGCCTTCGAGCGGCGTGGTCCGTGATCAGCGCTCCCTCACCCTGTGCCCCTGGTGTATTTACTGTGTAGTATTGTTTTTGCTCTGATTGCTGTTTTTCCCGCTGTTTTGCTTGTTTTTTCCTGCCTGTTGACGCCCTCCGTCTTCCCTCCCTCCCTCCCCGCTCGGCGCTCCTCACCCTGTGCCCCTGGTGTATTTACTGTGTAGAGCTGTTTTTGCTCTGATTGCTGTTTTTCCCGCTGTTTTGCTTGTTTTTTTCCGGCCTGCTGCCGCCCTCCGTCTTCCCTCCCCGCTCCCCGCTTCCCGCCACCACCGCTGACCCCCCCTTTTTTCCTTCTGTTCCCTCCCCGCTCCCGCCTCCCAGCTGCTCCGCCCACCCGCGCACTTGGCCATATATGGCGACCGTGCGACGCAGGTGAGTGTGTCCTAGTTCTAGGACACCGCCGCACGGCCACCAGCTGCTGCGTGTGCCTCCCCTTCCATTGTGCCTCGCTGCCCGACTGCCGTCTCGTGATCACGCCCCCGCCTTCGAGCGGCGTGGTCCGTGATCAGCGCTCCCTCACCCTGTGCCCCTGGTGTATTTACTGTGTAGTATTGTTTTTGCTCTGATTGCTGTTTTTCCCGCTGTTTTGCTTGTTTTTTCCTGCCTGTTGACGCCCTCCGTCTTCCCTCCCTCCCTCCCCGCTCGGTGCTCCTCACCCTGTGCCCCTGGTGTATTTACTGTGTAGAGCTGTTTTTGCTCTGATTGCTGTTTTTCCCGCTGTTTTGCTTGTTTTTTTCCGGCCTGCTGCCGCCCTCCGTCTTCCCTCCCCGCTCCCCGCTTCCCGCCACCACCGCTGACCCCGCCCCTTTTTTCCTTCTGTTCCCTCCCCGCTCCCGCCTCCCAGCTGCTCCGCCCACCCACGCACTTCGCCATATATGGCGACCGTGCGAACGCGCAGCGGTCACGCGCAGCGGGCGCGCCGATTGTGCGCCGAAGGCGCGCCAAAGGTAAGCCCGTCTGCGCCCGTCTGCGCCTGGACCGTGCCCAGTGCCAGGACCCCTGGCCCTCGAGGACCCCGACCGACCCGCCTGACGTACACCGCCGCCAACCTCAGCGCCCTCAACGCCGGTCGACCCCCAGGATGCTACCAAGCCACCCCGAAACGAACCCACGGACCCTTCAGCTGCCACGCCTGCAGGTTCACCTGCATCCGGACCTGCCCGACACCAGCACCTGCCAAGCCGAACACCAACAGCAACCACCTCAAGTGCATCCTGCTCAACACCCGCTCAGTCCACAGACACGCCATCGAACTCTGGAACCTCCTAGACGCCACAACCCCTGACGTTGCCTTCATCACGGAAACCTGGATGAACGCCTCTTCAGCGCCCGACATCGCCATCGCCATCCCAGAAGGCTACAAGATCACCAGGAGGGACCGCAACGTCAACCAGGTGGGAGGAGGCATCGCCATCATCCACAGGAACACCATCCGCATCACGACCAGCACCGACAACACCCCACCCTCCGCCGAACACCTGCATTTCCAGATTCACACCGACCCGAAGACCACCCTCAGAGGCACCCTGATCTACCGACCTCCAGGACCACGCACTCAATTCAGCGAGGACATCGCCAACTCCATCAGCCCGCACGCCCTCCCCTCCGCTGACTACATCCTCCTGGGGGACTTCAACTTCCACCTGGAGAACAACTACGACCGCAACACCACCACCCTGCTCGACAACCTCGCCAACCTTGGACTCAAGCAACTGGTGTCCACCCCCACCCACCTCGCCGGACACACACTCGACGCCATCTTCTCATCCAGCAAAGACATCGCCTTCAGCCACGCCACAGAACTCCACTGGACGGACCACAGATGCATCCACTTCACCTTCAGAAGAACGACGATCCACCACCACCAGCAACAGGTTGCCCGAAGAAGCTGGAACAAGATCACAGCCGACCAGCTCGCCGCTTCCCTGAACCAGCACCCTCCGGCCAGCTCAGCGAACCCCAGCCAGGCCGCCGACAACCTCACGAAGTGGATCAGTAACTGCGCGGATGAACTCGCCCCACTGAGGACCCCGCCCAGCAGACCCGGCAGTAAGAGAGCCCCATGGTTCACCGACGAACTCAAGAGCTCCAAGAAGAACTGCAGAGCCCTCGAAAAAGCCTGGAGAAAGGAACCCACGCCGGACAACAGGACCACCCTCAAGCTCGCCACCCGGAAACACCACCAACTGATCCGCACCGCCAAGAAAACGGCTTTCAAGAACCGACTGGACAACAACGCACACAACTGCAAGGAACTCTTCAACATCGTGAGAGAGCTCTCCAACCCTAACGCCGGAAACAACGACATCACCCCATCGCAAGACCTCTGCAACTCCCCCGCCTCCTACTTCCACAACAAGATCGCGGACATACACAACAGCTTCAGCACTCAACCGACGCACGCCACGACCGCAGCAACGCCACCCACCACCACCCTCCATGCCTGGACCCCGGTCAACACCGAAGACACCGTCCGCATGATGAACTCCATCCACTCCGGATCTCCGACCGACCCCTGCCCTCACCACGTCTTCAACAAAGCCGACGCTGTCATCGCACCCCACCTGCGGGACATTATCAACACCTCATTCAACACCGCCACCTTCCCCGAGAGCTGGAAGCACGCCGAACTCAGCGCTCTACTCAAGAAACCGACAGCAGACCCCACCGAACTCAAGAATTACCGCCCCATCTCTCTTCTCCCGTTTCCAGCCAAAGTCATCGAGAAGACCGTCAACAAACAGCTGGCCGCCTTCCTCGAGACGAACGGATCCCTCGACCCATCACAGTCCGGATTCCGTGCCAACCACAGCACCGAGACCGCCCTCATCGCCGCCACCGACGACATCCGAGCCCTGATGGACAACGGCGAAACAGCGGCCCTCATCCTCCTAGACCTCTCCGCGGCTTTCGACACGGTCTGCCACCGCACCCTAGTGCAGCGCCTCAGCAACGTCGGAATCCAGGAGGAGGCACTGGAATGGATCGTCTCCTTCCTCGACGGAAGAACACAGAGGGTCCGCCTACCACCGTACAAGTCAGAGGCCACCGAAGTCATCTGCGGCGTCCCTCAAGGATCCTCACTGAGCCCTACTCTCTTCAACGTCTACATGAGCCCCCTCGCGGCCATCGCACGCCAACACAACCTCAACATAATCTCCTACGCCGATGACACCCAGCTGATCCTCTCCCTGACCAACGACCCCGCCGCCGCCAGAGACAACCTGCACGAAGGGATGAAAGAGGTAGCCGAGTGGATGACGACGAGCCGCCTGAAACTGAACTCAGATAAGACGGAGGTCCTCATCCTGGGCTCCTCGCCCTCCACCTGGGACGACTCCTGGTGGCCCCCCGCCCTGGGCACCGCACCCAAACCGACGGACCACGCGCGCAACCTGGGCTTCATCCTGGACTCCTCCCTCTCCATGACCAGACAAGTCAACGCCGTCTCCTCGTCATGCTTCAACATCCTGCGCATGCTACGGAAGATCTTCTGGTGGATCCCCACCGAGACCAGGAAGACTGTCACCCAGGCCCTCATCACCAGCCGACTGGACTACGGCAACGCCCTCTACGCCGGAACCACCGCCAAGCTCCAGAAGAGACTCCAGCGGATCCAGAACGCCTCAGCCAGACTCATCCTCGACATCCCACGAAACGGCCACATCTCCGGACATCTGAGAGACCTGCACTGGCTCCCCGTCAACAAAAGAATCACCTTCCGTCTCCTCACCCACGCACACAAAGCCCTACACGATCAAGGCCCGAGCTACCTCAACAACCGAATCAACTTCTACGCTCCCAAGCGCCACCTCAGATCAACCAGCCACGCCCTCGCCGCCGTCCCCCGCATCCGAAGAGCGACAACAGGAGGAAGGTCCTTCTCCTACCTGGCCGCCAAGACCTGGAACTCCCTCCCTCCCGACCTGCGCCTGACCCAAGACCACCTCTCCTTCAGGAAGAAGCTCAAGACCTGGCTGTTCGAGCAGTAACGGCACCCCCGCCCCCCAGCGCCTTGAGACCCTACGGGTGAGTAGTGCGCTTTATAAATGTCTTGATTGATTGATTGATTGATTGAATTTGGGGCCCACTGTACAAATGTCTGCTTGCAGGTGCGAGGAGGTTCCAATCAA
This sequence comes from Lissotriton helveticus, assembly GCF_964261635.1. Lineage (NCBI taxonomy): Eukaryota > Metazoa > Chordata > Amphibia > Caudata > Salamandridae > Lissotriton > Lissotriton helveticus. The sequence continues at coordinate 245,699,150 of NC_136062.1, read as the reverse complement.
GAGAGTGATGAATAGGGTTTTGTTCAGAGAGCCAGGCACAGGCCTGGAGGAGGCTTCAGGAATTTCCTGGGGGGTACCGTCCTGCCGGAGAAGAGCCTGAGAAGCAAGGTCAACGCTAACGATGGGCCCAGAGGAGTATCAGCATGGAAAATGCCAGAACCAACACCACGTGAGCGGCGTCTCTAAAGGGCGTTTCTATTGTAAATGTGATTTTTGTATTAGGGACAGCACCCCTGGGTGGAGTTAGAGCAGATGGTCTGAGGAACCTAAGAGAGCGGATGGGTAGGCAGATAGGTTAACTGCGAGACATCGATTTACAACGAAGACTAAGGGAAGTGAGTGATCTTCTTTGGAAGTCACCACGGCTGACACCTTTTGAGGTTAAGATTCTGCTAAGTAGGGATGTCACTTAGTCTAGTGTAGGGACATTCTAATCTGAATTTTCTTCCTTTCTGTAAATGACTCACAAGCTACAGCTTGTGTCTATTCTTGCAACTCTGATGATCTTTGAATTGGTTTTGGTAATCTTCTTTTGCCGACTAAGAGCATTTAGAAAATGTATGTTTGTATTGATACCAGTATATCTTTTGAACTTTATTTTGAGATGTTTGTATCTCCAGTTAACTTTGGCTTTGTAATAAACTTTTAAAACTTATTCGTAGTAGGTGGTTCTTTGGAGTGGTGTAAGTCCTTATTGATTAACCTAGTAGTGGATTGCCTTTTACTCTATGACAGGTATCAACGGTTCAGTCGATCTGAGTTGGGATCTAGATTTATAGCAATAGATCAGAAATCCCGCCGTATCAAAAGCACAGGTTGAATTTCCACAACCAATTGTGACACAGTTCTCACTTGCATCCCAGGCACAATCTGGGCTCTCCACAACACCTCCTCACTGTTCCTAGTAATTATGTGGCATCTCTCTCCTGAAAACCAGAATAAAACCTTGATTCTCAGGGCCTCCCATCATTCATGGTGTATGAGATTGCAATATTTGTAAGGACCTTATTCCAATCCCGCCACTTGCAAGCAGGTTATCAGAGGTACCTTGCTGTAATACTGAGAGCTGTGCCGTCAGGTTCAAGCGATTACTGGTCGCTGTTGTCCTTCCTTCCTACTTGATGATTGCATTGTGGCTTGAAATTTACAAAAGAGCTGGCGTGGCGGCCATTTCAAGTTGTTGACACCGTGACAGGTGAGCAATATGTAGTTAATTCAGAAGCCTGGACATCGAACCAGACTAAGAGCCTATTTAGATTTCGGCAGACAAGTCACTCCGTCACAATGGTGATGGATATCCCATCTGCTGAAATATAAATCACATTATATCCCATCGGATTTATATTTCGGCGGACGGGATATTCGTTACCATTGCGATGGAGTAACCCGTCCGCCAAGATCTAAATCAGGCTCTAAGAATCAAATTGAGCTGGTTAGCATGTAGAATTAAGGCCCAGTCTGAAAGGTTGCCTTTGCGTGATTTTGTTCTGAAACTGTGTTTGTTGTGCTGTTACCCAGAAGGTCTCCACAAGCGGTAGATATGGCACAGCGTATGCAATTTATTATCATCACTAAAGCAAAAAACCAAATCCCCAATTTGCGGACTTCCAAAATCTTCAGCTTTGGTTATCAAAGAATCACTACCTCCTACCCATGCTGGTAATGAGACTCTCGGCTTCCCCGCAGCCAGAGGACACAATGCTTCAAAATGTATTTTAGTGCCTGGATCTCTTCATCTAGGCTCTCTGTCCAAGGTAGTCAGTTGCCTCTGTCTCCCTGTGGTCAAGCTCCTTGTCCCAGCTCCCTATCACAGGGTTGCTGGGCACTAGGCTTTGTGCTGGCAATGTGCAGCCTCTGGGGTCCAGTGTGGCAGTACTTTCTGATTGCCCCGAGTGGAGATCTGAGGTTGTTTTTCACAACTGTGGTCCAGTTTTCAACATTAATAGCTCTTTTGTTTGTCAGCGAGGCACTGCGTAGCTGGCACAAGTTGGAAGTGGCGCTGCTGGACAACTTCGTAGGCAAATTAGACCTTGAGTTTCAAGTTACAATGAGCCATGAAGTTTGCAAATATAAATTACTAGTCCACCTAATTTGAATGCACTTTTACAACAGGCTTAACCTCAGAGACATGGCCGAGAAATGAGAAAGACTCAATAGAGATTTTCCATCTTAGCCAAAATTGCTCCTCGGATCCCTTTCAAAGCTAAATGAACTGTTTGATTTATTGGCCCGCTGATTTTGGGGAGCGGCTGGACCCTCATTTTACCTTGATGTCCCTCCAACTCGGGGGCAAACAGCGAGACAGACAGAGAGAGAGGAAGAGTCAGGATAGTTCTCCTCTTTCTTGCTCACAACAGTCTCTCTCTTTCTTCCTCATTCCCTAGCTTCCTCTCAGGCAATGCCATATCGTCCTTCAACTGGATACCCTAAAGGTGCTGTTTAAATAGGTGAAGCCTTGGCTATTAGGTAGCCTGGGTCCAATGGGAACTCTAACTCTTTTGATCAAGTTACCTGGGTTCAATGGGAGCTCTACCTGTAGCAATCACGTTACATGGGTTCAGTGGGATCTCTAACCCTCGCAGTCAGGTGGCCTGGGTTCGGGGGGCAGCCCCAGCAATTAAGTGACCTGGGTGCAACAGTACTCATAGTCTTGAATTCTAGTGGCATGGCTCTAATGGGAGCCCCACCTCTACTGTCTTTATAATTAATGAATATAATAAGGAGTTGTTTGGGGACCAATAATTGCTCATAATGAAATACTGGTATTTCACAGCAAAACATTGTCTTTTTACGAAAATGGCAATTTTTGGAAGCCTATGTGAAATTGCTAACACATTTTCTCAGACTCTATTTCTTTAAATTGTCTTGAGGATGTTGAACCCACCCACAACTCTGAGGAGTATCAGTCTTGCATGAGAATATTGGAGTGCCCTTTCAAAACCAATAGCTTTTTTTGCAATGTTATTGAAAATGTTACTGTAAAATACACCATTTGCCCCTATTTTTCACCAGGGGAGAGACTTCACGGAGCACCTTGTAGAAAGGCAGGCTCACTCACTTCAATATTTTGCTTGATGTTTGGAGCAAGAATTTAAGGCCCATGAATTTCAAAGTTCACTGGGCGACACTGGGGAAAAAAGGAAAGAAATTAATGAAGAAATGAAGGGAGGGTGAAAGGCATACATGGAGGAAGCGAGGGTTGTCCCTCTTCTCATGGTCTCTCTATCTGCACTTGCAACCATGTGATTATCCTGCTGCACCCCCCATTCTTACTGCCTCCCATGGGTTCCTCCTCTTACTCTACTTATATTTATTTTCAACCTCCGCTCCACTCCTCCAACCTTTTTTAAGTCCACATCCCACCTGGGCGTCCTTGTCTGTTCGCCCATCCTCTGTGCTCCTGTTCCACATGTCCAGCCATCATTTCTGAAATCTATTTCTCCTCCATACTCCCTCCTCCTCCTTCTCTTCCCATATTTACTTCTATTTGTCCCCTGGGTGTTCCCATCTTTACCACATACCCCATCCACATTTTAGCCCTCCCTCCACCCATGCCCTCTTTCTCTCTCCATTGCTCCACAGTAAATCAAGGCACCCCTAGACTGTTACAATTGAGCATTGATAAAACCCACCTTCTTGTACCTGCTCACAAACAATGACAATGTGAGCTTTGTGCTGTTAAGTCTTATGTCAAAACAGAGCAGAAAATGTCAGTCATTGCGCTGGGAACGTTGAGCCAATCTCACTTTAGTTTTCATTTTAAAGTAAACATGCACAACTGCTGCCAACGAAAATTTCAGCTGATTTTTTCTGTCATATCCTGAATACAAGCAAAAAACACGGCAAACAGTAGTAAAACTCCTATTTAAGGCTGTTAAAAAGTGTTCATTAATCCGGCCCGGGCTGCAATGTGAACTGTGCTTTAAAGTCTTAAACAGAGCCTGCACTGTACCTCTAGTCTGACACCACACAGGCAGCCTCGGTGGCGGCAATGTAGGCGGTCTCCTCGCCTTAGATCAGTAGCAATGTGCCTTCCTTTGGCCCAATCTGCCCCTGAATTCCGTAATATTGTATAGGTTGAGAGTCCCCCCGCCTCCCCCTGAGGATAGACAAATTCATGTTTAGAGACACTGACTGGGATGAAGACATTATGCAAAATAGGCAGTGGTCCATGTTTACCAAAACTGCCCCTCTTGAGCCACCAGCTCCAATCTAATGTCAACGCGGTCCTGCTTAATGACGCTAAATGTCCACGGATAGGGAGCCCAATGCAGTCTTGGCAGTTTTGTCGGACCAATCCCCCGGGGTAAGGGGGAGAGGGGATGAGTGCAAGTGTGAGGCATTGCTGCTTTTGTTACTGGGGGCCGATATTGCAGCATCGCTGGAAAACCGGCCCCCTGTGACAAAATCGTCCCTCTTCCAGCATCCCGCGGAAATGCCCGGTGCCTGCTACGGCCAGACCGGTCCAGTCAATGTCTGTGTGCCCCAAAATTGTAAACAACCTGTAGTTTTCTGAGTATTGTGCCTCTCAGGCACTTGTAGATAGAATACTGTTGTGTGGGCATTCTATGCTCTGTATTGGAATGTGGGCATTCTGGCAGTTGATGCCTGCCTTTCCCTGATGTCGCTGTTATTCTCCTGAGCGGAATAAATCTACTTTCAACCTATAAGCCTAAGTGATTTTATGAACACTTACCACATTATATTTGGCGACGATGCTCAAGAGAAGGTAAAGAACCCGACTAACCTCGATCAACCTCGTGGTTTCATCTTTATATCGAATTTGTGTGGCGAGCGCTGTTGCCGAAGGAAGGAACGCTGTTATCTTCGCAGCGAAATAAAGATAAGTCACGTTCATTTCCAGCATCATCGCAAGGTAACGGAAGCTGTTTTACAATTAATCTACAGCGCAAGTCGTGGTTGGCAGAAGGAGACGCGTGTGTTTGGCTGCGCGTCACATCAGCGAAAGTCGTGATTGGCAGATTAAGACGTGTGTGGTTGGCAGCGCTTCACGACGTATTCGCGCGTTCAAGTCGGCCATTTCACAGACTGCAGTCTGTGCGCGTGTTGACTAGTAACCACAGCAACACTGTCAAGGCAGTCTCAAGGAGTGAGACGCGGAGAGAAATTAAACAAACGCAGCGCGGAGAGAAATTGAACGCGCTGATGCAGCTTTGTGAATCAATGCGAGGAACATTTTGAAATGACATTTGCGCTGATTAACAGTTTAAAGTCAGTCAACACATTAAAATATATGCAGTGTTGCTAACCTGACACCAAGATTTTCGAAGTTAAAAAAAAAAGTAAAGGTGTACACGCTGTATTTGTTGGCATGTCTATCTCTTCATTAAACGACTGGTTAATTATATTTTTCAGCATTTGTTATGCTTGTTCATAGTATTGCTTATACTAATTTACTATCTCATGAGAACAGCGTATGAAAACAGCGACAAAAGTATAGTTCAGTGGTAAAGCAATTACTTTTGAGCAGGATGCAATCAGTTTCTCCTCCACCACCCTTTTTGGAGACACCAGGAAATCCTCCAATAGTCTGGAAGAAATGGTTTGATGCGTTTGAAACCTATTTGGGTGCAATTGGTGCTTCAAGATATCGAGTCGAAAGGAAGAAATGTTTACTGTTGCACTCATTAGGGTTTGAAGGAAAAGAAATTTTTAAACATTTACCTCCTTTAGTAAGAAACAACGCTGAAGAAGACATAGATGAATATACTGAGACAAGAAGGAGACTGGAGTTGAGATTTGATATTAAGCCTAGCCTTGTTGTAATTAGACATACATTTTTCAAAAGAGAACAGCTACCGGGAGAAGATGTCGAGACGTATGTGTCAAGTCTAAGGCAGTTAAGTGCGGAATGTGAATTTGAAGGTTTCAGAGAACAATAGATTAGAGATCAGTATATATGTAAGTGTACTGACAAGTCAATTCAACAAAAACTGCTTACTTTGGGTAATCCAACACTCGAAGAGACTATCCGTACGGCGAAAAGCATAGAATTGTCAAAGAAAGAAGTAAAGGAACTTGAAAAGAAGAATGAAGAAGCAGGTTCTGCAGTTAGTCCTAAGGAAAATAGGGAAAATAAGGCAGTACCTGGCCAACAACGTTTCGCAAGAAACAACTTTCCTAGTTCACAACGTTATGATAGAAATACTTTTCCAAGGCAAAGTGACATTTGTTACAGATGTGGTAATCTTTCGCACAATAAGGGTAACAAGTTTTGTCCTGCAAGGAATTCCACATGCCGGAATTGTGGGAAATATGGTCATTTTGCAAAGATATGTCAAAATAATAGGCAGGGAAATTCAGTTTTCATGAACAAGTCTCAAGGACAAGGTAATGTAAGTGGGGTAGGCAATGTTTCTGAGTTTAATGAAAATGCTGAAAAGGAATCAGATTCTATTAACAGTATCCAAGACGACCTTAGGGAGATGGTTGTGGTGGTACGGGAAGATGGAGTTATCATTGGAGACCCTTCAGATTGTGTGGATCCTTACGAAGAATTTGGTGTGGGTGATAAAGTGCTTACCTTGTTAGTTGATTCGGGTGTAAGAATAACAATGATCACTCAGGAGTTGTTTGATGAAACTTGGCCTGAAAGGAAGCTAGAGCCACCTGATAGGGCCCCTGTTTACTATGAGGGGCGCAAAATAGTTTTGGCTGGATATTTTGAAGATGTCCTACAGTTCAAAGGTAGAAGGATACTTGGGAAGATCTATGTTGCGATAAAGGGGTTAAACATTTTGGGGTGGTTCCACCAGGGTCTTTTCCAATTGGTTCTCAGACCGGGTACTAAGGAACAAGTAAGTGTGGTAGAATCTAATGACTATACAGAAAAATTGGCTTTCACGTATCCTACAGTTTTTGGAAAGAGTCTTGGGATGGTTAAAGGTTTTACCCACGAGATAAGAGTGAAAGATGGCGCTATACCCGTAAAACATAAAGTCAGGAGTGTCCCTTTTAGCATAAGAGAAAATCTAGAAAAAGAGTTGAATGAGTTGTGCAAGAAGGGGATCATAGAACCAATAGAGTCATCCTTGTGGTTGTCTCCACTTGTTGTTGCCATGAAAAGGAATGGAGATTTGTGTGTGTGTGTTGATTTGCGCTGTCTCAATAAAAACATCTGGATTGATTCACACCCATTGCCGAAAATTACAGATTTGTTGTCACTCACTAGAGGTGCAAGATGGTTTACTAAGTTGGACTTAGCCTCCGCTTACCATCAAGTGGTGTTGAGTCAATCCTCTAGACATTTGACGGCATTTGTCTCTCCTTTCGGTAGTTTTCAATACTGCAGGATGCCGTTCGGCCTCGCGTCGGCGGCAGCAGTTTTCCAGAGACTAATGAATCAAATGTTTAAGGATACTCCTGGAGTCATAGTCTTCCAGGATGATGTTTTGATTTTTGGCGAGAACAAAGGTGATCATGACAATTCTTTGAATCAGGTTTTAGAAATTATGCAGGACAAGGGTATTGTACTTAAGAGTGAGAAATGTGTTTTCCAGTGAGAAATGTGTTTTCCTCAAAGAAAAAATGGAATTTCTTGGGCATGTTGTTTCGCATGATGGTGTAGAACCTCGTCCTGGGTTGGTGAAAGCCATTGTAGATGCTTGTCCTCCTGTCGATAAATCTGGATTTAAGTCATTCATTGGTCTCAGTGAATTTTACTCTAGATTTATCAAAGATTATGCATCAAAGGTTCAACCATTGACAAACATGTTAAAGAAAAATGTGCTTTTGAATGGGATAAAAATTTTCAAGAAATTTTCCAATGGATTAAGTTACAATTAGTAAGTGACAGAATCCTTAAACCCTTTGATCCAAATAGGAAATGTATTGTGACTGTGGATGCTAGTGGTTTTGGTCTTGGAGCTGTGCTTACTCAAGAGAATGGCCAAGTTGATAACACCGTAGCATATGCTTCGAGGGTTTTGCGTGGGGCTGAAATGAATTTCTCTGTCATAGAGAAAGAGCTTTTAGCTTGTTGGTGGGCGGTCAGGAAATTCAATTATTTTCTCTGGGGTAGTCATTTTGTAATACGAACTGATCATAGCCCTTTAGTCTCTATTTTGACAGGTGAGAAGATCAAAGAGCATACTCCGAGGATTGCTAGGTTATCAACAAAATTACTTCAGTATAATTTTGACATTGTTTATTTACCTGGAGTGAAGAATGTTAGAGCAGATTACCTCTCACGTTTCCCCATTACTGGTAATTGTTCCGATTTTGAAAAGGAAGATGATGAGGAAGATTGTTTTGTTGCTGCTTTGGATGTTGAGGGAATGTGTGCCATAAGTGAGGCTGAGTGGAAAAGAGAGTTGATGAAAGATGAGGTACTTGTTCAAGTCCTTAAATACTTGAAATCAGGTTGGCCCAAAGAGAAGAATGTGTCTGGCCAGTTTCAGACCTATGTTAAAATTGCAGAAGAACTCACTGTAGAGGATGGTATTCTTTTGAGATGTGGAAGACTTATACCTCCAGAGAGTTTGAGGAAACTTCTTACTGATGGTGCTCATGAAGGACATTTAGGGAAAACCTTTACGAAACGTAGGTTGAGGGATGTGTTTTGGTGGCCGCAAATGGATGTTTGTGTTGACACATTGATTGATAACTGTGTTATTTGTAAATCCTCTGACAAAAGTCACAAAGTAAGGACACCCCCTTTGGAACCTATTCAGTTTCCGGAAAGAGCGTGGGAGAGGATTGGAGTTGATTTGGTTGGCCCATTCAATCTTTTACCATCTTCTTCACGTTTTGCTATTGTTACCATAGACTATTACTCCAAATGTCCAGAGATCCGCTTTATCAGTGAGCCAACCTCAGCCAATGTGATTCTCTTTTTAAAAGATATTTTCCTGAGGGAAGGGTTTCCTTCTTATGTCATGACGGACAATGGTGTACAGTTCGTGAGTTCAGAATTTTAGTTTTTTTTAAAACAAGGTGGCGTTACACACAAGAGGAGTTCTTTCTATCACCCTCAGGCAAATGGCCTTGTTGAAAGGATGAATCGGGTACTCAACAATTGTGTGCAGTGGGCCATCGCTAGCAAGTGTGTGGTTGAGAATGCGGTGCGTTCCATGCTATGGTTTTATCGCACTACAGCCCATTCGTCGACTGGAGTATCTTCTTTTGAACTTCTAAGAGGGAGGAAACCTTCTACGAAAATTTGTCCTGGGTGGATGTCGAAATGGGTGAAAATGGATGTTATGGATGGTATTGATGGATTTGTGAAGGACAAAGTTATTGGGGCTCAAGTGAGACAGAAGGTCTATTTTGATGAAAGAAAGAAGGTTTTTCCTCAAAACATTTGTGTTGGAGATGTTGTACGTATCAAAATTCCTGTTCATGTTACCAAGGGAAGAAGTAAATTCTCTGAACCTTTAGTTGTTGATAAAGTTTGTGGTAATGCTGTGCGGGTCAATAACAAGAATTGGTGGAACATTTGTAAAATTGTTAAAGTTAAAAATGTGGGTGTTGACTGTAATGACTATTTGACTACTTCTGGTTCCAATGCCAGTAAAGTGAATGGAAAGTGTAATGGTGGTGATTTTGTGCCAGAACCTTGCAGGAGTTTGAGAGTTTGTAAAATTCCTGTTAGGTTCAGGTAATCTTCTTTGCTCTTTATCTGCAGTTTTTCCCTGTAGTTTTCCTTGTTCTTTCATTTGCTGTTTTTCCTTTCCAGTGCTCTTCCTTTGTTCTTTCTTCCTTTCTCTCTTTCTCTCCTTCTCTCTTGTTTTCTTTTCTTTGTTTTCCTTCTTTTGTTTTGGAAGAAATGGGGATATGTAGTGTTCTAAGTATTGTGCCTCTCAGGCACTTGTAGATAGAATACTGTTGTGTGGGCATTCTATGCTCTGTATTGGAATGTGGGCATTCTGGCAGTTGATGCCTGCCTTTCCCTGATGTCGCTGTTATTCTCTTGAGCGGAATAAATCTACTTTCAACCTACAAGCCTAAGTGATTTTATGAACACTTACCGCACAACCCCAGGATGTACCCCGTGAATGTATTGTTCCGTCCTACTTGTTTCCTAAATGTAACCTGCCTTCCCCTGACACTCCTATTGTATAAACTCTGGTGCAAGGATTATCAGAGTTCCAGCAAAATAAAAAGGTGCTACTCCCTTTATGGCCCCCTGCCCCCACTCTCCACAGCAAGAAGTTCATTGTGTAGGCCCTTTACTGCACTCTAGTGCCCTCTTGTGATGACACTCAAGTCAAGTCAAGTTAAAATTTGTATAGCGCACTACTCACCCAGAGGGTCTCAAGGCGCTTGAGGGAGGGGGGTACGTTATATATCAAATATCCAAGTTTTGAGTTGTTTTCTGAAGGAGAGGTGGTTCTGTGTAAGGCAGAGGTGGGAGGGAAGAGAATTCCAGGTTTTGGCCGCTAAGTAGGAGAAAGATCTTCCTCCCACGGTGGATCTTTGGATGCGTGGAATCGCGGCGAGGGCTTGATTGGACGATCGTAGTTGGCGGGTGGGGGTGTAGAAGGTCAGGCGCGTGTTGAGGTATTTGGTTCCTAGGTCGTAGAGGGCTTTGTTTGCGTGGGTGAGGAGACGGAACGTAATTCTCTTGTTGACGGGGAGCCAGTGGAGGTCTCTTAGGTGACCGGATATGTGATTGTGGCGGGGGATGTCAAGGATGAGTCTGGCGGAGGCGTTCTGAATTCGTTGGAGTTTTTTCTGCAATTTGGCCGTGGTTCCGGCATAGAGGGTGCCTACTGCCTACAGTGGACTTAATGTAGCGCCTGCTCTGCCTACTCTATGCCATTCCCTATGCACAAGTAAAGTGCCCGGCTGCCTCCCGGGAATACATAAATGCCCACTGTGAAATGAATAAACAGCTTGTCACATGACAGCTACTGTGCTTTACTGGTGTACCTCACTGGTTCGAATGTGTGTTATGATGAAGAAACATAGTTATTGTATTATTTTTGTACAGCTTCATTTCTATAGCACTTCTAGAGCACTTTTCTACATCTTGTTGAGCCTCAAAGGGCTATTCAGAGCATCAGGTGAAAGATTCTAATCTCTCAAGTGCGTTGATAAAAGGAGGGTGTTTGTTGAGGGGTAGTTTATAGTGCTGAGTATTGGTGTTGTGTGTGAGGCCCAGACTGTAACTCTAAACTTGGTGCAGTGGTGAACGAGCACATTTTAAGCTTGTGAAGGATAGCAAGTAAAGAGTGAGGATAGATTTTCAGGCCGCATCTACAAACCGGTAACCTTGGTCCTGGTTCTAGAAACAGAGAGAAGTGTATTGGTCTATTTAATTCCTGATCACTGCTAATGATCCTTGTCTTTGGGGATATAATCTGAATTGAGAAATCACTCTTCTGCATGTTTTTTTGTAATGGTGGAATTTTCAGTAGTGGGTTGTTTAAAGGATATCTTTCTCACTGGAAAGCAGGGAAGTGCTCAGACCGCAGGTATAATGTGGTGCTTTGTGTCCAGGTTTTAGTACTTGCCTGTCTGCTGCATACTGTCTTCCTTGAAGATTTGCAGCTAGTTTTCTAATAAATCCAAAGTAGAGCCCCCAAAGTAGAGCCCATTTACAGAATATGTCAGTAATATCACTAGGGCCAGTGATGCCTTTTTCCTATTAAAGAACCAAGGCAGAGGAAACTATGTTGTAGGATTATTTTAGTGTGGAATTAGTTCCTTTTCTCTTTATTGATTTGGGATTGAAGAACGAAGTTGGAGTCTGTCATTATGCCAAGATTTTTGTCTTCACTAGATGTAATTGTCAGCTGTCCCATTTTGTGCAGCTAAACAATATTGAGCTGTGATTTAGGATCCTAGGTTGAGCATTTTAGCTTATGTAGCATCCAATGCTCCACAGCTAGTAGGTTTGTTCCCATTCTACGATGATCTGAGTATCATCAGCATAGTTGCGAAGGTCGGATTGAAAAGAATTACAAAGCAGTGAGTGGGGAAGTGGGGATAGACAGATATTGAAAAGCAGGAGAGCTATTGTTGATTCTGGTGGGACACTTACAGGGCATGTTTAAACTAGAGAATGGAAGGAGGCAGTAAGACCATTTGAAGTGTATCCATAAGGAAGGATTTTAGCAGGTCAGAACTGTGCCTTAGATCCCAGAGTGATATAGCCTTTGGGATAATAATTGTTGGTCAAGTGGGAAGGACAGGTCGAGTAATAGAAAGGCAGCAACCATATAAGTGCCAACAGAGATCCTGAGGTCAGCTCAAATTGAGTTTAGTGCTGATCCAGTGCTTCTGTCAACTCTTATTATGAATAGTGTAAAAAATCTTTCATTGCGGTGGGAACATAGTGCAAATTTCACTTTGGAGTTCCTTTAAAAGTAAAACATAGACAACTACTGCCAAAGGATATTTCTGCAGATTTATTCCATTTGTTGAATATAAGGCCTGAAAGTATTCGGTTTGTGTGACAGAGGATTCTTGTGCTGCAAGTGATAGTAAGATTAAAACTGAGGTGGTAGCTGTGGAAATAATGTAAATAGAAAATAGGGACCTGATTCCCAAAAATGTTTAATTCCTGTATGTCATCTATAAGCATGTAAAACAGTTCCCCTCAATTCAGAGAATCGGAACCCCAATGGAAAATACACATATGCCTGTGAAAAATCTATTAATCAATAAAGGGAAGATGCAGATATGTTTTTTTGATTTTTTTGTTATAATTGTCTTTATTGTTTTCATTGAACAGTCATTATTCTCTTACCTTTATGGATAGAACAGCAATTGCGTTCGTTGTCTGATCAGTTTTACATTAGTTTTAAATTACATTTGCGTTAACTTTTCATGTATTGCTCCATACACGCAGAAAACATGAATTTAACCTCCCAACTCCCCCCTGACCCCCTAATCCAGCTTTCCTCTATCTGCTGTTTTGTTAGGTACATTAGGTGTTGATTCCAAGAATCACTATTCTAGTACAGCTCAGACTACATTTCCTTCATTCAGAAGATGCAGATGTTTTGGGAAGAGGTTTGGAACGCCCACAAAATCAGAACTTCGGATAAAGTCACATTGTTGTTACATTTCCTGCACCCAGAAAACAGAAGTAAATATATTCCTACAAATGGTATTCTCAGTATGGCTTGTGGCAATCTCTTTATACCCCACCTTTAGCAAGGGTGTTGGGGTGAAGTGTTTCTCCATTCCTGTAGCGAACAAATGTGTTAAAAGAAGAAAATACACAGCAGCCCTAATGTAAATCAGTAGATTGCCACCTTCAGGGATTTACACAACCTACACCTTTTTTGTGAACAGGGCAAAGCAGTCGAAAATTGCAACTAGAAGAAGCATATTGCTACTAGCATTTTTTGACTGGTTTCTATTGTGTCCTTGAAGTAACAGCTTTAGGAATTCCCTGGCAGTACATTGGTGTAGAGTGACAAAAACCTTTAATACATACTCCTTCTAAACCCCATAGATACAGGCTGGGAATTTCCACAGAAACAAAGCAAATGTTTACTTTATATGTCCCCCACTCTCCGTTGAGCAGTGCAGGCCAAGCTGCAGACTTACTTGTAGGAGGGCGGTTAGGTGCAAGCTGGTGTAGTTGTGAACAATCTAAAGGAGAGTACATTTAACTTAGAATAGTAAAGAATTTAACTTCCAAACCTAGTTTACAAAGGCAGTAAAAATGTTTCATCTAATGCTCCTAAACAGTTTGGAAACATACGATGAAGACAGATTGTCAAGGTAAAATCAAGTGAATGAGGCCAAGAGATATTATCTAAATGAATTGGGAATGCAAGTCCACAGTAAATGGCAGAAAAGTTAGAAAAGCTGCCTCATTTTAGAAGACTAATAAAAATGTTAGGCCGCACCATGAATACACAAGTTTGTGCAGGCGTTAGAAGTGTTGTCCATTTGAAAAAATATACCTTTATTTTGAGAAGAATGTGTGATGTTCAGTACATTTCGAGAATGCATATGGTGAAATATTTTCCAAGGTCTAAAAGTCAGAATCAGAAGTCAGAGTTCATGATAAAGTCGGAGCTAATGCAGGGTGTCTCGGTAGCCTTTGCAGAGCATGGGGTTGCCAGATGCACTGGAAGACTTCCCTTGGTCCATTCTCCTGTTTCTTGTACTTAGACTCCTCTAAGGTTGAGCAGTCGTCCATCACCTAACTTCAGACGTGGAGGATGAAAGAGCTCGAAGCAGGCTCAGTGAAGGCCTACAACTGACATTATTTATCGGATGAGCTTGGTGTTTTGTGCCACTCAAGTCCAGTGGGGCAGTTATCCTGCACCTGGGGTTTTAAATATATCTGATCATATAAACCAGCAGTCTATGGAAAGGGGTGGAGGGTGTCGCCATATCTTTGGATGGATTTGGCTTATGACCAGCTGCCAGCACAAGACTTTGGCCTGTACCTGCTGATGGATCACTCATGAGGTCTTAAAGATTTTGAAGGTTAAAACAACAGGATGGCGGGAGGCGGAGCGAGCTTGTTAAATGTACAGGAGCACAACAAGAGAGCTACCAGCACCAGGAATTAACGGCCAGATTAATCAATGTCCCGTTTTGCGAGTCCTTAATAGCGATTATTAAGGATTCGCTATTAAAGACTCGCAAAACGGGATTCATGTAGAAATCACAAAGAAAATTGCGATTCCTACAGCTTCCTTATTTGCGATTAGCAAATTGCTAATCGCAAATAAGGAATAACTCCCCATTCATTCCTAAAGGCCCATAGGAATGAATGGGGAGTTATTCCTTATTTGCGATTAGCAATTTGCTAATCGCAAATAAGGATGCGATTTCAAGGGTGCCAGGGGTGTCCAAAGGACACCCTGTGAAGTACTGGGTTTTTCAGAACCGGTACTGAACCGGTAACCCAGCGGTGCCAGGGAAAACACCCTAAGACTTCGGGTCCTTCCTGTTTCAGACTACAGAAACACAGTCTTCTAGGTGAAGTCAAAGATCGAATTTATTGGCTGCAACCAAGTAACAGGTATCCTAGAAGTACAACACAGTGTATATTCTCAGGAGACTGCTCCTCTCTTACAAAGCCAGCCTTCTCTTTTTAAACAAAATATTATGCTTCAGGCAAACATTCTTTAGTTTACAGTTGACCATTCACATATTTCCACTACAAAGAAAAAGCAGAGTCATGATGACAAGCCCATATTTCAGTTTGTCCAGCCCACAATCAATTATCCGGCAAGGCCCAGTATTTTCATCAGATATCGACGGACCCCCAATAAAAACGGGCACCTCCTCCTCGTAAAGCAAGTCATAAAGTAGGAAACAGGGACAGGTGTGTGCAAGATTAGGCGTGGTTTGTGTGCGATGAAAGGTTTATGGCATGTTGTGCCTTGATACTATCTCGTTCGGCCACTGGGAGAGGAACTGACCGAACAGGTTTGGCCTTGGGCAGTGGAGTCAGCTTGCCCAGGTCGCAGAGAAGTCAGGAAAGGTGTTCGTGTCCTTCAGGATCGAGTTTGGCCTTAATCATTGGCCTATGTGAGGGCAACTCACAAAATGGCTGCCGTACACAAAATGGAACCCGAGGGTTCCGGACGAAAACTGCGATTTCAAGGTGAAATCGTCACTCGAATATGACAAAAAAGCTTGTGCATAGTGTACTAGCCATTCTCAGTCTTCTGATATCAAAATCGTCATGATACGATGATGTTTATAACATGGGTCCAGAATTTCAAGCACTACAGACCCTCCTTTTGCCCTTACATAGGCAATAACCTATACTCATGCTAATCTGAGTCCAGGTCTATATTCGTAAAGTCATTGAGATGTTGCTGTAGCATCATCCTATTACTTAGCTCGTCCCTCGATACAGGCTACCGTACACACGATGTAGCACAGAGGCCACATATAGCAGGAGCACACTGTACGGACAGACAGAACAGGAAAAGGATGGCTAAGACCATCCCAATGACCATCAGAATTTTCCATCCCCAGCCGGATACCAGTTCCCAGAAACATCCCATTAACGACCAATCTCCTTTGTCTACATGAATAGATTCGGAAATCTTATGCAGTTTGGAGATGGCCTGGTACACTGTTGGAGCGTTATCTGGAATGAAAACACAGCAACTCGATTGGATCACTCTACATACCCCACCTCGGTCTGCAAGGATGATGTCTAACGCAACCCTGTTCTGAAGCGTCATAAGACGATCCGACTGGAGCTCAGCAGTCAAGTTACTAAGGGCACCGGCAGTTTCAACTACGGTGGACTCAACCACCCTTGTCAATTGCCTTATGTTCCTGCTGTTAGCCATGGGTCCCCAGAACGGCAGAAAACCCCTCACGAAGTCTCCAAATTCTTGTTCTGCAGTGTCCTCTTTACTGAAGACACCTCTAACTATCCTTGTCTTATGGTAATCTGCCGCAGCTGTGTTGGTGGGAGGCAACAGGAACGAAACAAAGCATGTGCCCGAAAAGTCAGGGGGCAACCATGTATAGGCTCTATCATGGCAGATGAAATAGGTACCCCTAGCTGCTAGGAACGAAGGGGAAGTCTGGGACGCAAAAACATACGTCTCAGTACAGATACTCTTCCCTAACTGAGCTCTGGGATTCTTGCCAATACCTTGCAGACATAAGTGACCCTGATGGGGTACAATCCAAATCGGGGAAGATCTCTTAGCTTGCTGTTTCTCACTCAGAGTAACTCCATATCCGGTCACGTTCCATCCTATATATACTAGTGTCTCATCTCTCGGGATAGTCTCATAGGAGATATCTTCCTTAATCATATCTACTATACCCTTGACTAGAGCACTATTCTTAGGATTGTCTGTCACAGAACGTAGGGGGTAGGTCTCATGTGCGTAGATGAACATTGTTCTGTATGCCCACACAGAACCATTATGGCTGAAAGGCAGAACCAGATAAGGGATACCTTTATCCGTTGTGTGAGGCATAAGACCACACACCCAACAGTTAGTCGTGTTCATTACTAGTTGGTGTTGGTGCAAAAGCTGAACGAAGGAGTTATTAATAAACTCTAATCTCCTAGCGGATTCATGTTCAGGAAGAGGTTGAAAAGAATGTGAGGAAACAGTAGAAGGAGGAGGTATGGGCGATGAAGTGGGTGCAAATGTCACTCGAAAAGAGAATAAAACATATCCCATAAAAAACATCATTACACTGAACAACATGAAAATACATAATATCAAAAAACGTTTCTTGGTCATCATTCTGCAAATTGTAGTCTTAAAGTTAATTTGTTTGGCAGGTCTCTCCATCTCGAAAAACTCCATCCTCTCTAAAATGCTGCTCGCGATGGTAGGGTGTTCTATGCTAAAGGATGCTTCTGTCAGTCCAGGGCAACTCCCTTAGACCAGTAAGTAAGTCATGTTTTTATTTGTATATGATTAATAAAAATCTTTACAAAGTTCAGAAAAAGAATCTAAAAAAAAAATGTCCATAGTTATTGTTGCTTAAACGTAACAAAAATTAGGGTGCATAAGATTACAGGTGCATAAAATTACAGTGATATTACCAGTGATATGGTTAACATCATTGAATTAAAAAGTTCATCTAGCATGGTTTAGTCTCTTTCTTATTAGGTCAAAGAACTTCACCACTTGACAGTTCAATTTAGTGTCGCTAGTAGAAAAGCACAATATGGCTGCCTGTCTGAAGGTCCGGATGGCATAAAGGTTAAAAAAAGGACGTAAAAGATTGGACCTCAGGTCCTTTATGCTGGGGCAGATGCAAATCACATGAATTGTGTCTTCTTTGCCGTTTTTGCACATGCGACACTGATGTGAAGGATTGTTTCTCTCCCAAGGTGGAAGATGTGGAAGTATGGGAAGTACACCAAGTCGTAACTTTAGGAATTTTTCTTTAACATTTATTTTCATGCCAATACTGAAGTACGCTTGTGGCCGCAGTTTCTCATAAGCTCCCACCGTTAGCCATCCATGTGCTCGGTTTGCTAGGTCTTTCTTGTCTTCTATCGCTGAGATGATATTAGCCGATTTTTTAGCTACTTTTTTAAAGGACAAGAGATCGATTGATGTTTCCCAGGTATCAGTCAGGCCTAGAACTTTTAGCGATTCATATAGGTAGGCTCTCGGCGCGAGGTTGCGGTGCCGAAGTAGTTCTTCCCATAGGTTTGCACATAGAGATCCTGCATCTGCGTTGCGAATTTTATGCCAATTTGTTGCATATACGCTCCGCCTCTCTAGAGTTTGTTTTAGGATACCAAATTCTAATCGAATCTGAGCCGGAGAAACGTACTTGGGGAGGTTGAAAATAGCCCTGTATGAATTGGCAATGAGTGTGTCCAGTAATGCCGCATCCTTGCCGTAGTGTGATTCACTCCCGTATGTGAGAGTCGGTTTTAATTTGGCACTCAATAGATCAAGAAGAGGTTTAAGTGTCAGATCAGGTAGTTTTCCCTTCAATGATTTTAGAGCCATATAGGTCATTGTAGCCTTCCCTCGCAAAGATTTAAACTGTGCCCTCGAGGTGTTATTGGAGTCCAGGATTACTCCCAGGTACTTATATGTGGTGACCTGGTCAAGCTTTTCGCCATTCAAGTTCCAGCAAGGGTTCTTTTTTTTCTTATAATTCACAGTCATCACCTTTGATTTGTTGAGGTTTATTTGTAGTGCATTTTTTTCTGAGAAGGCATTGGTAATGTCCAAAAGATGTTGGAGACATACTTACTTACTTACTTAGACCAACCAGAACCGTCGACCTAACGTCTTCGGCTGCACCCCAAAGACTTGGGCAACCGCGACCCTACAGCTGAACCCGGATGGTCGTTCGAAAAACAAAAATAAAAAAGTTTCTCAGATGAGAGCTGCACTTTCAAATTTTAACAAAGAAAAGGAAAAATTTTATTTGTCCATAGTTCTCGGCCTCAGATTATAACGTTTCTTCCCAGGTACTGTCTGGTCTTGAAACAGGAGTTCAGGCTCTGTAGTGTCCAATCGGATTGACGGCGGCACAGCTTCTTGCAAGAGATTGTCACTTTCTTTTTCAGAAATTGTTCCTTTTACACGTGCATCACTGAAAGGCAGAAATCGAGGCACAGTTTCATTCTCTGAGTCAGCGACACCCTACTGGACCCAACGATCGTACGGTAGAGGCAGAGGCACCCTATTGCAGTGTACACCGTGGATCCAGTGCTTCTTCCCTTCCACTCGAACAGCTGATCTTGTTGAGAGAAGAACTAGGTGATGGCCGGTCCACCGGGGCTGGTCATTCTTTGTTCGCTGGAAATTCTTGACCAGCACCCAGGATCCAGGGTCAATGTGATGACCTGGAACTTCAGAGACCTGAGGCAGAGTATCGTGAACCTGTTGGTGTAAAACACGCAATTTAGCCGTCAATTCATACAAATAATCAAGCAGGACAGGGTGTTCGATTTCACTGAATTTTGTCGGCCTTGGCACTCCCCATATGTTGGCCGGACGGCCGAACACTATTTCATACGGACTAAGTCCCACTCGCGAATGCACAGTCATTCTTGTTGATAGGAGTGCTAAAGGCAGAGCGTCAGGCCATTTAAGACCAGAGCTCGCTTGGATCTTGGCTAATTTTAGCTTTAACGTGCCATTGTAACATTCTACTAGTCCAGCTGATTGGGGGTGATTTGCAGCGTGGAATTTCTGTTGGATGCCTAGCCCTTCGCATACTTTCTTCATCACTCGACCCACAAATTCACTCCCATTGTCACTCCAGACCATTCTCGGCATTCCAAATCTAGGGAAAAACTCTTTCACAAGGGCTTTAGCTGTGGATAAGGCAGTGTTGTCTTTTAGGGGATATGCTTCTACTCATCTTGAAAAGGCACAAACAACAACGAGTAAGTATTTCAAATTGTTGCACCTTTCCATGTGGATGAAATCTAGCTGCAAAACCTCGAACGGATACGTTGGAGGCGCAAAATGTCCTGAAATTGGACACGCCGTGGGAGCTTGCCTGCTCACCCGACCCCTTGCGCTACAACTGCTTGCCTCTCCCGCTTCGCGGGAGCCGCTGCGTGGGAGGACCCACCAACGTCGATCTCTCCTGCCTGATTCCTGGAAGAGCCGTGAGCCGGATTGCCATCTGCGGAGGCTGCAGGGGTAGCGCGGCAGGGACTCACTATCCCAGGAGTCCCTGCTTGACCTCGTGACATCCGGTCAGCGCACCCCTGCGTGCCCCGCCCCGCCGGCAAACCGGTAAAAAGGATCAGGAAGCCCTAAACCATTGTGACCCTTTCCTGAAATTGGACACGCCGTGGGAGCTTGCCTGCTCACCCGACCCCTTGCGCTAGAACTGCTTGCCGCTCCCGCTTCGCGGGAGCCGCTGCGTGGGAGGACCCACCAACGTCGCTCTCTCCTGCCTGATTCCTGGAAGAGCCGTGAGCCGGATTGCCATCTGCGGAGGCTGCAGGGATAGCGCGGCAGGGACTCACTATCCCAGGAGTCCCTGCTTGACCTCGTGACATCCGGTCAGCGCACCCCTGCGTGCCCCGCCGGCAAACCGGTAAAAAGGATCAGGAAGCCCTAAACCATTGTGACCCTTTCCTGAAATTGGACACGCCGTGGGAGCTTGCCTGCTCACCGACCCCTTGCGCTAGAACTGCTTGCCGCTCCCGCTTCGCGGGAGCCGCTGCGTGGGAGGACCCACCAACGTCGATCTCTCCTGCCTGATTCCTGGAAGAGCCGTGAGCCGGATTGCCATCTGTGGAGGCTGCAGGGGTAGCGCGGCAGGGACTCACTATCCCAGGAGTCCCTGCTTGACCTCGTGACATCTGGTCAGCGCACCCCTGCGTGCCCCGCCCCGCCGCCCTTCCTATAACATCAGGAGTGAGTACGCTTTGCGGGACGCAAGCGGGACGCCGGGCGAAGCCCGGGCAAAGGGCGGGCCGTCTGTGGCCGTCCGGGGCCAGCAGGGGCCGGGACGGGCCACCCCTTTAACATCCCAGGTATTTCCACTGACTTTTGTGTGGTCCTTATAACATTGCAAATTCGGATTATTATTTTTTATGTGTCTACATACTCCCCAATGTCTACCTGTTCGGGCAGAAGCTCTAAACGCGGGGGGAACTCCAATCTATGTACTATGGACAACTTCATTACTCGTGCTGTTTCAGTCGTGGAAAAAGAAATTATCCTAGCTGAACGCAGACTATCACGTGATTATATGGAACACAAACGCTCCTCGCTGGGAACCCTAGCACAGGCAAAATCACCAAGTAACATTATTCCAGTAGAACCTTTAATCTCCACCAATAGCAGCCATGTGCAACCTTGTGTTACTGTTCCAAGACAAGAAAATGGCCTTCTTGATATTGTTCCTGAGCAGATATCCACAAACGGAAAGGGTGGTAACTCTGTCATAAGAAATAGCTCTGCTATTACAGTAGTTGATCCTGTGGCCCTCCCCATAATACTGGTACATGACATACCTACAGAGCAAATTGATATAACATCTCCAGTTCATAAAATAAATAGAGCTGCAGTAAAAAGAAAGAGATTGGTTACCCCGCGAAAAGCCTACAGATTAAAAACTCTTAAGAGGATACGTAGGAACTATATGGTCAGGGGTGCGTATTATAAATCTACAGAGCCAGAAATGTCGAGTAGTGGGCTGGATACAAGCGACCAACAACCATTAGCGTCGGATAAAGAAGCAACAAATTCCCCTAAAGTCGCACCAGCTGTGATACCGTCACTTGACCAGATACAATTGCTCATAACCACCTTGTTGATGCCATTATCCGAAAGACTAAAAGGGCTATCGGAACGCTTGGACAAATTCGAGCAATCCTCATTGGATAACTTTTACTCTCTAAAGACCTTGGTAAAGTTACATTCTAAGATTGGGGCAGATACTACAAGGGGGGAACCAAGATCTTTAGCCCCAAACCCAACGCAACAAATTGGTCTTTCTAGTAGAGATAAAGAGTTAGGTCAGAATAGTTCCAACACTGTCTCAAGGGGACGTCAAGCTGAGACCTCCAACTCTCAGCCAAATGATGAAGGAATTCAACTGGTTGTCCCCCCAAAACCGGCGCCACGCAAATCAAAACAGGTGACTACCACCTCCCAAGCTCCTGCATTGAAAAACCCAGTTGATGTAATAGGATCTAAAACTTGCACTAACAAAGGTGGTCCGGTTACTACTCAAGCTAATGGCCAGAACAGAGATAGACCAGTGCCGAAAAAGATTCCAAATGCTCACCTTCCACCGGGATGCCAACCATATGTGGTAGTACTCACCGGTGTTCCTCCTTTGAAAATCAACAAAAGGGAGTCATATGATGAACTGAAAAATAAGACCTTGTACTGGTTAAGAGAGACTAGACCCTTGCCACATTCTGTTAATTGCCAAGTCATCCAAGTCCGTAGAGTGAGTTGGCTGGGAACCAGACCGAAAGACATAGCAGGAGATTGTATTTTGGTCAATTTTAAAGAGCCTTCTGTGGCACACCTTGTGTATGGCCAAAATCAACGGATAAGCAATCAGGGAATTGGAACTTGTGACCTCAGCTATTTCTACCCTATGCAACAGCCACAAGCCAATAGAGACTTTTCCCGACCCGGCTCGACAAACCCAAGATATTCATTTTTTGACCCTCAGACCCCTGTTGATAGAATGTATCCAGTAAATGTGGAAAATATGGATGTGGACAAAAATTGGTCATGGTGGGGTAATTGACAAACAGGAATAGGAAAAAGTGGCCATTATGGAAACTGTGGATCATCTTTCCCCATGTGTAGTAATTGTTTAGAGAACCGCTGTGTAAAATTGTGCCCAATGCAATTGCCCCCTGTATCTGACAAAATTGATAATCCTGAAAAAATTTATACTTTACAGGTTGGATCTATGACCGTTAGCCTTTTTAAAGACCACCTAGGGAAGGATATAGCAAATGTTCTTACTGCACAAAAACAAAATAGGACTTCACTGGTCCAGACTGAGCAGCAAGGTTTGGTCTGTAATAGCAGGTTATCTGACGACTTCAATGAGAGGGAAATACCAAGCATACAGGGTATATGTAGCGCCTGCCCAAACAATTTAGTACAGAGTACCCAAAAAAGCGATCTGAAAATTTTGTCATGGAATATTGCGGGGTTGTCAAGAAACTTGTGTTATGGAATGTGGAGCTCTTTCATGGAGGAGCATGATATCATGCTCCTTCAAGAAACGTGGGCTATTAATATGGTGCATAGACTTGGATATAAATCATTCCATTGCGGAGCTACTGCTTCGGTAAGAGGTAGACCCTCAGGGGGCTTGTTAATATGGTTAAAAATATGTTTGAATGTGGAGGTATTACCACTGAACATTGCTTCCAAAGACCTACTCGGGGTAAAGATTTCCACGAAGGACCAGGGGGATATTTATTTGATAAACATTTATAATAGACCTAATCCTCAAAAAAAGGAGTCAATGGTTGTGGAACAATTAAGTTCGTATTTGAGTAAACTAGAGCCAAACTCAAAAATAATTATAGGTGGGGACTTTAATTGTCAATTCGAGCCCGTGTTGGGGCTTGAAAATCTATTTGAAAGTGAAGACAGGGTTCTTAATATACCCCCCCTAGATAGCGTAAAACCTGTAAAAAACACAGTGGCAGTCATGCAGATCTATGAACTAACGGTATCCTTTGATCTTAGGGCATGCAATGGTAGATTAGACCCGGATAAGCCAGCAAACTATACATACAGTAAGGGTGCATCAAAATCATTGATCGATTTCGTATTGATTACTACTAACTTGTGGCATCTGTTGTTGGCCTTCACTATAGTGAACAGACCGGAAAGTGACCACTTTCCCCTTCAATTAGGGTTACTCCCTCAACCGTTTATAAAAACTGATGGGGGTACAGAATCAATTATGGAGGCGGGAGAGGTTGAGGTCTCCAATAATAGGCGAGCAATAAAATGGTCACACATCTTGGCAAAACAAGATGTACTTGTGGGTATTTATAATACTTTTTCGGATATTATCCCGTTATACGATCATTTGACCTTGGGATCCCAGGAGGTCCTTAAAATGCATTACCATCTAGTGGAGTCATTAATTCCCCTCCTGAGTAAAACCTGCAATAATATCAAATGCAACTCACGAAGGCAACTGGAACTAGAGACACCGTGGTATAACAAACAGTGTCGTCTAGCCAAAGGCAATTTAATCAACGCTGTAAAATCTAAGGACCAGATGAGAGTAAGAGAGTGTAGAAATATATATAAAAACCTCCTCTCTAGGGCAAAAAAAGAATGGGATGACTCAATCTGGGAAGACCTTTTAATTGCCGCTAAGATGCATGATTAATGCACTTTTTGGAGCCTGATATCTAAAAATAACAAATCGGGTAGCTCCAACAGAGACTTTTACCTTGATGAAAAAATCTGGTATGATCACTTTCTAAAATTATACGACCTGCCAGGGGTACCCCCAGATGATAATCACATTGGATCTGTTCCTCCTTGTACTGACTCAATAAAATTTAGTATGGAAGAATCACTGTGCGCTATTAAGGCAGTTAAGGCCGGCAAGGCACCAGGCCCTGATAAATTACCAGGGGATTTATTCTCACATAACATTGAAGTATGGTGCCCCTATATACATTTTCTATGTAATTCCATTATGTTAGGAACTCCGATTCCCGAATCATGGAAGGGGGCGGAAATAGTCACTATCTATAAAAAAGGAGATCGCTATAATCCAGGTAATTATAGGCCCATAAGTTTAATAGATATTTTACAAAAAAATGTTGCCAGACACATTTTAAATCGACTTTTATATTGGGTTGAGGAATTTAAAATCCTTTCAAAATTCCAAGCAGGATTCAGAAATAGGACGAGTACTGTGGACCAGGTACTTAGATTTATGTGTATTAGTTGGAAATACATTCAAATAAAGAAGTGTAGCTTATACGTAGCATTTATGGATTTACGCGCAGCGTTTGATCTTGTCCCTCGTTCACTCTTATGGGATACTTTAAAAAATATGGGCGTCCCGGAAGCACTGTTGTTTAATCTTATAAAGCTTCATACTGATAATTTTGCAAAAGTAAGATGGGGGAGAAATGGTGAACTTACACAAGCTATACCAGTCCAGAGGGGGGTACGGCAAGGTTGCGTGCTGGCCCCGACTCTTTTTTCACTATTTGTAAATGACATCCCCACCTATCTGGCGCAATGCAATCATGATTCACCAAAACTTTGCAATGAGGCAATTACAGCGCTGCTATTTGCGGATGATACAATTCTAATATCTCAAACCCCAAAAGGCTTACAAAATTTAGTAAATTAATTTAATAGTTATTGTGAATCAAAGGGGTTAGAAATTAATTCATCAAAAACTAAGTACATGGCCATTAATCCCCCGAAAACTTTTAAGAAAAATTTGGCCCTAAACAACACTAAACTAGAATATGTGGAGTTTTTGGACTATCTAGGTATCAGGCTTGACAGTAAATTGGCTTGGACAAAACAACTCGAAAAAAGTAGGTTAACACTCAAGCATAACTCTCTCCCTATTCTAAAAATCCATGGAGGGAGTACTTCAAAAGCCATAACCCCGGCGATTGAAGTGTTCAGAGCTAAAGCCCAAACCGCCGCAATATACGGCGCCGAGATTTGGGGTTCCTATTCAAAAAAAAGATTCGAAACCGACGAGAACATGTTCTGTAGACGCCTACTGAGACTGCCAGCAAGAACACCTTTAATCCCTGTTTTCCTAGATATCAATCTAAAACGTACAGACTATTTGTGTTGGTTGAGGCCCCTGCTTTATTGGGTAAGATTATGGTCGACCCCGGAACTTGCAGACTATAGAGCCGGATTAATAGAGATTATGGAATTGGATACTTTTAACTCGATCAAGTGGCTGAGACATATTTCCTTATGGCTTACAAAAATAGGTTTATCGCACTTCTGGAAAAATCCAACTACTTTGCAAACAAACTGTAAAGCCCAGGTAAAAATCGCCTACTGGTACTATATAAATACTAACATATATGAGCGTACCACAGGTTCTTTAACACTTAAATTTTTGCAGTTTAAAGATATCCCTATATTTGAACAATTTATGGACGAAGTTGAACCACCCTTGGCTAAAACCATCTATCTTCAATATAGATATGGGGTTTTACAATTAAATGCTAATACTTGCCGGTGGGGAAACCCTAACTCCAGTGGGGAAGATGCATACTGTAAATTGTGTGAACTGAAACAAAATGAAGACGAGGCACACATTTTATTCTTTTGCCCACTATATGAACCACAACGTAGGAAATGGATCAAACCTCTTTGTAGAAATTTGGGTACACGTTCTTACAAAGAGGCTGAAAGATTACTTAGATCTTCGTCTGCTCGGCTGATAACCTTCGGGGTCAGTCGGTACCTCCATAGTATCTGCTTTATTAGGAAAAAATATGGATTACAAATATGAATTTTAGCATTTTTTAACTTCTGGCATTTTTTAATTATTTAAATGATGTAAATAGTTGCTCTCTTTTATGATTAGGTCTTGAAAATTAATTACAACCTGTAATAATCCCTTTTTTTTTTAATGGTGTAAAAGTAATGAATCCCGATGCAAACTGTAAATAACTGTGATTTACTGAGTAACAATATATGTACATACTGAATTTTCTAACAAGTGATATTCTTTGTTTTAACAATTATTATGTTTATAAATGTATTTTTTATGTGTTGGCTTTATGGCATAAATGTTGAATAAAAGCTTTACAACAACAACAAAAAATGACCAGCTGGAGTTGGGGTTCCCCTACCAGGATTGTATTTCAGACACACCATGCAATTCTTGACCACATTCTCTGCTCACTTAGGAATTCCAGCATTTTGCCATACTGGAGCCAACAACTTACAAATCCCTTTCACACTGATATGAGCCATTCCATGGGCCATCGTAACCACTGCAAGCACGTACGCATCGGGTAACAACCATCTCTGATGCTCTGACAATTCAACCCAACAACCATTGGCATCCATTTTAGCTGTACTTTCTTTCCACACACTCAATTCTTTCTCTGTAGCTTCAGCTTGAATAGACTTCACACTCTCTATCGTGTCTTCACACATTCCAACATCACCAATCCATCTTGCAGGGCCTGCAACATACATTCGACTTATCACATCCCTCGCTGTTTCTTTTGCGACTTCGTCAGCAAATGTATTTCCACGACCAACATCATCAGTCACCTTCTTGTGTGCACTGCATTTTACAATCGCAACTTGCAACGGCAAGGTAAGTGACTCGAGAAGCTCATTCACCAACTGACCATGCTGTATCTTAGCTCCATGCGAAGTCAGAAACCCACGTTCTTTCCACAATCGTCCAAAACTGTGAGCCACACCAAATGCATACTGGCTGTCGGTATATATGTTCACTTTCATTCCTTTCGACAACACACACGCTCTCGTAAGTGCAATCAACTCTGCTGCTTGAGCTGAATTATGTGGGATACGTGCAGCTTCAACAATCGTATGCAAAGTCGTAACAGCATATGCCGCAGTCGTATCTCCATTCGGAAGCTTGAAGCATGAACCATCCACCCATAAGGTACCATCACACTTTGCAAGAGGAGTGTCACTATGATCTATTCTCCCTTTCGTTTCTTCTTCTGTTCTGAGAAAACAATCATGCTGTTCAGAAGTATCTAACTCTGTTACAATCGGCAACAACGTAGCTGGATTCAACGTGTTGCATCTCTTTATGTGTACATGATTTGCTAATAGTGTTAACTCGTAACCTGACAATCGAGCACTAGTTAAGTGCTGTGTCTTGGTCCTGTTTAACAAAGTGTCCACTGCATGTGGAACCATCACAATCAATTTATTATTCATCACTAAACCAGCAGACTGCCGAATAGAAACAGCTGCTGCCGCTGTGGCTCTTAAGCAACTCGGCAACGCTTTAGCTACCGGGTCTAAAGTCGACAAAAAATACGCACATGGACGCTGCCTGTTTCCGAACAACTGTGTCAACACTGATAATGCACAACCTTCTTTCTCATGGACATACAATGTAAAGGGCTTACTGTAGTCGGGGGTACCCAACACAGGAGCCGAACATAATGCATTGCGCAATTCGGAAAAACTTTTCTGACACTCTTCAGACCATGGTAGGGGATTCGGTGTATCTTTACAATTTAATGCCACCAAAGGTTTGGCCAACAAAGAAAAATTTGGTATCCATTGTCTGCAATATGATGTAATACCCAAGAAAGCACGCACTTCTCTCTGTGTCCTTGGTACACTCAATTTCGCTATTGCCTGAATTCTTTCTGGGGTCAGTTTCCTTCCCTCCTTCGATAAGAGATGACCTAAGTAGGTCACTTCTTCTCGACAATATTGCAACTTGGAAAGAGACACTTTGTGATGTAAATCAGACAAATGACGCAACAACGACAACGTGGCTTCTTTACAAATCTCTTCAGTATCTGCAGCGACGAGCAAATCATCAACGTACTGAATAAGAGTAGCGCCATCAGGTAAAACAATGGTATCAAGCTGTGTCTTTAAAGCCTGACTATATATTGATGGGCTTTCACAGTAGCCCTGGGGAGCGCGTTTGAAGCGGAAGCTTCGGCCTCCTAGACTGAAGCCAAAAATATCTCTGCTCTCCTTGGCTATCGGTATGCTGAAGAAAGCATTCTTCAAGTCAATCACCGAGAACCAGGTAGCGGAAGCTGGAATCATAGTCAATAGGGCAGTGATATCAGGAACAACTGGAAATTGTGGCACAACGATCTTATTCACCTCTCTAAGATCAATCACGAACCTGTAAACAGGTGGCTGAGAAGGATCAGTACGCTTCAAAACAGGCAGAACAGGACTATTGCAAACGTTGCCTCTTGTCTCTTCAATTACGTCCTTTTCAATCAGGTCGTAAATGATCGCTAGCAACTCTTTTTCACCTTCGCTAGAAATCTTGTATTGGGGAATGCGTGGCATTTTAACATTGGCTTTCAATGTCACAACATATGGCGGTATTTCCAAAAGACCCACATCATTAGGACCAGTAGCCCAAAGAATATCGGGAAGAAACGACAATTCTGTCGGCACTTTATCCTTCGACAAATACATCGGAGAGACCCATTTCTTACCCAGTGTAAGTTGTACTCCTAAAGGAGAACAATACAGAGTCGCATACAATCTTTTCAACAGGTCCAATCCCAACAGGTTTTCACCACAACCTGTCGTCAGAATGAGGGGTGCTTCGAATTCACAAGGTCCAACAGAAAGGGACATAGGACTAGAAACTGGGTTTCTAACCGGGGCGCCAGAAACACCTACTGAGACATTCATTTTGCCAGACAAAGGTGCACCAGGGAGTTTAGAGTGCATAATAGAACTCTTTGTAGCACCAGTATCCAACAGAAAAGGCTCTGACACACCTGATGTAATCACCTCAACATAAGGGCCACTCTGATCTACTGGAACTGAAACAACTCCCTCTCTTTGTCTACGGCTGTCCTAGCAATCATTACCTTCCATATGCTCATCTTCTGCATAGTAGTCATCAGCATAGTACTGAGCTGTCCTACCAGACGCGTTATTCTGCTGATCAAACCTATTCATTGAATTTTGAGGCGGAAGGGAACGCGCGTTCTGGGGGAAATTTCCACGTCCTCTACCTCTAGGTGCTTGTGAAATACCTCGACCTCTTGCGCTAGAAACACCATTCGTACGCTGCAACAAAGCAGGGCAGCTACTTTTAAAATGACCCTCTTCTTTGCAATATGCACACTGATTAGGGCCTACAGGAAAACGTGGTTGAGAAAACTCGACCCTTTGCGAGTTTCTCTGATACTGTTGATGTTGCTGATAGTTATTCTGGCCATCACGTGGCGGATACGCTTGCTGTAACAGAACCTTCGTTTTTAACTCTTTAGTTTTCTTGTCTGCTCTATCTTTCTCATCTTTATCCCTATTTTCATAATACTGTGAAGTAGCCAATATCTGTGCTGAGGAGGAAACGGCCCAAGAACTCTCTGAATCTTTCAATTTCTTACACAACTCGGGAAGCAAATTGTGTACAAACGTGTCAATGAACAACCGTTGACCATCTTCTGTACTCATATCTTGACCGCTGTGGTCGATAAACGTCTCTTCAAACCTAGTGAAGAAATCAGAACTGTTTAATCTTTCTTCTGCTTACACGCAGACAACTTGTCCCAATTCACACGCATCGCAGGCATTAAAGTCTTCATGTAATCTATAATCCTACCAGGTAGGTCTGCTACTAAAGGCTCGGGTTTAGCACCACCAACTTGTCGGTCATTTGCAGCACTAATATTAGCCCATGAGTCACCTAACTCTTGATCATGATCCGCATGACGAATCTTTCCCCATAAAGGCTGTGGAACAACATTTCCAAACAACATGTCTATGTCCGCTAAATTCATAATGCAAGAGCCTGCAGTCTGTGACAATTCCTTGTAATATCCTGCAGGATTTTTACGGGGATCA
The DNA here is from genome assembly GCF_964261635.1 of Lissotriton helveticus. Classification (NCBI taxonomy): domain Eukaryota; kingdom Metazoa; phylum Chordata; class Amphibia; order Caudata; family Salamandridae; genus Lissotriton; species Lissotriton helveticus. The sequence continues at coordinate 245,668,722 of NC_136062.1, read as the reverse complement.
GGCAATGTCTGTTTAAGGGCCAAGACTTCAGCTCTTTTCCATGGAACATGTACCCAGACACGCTGAAAATGTGCTGGTACAGCATCAACGTGATTAGCTAGATCAGCCGCAACGGCGTCCTTCCATACCGGAGGAACTTCTCTCATGGGATACTGTCTTACCTTCTTTTTAACAGAGGAATCAGACTCAAATAACGACGGAGAAACACCCTCACTCCTGAATGATAACAATGTCGCAACTGCTTTCTCAACATCGGAACCCACAATCGTGCCTTTTGCAAACTCGAACCGGACACGACACAACTCAGGCGGATTAGGCTCTAAATCATTTTCCTCTAAATCCTCACAAAGAAAATTACACATTTTCTCAAAAACGTATCTCTGTTTCGGTGCTTCCCACTGATGGAAGACATCCATAACAGACTCTAGCTCATATCTCATCGGGTCAGTAACCCATTTATGTGCCAAATAATTCAATGTTTCCTTCTCCCTAGAATCAGGCAGTTGGCTACGTAACTGTTTACAGGGGTTACACCTGTTGCTCCAAAGAGAGGATATAGAAGGCTAGCAACAGTGCTAGTCATTCTCTGGCGAACAGAGGGAGAGGTCGATGAAAGGACAGGCGGAAAAGCAGAGTGAGGCAAGGCAGATGCAGAGGCAGTGTCAGGAGGAATACCAGGAGTGGTAGTCGATATAGTGGTCAAAGTTGTAGGAAGTAAAGGCAGAGCAGATGTCAAAGTCGGTGGCCCTTGAGGAGGCTGCACCGGAGGAATAGGAACCAACTGAAGAGGAGCTGGCTGTTGTGGAAGAACTTGAGGCACAACAATCGGGTGTTGCACAACTAAAGGCTGCGGAGGTGCAGTAGCACTCTGCGCATAGGGGGGTGGCGAACTCAATAAATGCGACATTAGTGTGTCTTTTTCAAGTTCTTTTGCTGCATCTTGCTGAAGAGGTGGCAAGACTGGATAACATTTATCGATTACCATTTTACGTTGCCTTTGCAACTGCTCGCTCATCCGTTCTTCTTCGTTATCTTTAAACTGCATAGCAGCTTGCATTATCGAGATACTCTTTTCTCTTTTATTTTTCTTCTCTAATTTAATTTCCTTCTGTTTGGCTTCCTTTCGCCATAGGCGGAAAGAGTCAAACATCGCCGGCCGGGCTTTCTTCTTGAAAAGTTTAACCTCTAGATTGTTTAGGATTTCCGTGTCAAAGCTACCATATTGGGGCCATTTTAAAACACCATCCTTCCTGGTGTATCGGATCCATACTTCATTATATGTGATTTGGCCCACGCCGTGCTTCACATACAATTCATAGGTTGGAGTTCCAATCGGAGGAACCGGACACGAGTCCTCCAATCGGGAATTACTATTACAACCAAGACAAAACAAATTTCCAAGTCTGCTAAGACCAGGCATCTTCGCTCACTAGTCTAGCTTCAAGCTTCAAAGGATTATCGTATACGATATTCTCGTGAATACATGAGTCCCTCGGCTTTGGTACTTGCAAGTTCCAAATCAAAGATCCCAAGGGGATACCCAAAACTAAGAACCAACTAAGGACTGGGAGACGCTCCACTTATACTTAACTGAGGTATCGATGATGTCACCAGAAGACTCGTCTACCGTTTCGCTCTACCAATCATCAAGGGTCCAAAACAGGGCGATAGTCAGGGCAGTAGTCCTTCGTAGCCGTCGGGAAGCGGGGAACCACGCAGCAAAGACTTTCGGACCACGTCGACATGCAGGGGTCGATGAAGTGGCGGCCTTCCTCCAGAATTTTCACACGAAGCTCCTCACGAACCTCTGGCTTGGACCGGTACCGCTGATATCGCCCTACGTTGGGCGCCAACTGAAGTACTGGGTTTTTCAGAACCGGTACTGAACCGGTAACCCAGCGGTGCCAAGGACAACACCCTAAGACTTCGTGTCCTTCCTGTTTCAGACTACAGAAACACAGAGTCTTCTAGGTGAAGTCAAAGATCGAATTTATTGGCTGCAACCAAGTAAAAGGTATCCTAGAAGTACAACACGGTGTATATTCTCAGGAGACTGCTCCTCTCTTACAAAGCCAGCCTTCTCTTTTTATACAAAATATTATGCTTCAGGCAAACATTCTTTAGTTTACAGTTGACCATTCACATATTTCCACTACAAAGAAAAAGCAAAGTCATGATGACAAGCCCATATTTCAGTTTGTCCAGCCCACAATCAATTATCCAGCAAGGCCCAGTATTTTCATCAGATATCGACGGACCCCCAATAAAAACGGGCACCTCCTCCTCTAAAGCAAGTCATAAAGTAGGAAACAGGGACAGGTGTGTGCAAGATTAGGCGTGGTTTGTGTGCGATGAAAGGTTTATGGCATGTTGTGCCTTGATACTATCTCGTTCGGCCACTGGGAGAGGAACTGACCGAACAGGTTTGGCCTTGGGCAGTGGAGTCAGCTTGCCCAGGTCGCAGAGAAGTCAGGAAAGGTGTTCGTGTCCTTCAGGATCGTGTTTGGCCTTAATCATTGGCCTATGTGAGGGCAACTCACAAAATGGCTGCCGTACACAAAATGGAACCCGAGGGGTTCAGGACGAAAACTGCGATTTCAAGGTGAAATCGTCACTCGAATATGACGAAAATGCTTGTGCATAGTGTACTAGCCATTCTCGGTCTTCTGATATCAAAATCGTCATGATACGATGATGTTTATAACATGGGTCCAGAATTTCAAGTACTACACCTGTAGCACCCCTGAAATGTCAATGTAGACTGATGATGCGCACACACATGTCCAAAGGACATGTGTGTGTGTAACATACAACTTAGAAAAATGCACTAAAGTGCATTTTTTTAAGTTTTTGCTATTTACCACGAAGTCAGACTTCGCGGTGCATAGCGGCAAAAAATAGCGAATTCGCAATTTTTAAAAGGTTCATGAATAGCATTTAAGGAATCTCTAATTGAGATTCCTTAAATGCGATCGCAATTTGAGAAATCGCAATTATTTGCAATTTTTCAAATTGCGAGTTCATGAACCATTGATGAATTCCAAATGCTATTTTTGCGGGCGCAAACGGCCAATTTTTGCGATTCGCACCGTTTGCGCTCGCAAAAATGCTTGCTGAATCTACCTGTAAATCCTTAAACAAAACGGACCTGTTGCCGTTGATCATTTCTGGAATTAATGTACGAGTTAGGGGTGGGTGGAGCTCACGGAGTTCTACTCCACGGAATTCCACGGAGTTATCAAAAAAACTCTGTGAAATTCTGTGGAGTTTCGCGTGCAGCAGAATGCAGCCCAGTTCTAGTATTTGCCTCTCTATTCTCCCTATGTGGGCCCCTTTGGGCTGCAGGCGAGGCCCTGTAAGTGTCACTGCATCACGTGTTCACTTCGTGTTCTGTGCATGGTCTACCATGCAGGTTGGATAGAAACAGTTTCACTATATGTGGGTAGACATTTCTGCAACTCTGAATCACTGATAGCTTCTTAGGCAGCTTCAATGAGAGACAATGGGGTCAGACTGGGCAGAGCGGCTTGATGTAGGATGCTCACTGTCAGGGTTATGATCGTGAACGGAAGGTTAGAGCAGGCTGCGTAGCTAAGAGATCCAAGAGGAGGCATGCGTACTTTGCTCAAGGAGAAGTACCAGGAGGACACTGAGACAATTTCACAGATTGAGAAGGGAAACAACCTTTACAACGCGGTCATTCCACCACGATACCTTCACCACGCGGGCATTACAATGACTGCATTGTTACAACGCAGTACCATTACAACGCAAATTATGACAACGACTTGCTCTAGATGGCACTCAAACTATAATTTACTATTCCAACACCTTCCCTACTGTTGCACACACTAGAGTTGGAATAGTAAATTATACTAGTTCTAAGTCCAGCGCGCCATCTAGAGCAAGTAGTTGTAATGACATGCTTTGTAATGGTACTGTGTTGTAACAACACTGTAGTTATAACAACTGCGTTGTAAAAGCACGCAATGTAATGACTCGCGTTGAAAAGAGACATATTAATTGAGAAAGGTACAGACTGGGTCTTAGAAAGTGGGGAGGAATGCAAGTATCACGCTCACAGAGTGGTTTCTTCAAATGCACCTTAGATGTATTGGATTTTGCAACTAGTCTCCTCTGACAACGGTCATAGGGTGTGAATGCAAAACCTATGTGAAGGCATCAAAGAGGCTTCAAGGTTTATCGATGCAGGATTGGTCATCATCCCTTACTGCAAACCCACCCCTTCTACCAGCTGTTCTCGGCATCATTAATGCTAGGTCCCTGGTGAAACATAGCATGGAATGTGCAGAACTATTAATAGAGAGAGGCATTCAAATAGCATTCATTACGGAAACCTGGATGGATGCCGCATCAGGGTCAGACGCTGTGAAGGCCACTCCCACAGGATATCTCTGCCATAGACAGGATAGGAAGGGGAAAAGAGGAGGTGGTCTAGCTGTGATCTACCAAAGTGCCATCATGGCTATGTTTAAGCCTATATCGATGGATGCCTGTGAAGCTCTATCTTTCAATCTTACGCTTCTGAACCATCATGCTTTCAAAGGAACACTACTATACAGGCCGCCAGGGGCGAAAAATAAATTTCTGACCGCGATGGGGAGACCTGTACGATATTCGGGGACTTTAATTTTCATCTGGAAGATGGTAATGACCCGGAGACAATCGCCTTACTAGACTTGATGGAAGGAGCCGATCTTAAACAACTAGTGGTGGGACCTACCCATTGCGCTGGCCATAGGTTGGATGGTTTATTTTCTAACCATCCATCAGTGGTGTTCGAGGGAACATGGCCAGTTGCATGGTCTGACCACGCGATAGTAGAGTTCTGCATTGTTGTTAGGAAGCTCACCAACACAGAGTCCGGCCCCAAAAAAATTAAGATCAGTAGAGCCTGGAACAAGTTGGAAGGGAGTGATTTGGAGGAACTCCTAATGGAATCTAAAGAGGAACTTCCACTAGATGTGGAGGAAGCGGCGCTAGTATATACGAATTGGCTGGAACAAGCAAGTGGGACTCTAGCGCCAGTTAAAAGAGGCAGTATGCAAAGGGAGGCTGCATCAGCTCCCTGATTCTCGGAGGACCTCAGATTGGCAAAAACAGGGTGTAAAAAGCTAGAGCGTGAATGGCGGAAAGGCTACAAGGAAATGGAGAAGATGAACCTAAAAAACAGTCTTCTTGAATATAAGAAGTTGATTGCGCAAGCAAAACGAGAGCATTTTACTAATCGTATTAATCAGGCCAGTAACTGTTCAAAAGAATTATTCAGAACTCTCTCCAGTCTTGCTGCTCCTAAAGTGGAAGGGCCACTGCCCAGCCAATATCTGTGTGAGGCCTTGGCCACATTTTTCAGGACTAAAGTAGAGACTGTTTTTAATACGTTTTTGGGGTTAACGATGAGGTGTCCTCTAGAACACAATCAGAACCCTGAAGGGGACGATCATCGGGAATACACGCTAGAAGAGTTTTCATCTGTAAGCATGGAAGGGACCAAAAAGATGCTTTGTGGATTAAAATCAGGGTCACCACATGACCCTTGTACGGTAACGGTAGCCAAGTTGACACCTTTACCTATTGCCGCAGCATTAACAACAATCTTCAACAATATTTTCGCAACCGGACAGTTCCCTGCATGTTGGAAACGGGCATCAATCCTGCCATTGCTGAAAAAGCCAAATCTAGATACAATGGATCCCAATAACTATTGTCCCATATCAAGGCTCCCACTCCCAGCTAAGCTTATTGAAAAAAATGATGAATCATCAACTCAGTGCGTTTTTGGGGACAACTCTTGCCCTGGACCCCTCCCAACACGGGTTCAGAGTGGGTCATAGCATGGAGACTGCCCTATTAAAGGCAACCGAGGAAATTAGAGGAGTAATGGACCTGGGGGGTAGAGCTGCACTGGTCCTCTTGGACCTCTCCGCAGCCTTCAAAACGGTGCATCATGGAATTTTGATGCACCGGTTGAAGGGCTGTGGGGTGCAGGGGAAAGCATGGGATCTCTTAAATGCGTTTCTGACTAACCAGGAACAGAGTGTGGCATTGGGAGAGTATGTATCAAAACCTTTTGTTCTACCATGTGGACTCCCTCAGGGCTCCTCCCTAAGCCCCACTCTGTTCAATATATATGTCACCTCCCTGGCCCCGATTATTAAGTCTTTCGGCTTTAATCTGACCTCCTACGCAGACGATACTCAAATTGTGGTATCAGTGCTGCCAGGGAGAGAAGAGGGAGTGGCCTAACAATTCCAGGAATGCATGTTGGCTGTGGGCAGGTGGATGGGCGAAAACTGCCTGAAACTGAACACAGCTAAAACTGAAGTCATTGTATTTGGTGTAAGTAATGACTTTTGGAGCCCGCAATGGTGGCCAGAAGAGATGGGTGCACCCCCCCCTTCCTGTGGCAATGGCGAAGAACTTAGGGGTTCTAATAGATGACCAACTCACATTTAGGCCCCAGGTCTGTGCCCTAACATCCTCTATTTATTTTCTTTTGAAAATGTTGCGGAAGATACTCCCTTTCCTCCCCGAAAGCAGTAAAAAGACAGTTGTTGCTGCCTTGGTCTTACCCCGGCTGGATTATTGTATCAGCCTTCTGCAAAATGCCCAACAGGGGCTTCTTAACAAGTTGCAGGTGCTGCAAAATGCAGCAGCCAGACTCCTGATGGGCATTCCAAAGTATGCATCTGTGTCGTGCGAACTTACGAAATTACACTGGCTGCCGGTGCGGAAGCGGATTGCTTTTAAGGCCTTGTGTCTGGTCTTTAAGACCCTCCAAGGCTCCGGACCGGCCTGTCTGAAAGATCATTTTCAATGGTATCTTCCCCTCTGACAGTTAAGATCATCGAGTTTGCGACTGGTCATTGTTCCTCGCATAAGGAAAGCACGTTGGGGGGTAGGAGTTTTGTGCTGGGGGCTTCAAAGGCTTGGAATGCCTTGCCCTTTGCTTTGAGAAACACAACTGATCTTATGACATTCAGGAAGGGCATCAAGACTTGGTTGTTTACACAGTAATCCCGTCGGTACATTTCCTTTTGGAGTATTTAATTAGCGCCAGGACACCTCCGGGTAACAGTGCGCTCTATAAATGTCTAAATAAATAAATAAAATAAATAAATCATTTTCTTCCTCTCAATACACCCTTCCCTTCTCTCATATGCAACTGCGCCGTTCCTATCTGCCCAGCCCTCTCTGCCCTCGCTTCTTTGACCTCTACTCAACTCATATCGTTGCACCCTTCATGTCTCCCTGTCCCCTTCCTCATCGTTCATTCACAAAAACTCGCTGCTTTTGTTTCCCTCCTTCTATGCCTCCTTGTCCAATGTCATTGCCACCCCAGCCCCATTCTTTCACCACCTGTGCCCATCCTCACCTTTCCATCCATGTCCTAGCCTTACTCTCTAATTTTGTTCATACTCCTTCATTTTTTTCTCCATCCCTTTCTTGCTCCCTCTAATCACCTCAGCCCTGCTAACATGCACGAAGACCCCCGCTCTTGAGGGCAGGCCCTTACTGCGGAGATAATTAAAAACATTGAGATTTATATAAAGATTATGCAGGCCTTGGCCACATGCAGGGCTGATTACGTGAACCCAGCCCGCTTACCCTACCCCTGGGGGGCGTTGTCCATCCAGCTGAACCTTGCAATCCTGTCATAGTAGAAAGTTCATGCTCCCCCCCAGCTGCTCAGAGGATCTTCCCCCGCTGGTTGTCCCCCAATAGAAACCCTAACTGCACAACTTGGAAGGAGCGAGACCACAACATCCGACCTTACCCGAACCGATGCAGCTCGGTTGTTCTCCTTGAGCATCACCAACACTATAAAACAAGCATTTACAATGCAATAGGTCTCGCAGCATTAAAGTTTGAGTTACTGGCATTGTAAATGACAATGCTTTGCCTTAATTTATTTTTAATTTGCAATTGGTAGATAAACATTGTTTTGAATGGTTAGTTGTTGCTTATGCTAAGCAAAGTTGGCAGTAATATAGAGTGCTAGTCTTGCTTGTTATAAGCATGCTGATTAACTGATTAAAAAAATTATTTACCGCAGGGGAACCTTACCGACTACACTAAATGGTAATAAGCTACATGAAAATAAAAATATTGCTTAATATGCTAATGTGCTCAAAAGCCAAGGCACAGGAAAACCAGTAAAACAAAAGCAAGTCGAAAATTCTAGTAGGACAAATGCTGCTGTACAAAAAAAACAGGACTGGGTAGAGGTGTCAGACAGTGTGCTTTTGGCCTCAGCCCTGGGAGTGACCCAGTGGAGTTGGCTGAGGAGACAGGGTTGTAGGTATCATTGTTGCTGAAGGTGCAGTTGCACAGGGGCCTAGTGGAGTGAGAGGCCAACTAAGCCCCAATTAAGGCTGTTACTTTCTTTCTTTTATTAGGGCCCAGAGCACCTTAGGTCTGCCAGTGTTGCTTTGAGTCCCAAAGCAACGACCCATGGGTAGTGAAAACTGAAGCGGAGGAGATGCTTTAGTTTGGACTCGGACAGAGAGATGGGGCAAGATGGGAGCCCATGCTTTTAATAAAGCGCAGAGAGAGTCCACTTCGCGAGGTAGTAGCTATCATTAGTGAAGCAGGTGTAGAGGCACTGGGCTTGAGGCGTGTGAAGGGAGCACCACATCAGTTATAACTGCCTTCCAGTACAAAAGGTGCATGGAGCTTACTTGTCTTGCTAGTTTTAGGGTCGAGGGCCCCCTTGCTGCACAGAGGGGGGCAACACTTCGGAACTATTTTTTTTCTGAAAGGGGCGCAAAAAACATTTCAAGACTGGAATGATGACCATGCATGGCGGGGTAAGGGCAAGAGGCAGGGGAGGCGGCCACAGCTTTTACTACCATTAGTGCACCCAGTACAGTTGCATTAGGAGCAAGGAGTGTGAAGGGCTCACATCACCCCATTTATAGAGAGCAATTTATTATTATGTTTCTGGTTTTATCTGATTCATTGGCTCTTTTTGAAGTCTGCGTAACAAACAAGATTCCTATTGGTATTTTTGTTACACTGTTCGACTTAGTCTAATCATGAAAAAAAAAATTTATTTTGTAATTCTCCGTTAGGTTACGTCAATCAAACACAATCTTCTTGTTATTAGTAGAACCACAGAGGCACTGAAATTTGAAAAATTTCACTGTACTTTATTATATTAAAAACAATATGCTTAAAATTGTATTCACAAATACATCTATGACTGCTATGCTCACTGGGGATAACAAAACATACGTTTTCCTTTGTTAACCTCTTCCCCCAACAAGGGATTGTTAATACAATGCCTAATGCTCATATACAATTGTTCAAAAAACATTTATCATTATTGTAGTTGTATACTACACTAGTAACACACAAATATTGCACATTCAATTATCAGACCATTTATTTAAAAAACAGAGGTTTTTATGTTGACGCGTTTCGGTGGACCGGCAGATAGCCCCACCTTCCTCAGGACAAATTAAAACACAACAATCTTTAAAGACCAATAGCCATTCTTCGTTGTGCTGGTCTATGTGACTCAATTACGATAAAAGCAGTATGATTAAAACCAATCCCCTTCACTTTTGTCGGGGGTACATATATTCCATTACACTATATAGCTCCTGACTTTTGTTTTTAATTTACAGGTCGCTGTATGTCCCTGAGTGATATTCGGCTTTCTTTTGCTTATCTTTTTCTTGATTATTGTTTATATTATACCACTTTGTCCGTACTTCGTGTTAATTCAATTGTCCACGTCATGCATGTCTTTAGTCCCTCGAGTATAGTGGTGGTCAAACCTTTTGACCCCTGAGAGCACGGTTGCTTTAGCGCAAAGACCACGGCGTACTGAAGATTAAAAGACGTGGACAATTGAATTAACACGAAGTACGGACAAAGTGGCATAATATAAACAATAATCAAGAAAAAGATAAGCAAAAGAAAGCCGAATATCACTCAGGGACATACAGCGACCTGTAAATTAAAAACAAAAGTCAGGAGCTATATAGTGTAATGGAATATATGTACCCCCGACAAAAGTGAAGGGGATTGGTTTTAATCATACTGCTTTTATCGTAATTGACCGTAATTGACCGTATCTGCCGGTCCACCAAAACGCGTCGACATAAAAATCTCTGGTTTTTAAATAAATGGTGTGATAATTGAATGTGCAATATTTGTGTGTTACTAGTGTAGTATACAACTACAATAATGATAAATGTTTTTTGAACAATTGTATATGAGCATTAGGCATTGTATTAACAATCCCTTGTTGGGGGAAGAGGTTAATAAAGGAAAACGTATGTTTTGTTATCCCCAGTGAGAATAGCAGTCATAGATGTATTTGTGAATACAATTTTGAGCATATTGTTTTTAATATAATAAAGTACAGTGACTTTTTTCAAATTTCAGTGCCTCTGTGGTTCTACTAATAACAAGAAGATTGTGTTTGATTGACATAACCTAACGGAGAATTAAAAAAATATATATATTTTTTTTCATGATTAGACTAAGTCGAACAGTATAACAAAAATACCAATAGGAATCTTGTTTGTTACGCTTCTTCTACCCAGTTCCTGTTGGTTCAAGGGTGTCTCTCGATTATTTATATCTTTTAGAAGTCTCACACTTAATATGCATGAGCTTTAGAAAAAGTACCCTTAAAATAACCTGCTAAATCCCACCCTCTGCACTCAGTCTTGCCCCCTATCCCAGTTCATGCCATAAAGTTTTGAAGGGTGTGCCGAGACTTAAAAACATTTTGCCCAGAACAAAAGTTTGAAGGCTTTTCCATTAGAGGCACACCACAGGATACACCATTACAGAAGAGGACTGCTGTGTTGGAGTGCTAGGAAAAGTGAAGAACTCGGACGAGGAACTCTAGACCAGACACAAAGAAAATAAAACCAGATGGATGAGAAGTGTCTCTTCAAGAAGAGGCACTCAAAACGAGGAACCCTTTCATTTAGGACTTCACTAGATGGTCTTGCCAATTCAGCAGGCAATTATGGAGAGGCTCCAGAAAGCAGGAATATGAGCATGAGTGGAAGAATCTTCCTACAGGACTCCCTGCATCACAGAGTTGAGCCTAAGCTTGTTTACCTACTGCAACGATGTGCTGTGCAATTACTTGCGTCAAATCTACACTTCATGCATCTGCCCAGCTTATCAAAGGCACTAAGAAATCCCAAGAAATAACACCATCATGAAACAATTCCAATGTCTCAATGATACTATAACTGGATTTAATCTGACATGAACAGACCTCGCAAGACCCTGCACCTAGAAACAGTCTCCTACATAAAAGAGAGAACGTGATCACAAGAGGGAAGACAAGAAGCAGAAGAAAATCACAGCTGATGCTAAAAATCCTGAAAGTGAGAAAATCTAAAACACTGACCACGTCTACTCATGTATGGCTCCTAGTCTCTGAAGCAATATGCCTGAAGATTTCAGATTTGATTACAACCTACTCTCATTCAGGAAAACCTACAGACCCACCTATATTACCTTATCTGAAAGGCAAAAATTCTACCAGGAGTCATTACAGGCACCTGATCCCCGGTCTATGGTTATGATCAACAATGCCACAGTGTCCTACTATTCATCAATGTAGTTCTTGTTACAGTTACAGCACTCCGCTGCCCATTTAAATACATCGAATAAATAATATTTTCATGCACTTTTGGGAGATAGTTTAAGGCCGAACCAATGGAGTCTTGCACGATAATATATGTAACAAACAAACAATTTTTGCTTAACGACCTCAGGAACATTGCGACTGCCCCAAGAGTTCCTGTGATTGCATTACCTTAACCGGACACTCTTATTTTTTCTGGCAGTCGGGCACATCTTCGTATGGATAGATACCCCATGTGGAACTGGAGGTTTCCATGGGGCATGATACAACCTTAACAGTGCATATTTAACTCTGGGTCTCTTTATACAATACCATCTGATGGGTAGTCTATAAAAATCTGTACATTAAACAGTTGCTTCCTGACATGATAAACCGCTGAATTAAATATTCATTTACTTTGCCCCGGATTTCTGGACTGGCTACAATTGAATTCACACAAAAATAAATCTTATAGAGATCGATCTCCTTTCAGAACAATGTTACAAAGCCCGGTTCTAATCATAGGGCGCCCAACTTCTGCAAATAATGTTCATGTCTTTAGTCCCTCGAGTATAGTGGTGGTCAAAACATATATTGCATTTTTATTTTTTATTTTAAGGAAAGCAATTCGTACCTTGTATACTCAAATCATACCTGCTCAATTCGTACCTTGTATGCTCAAATCATACCTGCTGATAATGCTTTTGCTTAATTTTGGCCTGGCTATGGAAATAACCGGTAAAGCAAGAGAAGCTTCATTCAGCTGCTCTGGCTTGAATTAGAATTAAGAGTAAACTGCAGGTAATGAATGAAGAACACGCATTTACTGTACTTCGAAATACCAGGTTCACTGGAAAGAGAAGCGGAAGGAAATGAAGGAATAACAAACTCTCACTTTGACTGCATGTTATCTAGCAAAGTGATCGAGCTGTCAAGAACGCGGCACTTCGTATTTACAGCAGTAACAATTTGCGGTTTTTAGGGACAGGCCGAAGGCTAAGCCAGGCCCGAGCTCTTCCTTATAAGGCAGAAACCCCTGCCGTCCAGCCCTACCCGAGCCACTGATACATTAAAGGCAACATGCCAAAGCATGTCATGAACAGCGAGCTGCATTTATCAGAAACCACGTGGCAAATGGAAAGTGAGATTAAAAGAGAACAATCTTTTCAGCATTTTACTCGCCGTTGAATAATACAACAAGACGTGCGCGCGCACTCATAAAAACGAAACCTAGCGTGGGGGCGGGACTTCCATCTTCTGCGCGAAGCCCGCGCCCACGGAGTGCCCGGCTCGAGGAGCAGTGGTGACGCGGGGCTCCCATGCCTGAGGGAGAGCCCTGTAAAGTCCGGAGTGGCGGTAAGTGGGCCTTGGTTGTAGGGGGGGGCGCAGGAGGGTGTCGGTGCGCTCGTGTGTGTATGTGTGCGCGTGTGTGTGTGTGTGTATGTGTGCGACGGCGGGGGGTTTCTGTATGTGTGCGTGCGTGTATGTGCGCTCGTGCGTGTGTCTCTGTGTGCGACGGCGGGGGGGTCTCTGTATGTGTGCGGGGCAGGAAGGGTGTCTGTATGTGTGCGCATTGCAAGGGAATTGTGGCCTGCAATGGAGTGCGCGTTCTCGTGCGCGTGGCCCGTTCAAATCACTTTCTTGGAGGAGATGCGCGCGGCCAGGTCCTGTCTCCTGGAAAGCTGAGTCGCTAGCAATAGGTCTCTGGCGAGACAGCGCTTCGCGCTGTAAACGCCACGAGACCTAAAACTAGAGCAGCGTTGTCCAGATGCAAAAACAGAGGAGCTACCTTGAAAAGGCATTTTTGATAGTCTTGCCAGTTACTCTATTACACACTTTTTAGCTGAATTATTTGTGTATTTTAAATTAAACAAACCATAAGAGTAGTAGTGTTTGTCAACTTTTCTGAAAAAGTGCTGAAGATATTTAGCTATCTAGGCCCAAAAAGTGTATTTTCAACATAATGCAACTCTCAAGACATTGAGAAGCACCATTTAAAGATGGTGCGGTCTGCTCTCAGTATTCACCAATGGAATTCTGTGCATCTGCCACTAGATCCTTGGTTCCCACATTCCGTGATCTTAACCAAAGCAAAAAGTATAAGCCTGACTTGTGGAAAATTAGTACGGTTTGGTGAACATTATCTGCGCCATCTTGCCTTTTCCCCTGATGCCACACTTTTGTCGTGCACGCCCGCCATTTTAGGTGCCTCGATCAGGACCATCCCTTTTGCATGCCACTGGCCCCCGACATAGCCCTTCGCCCTCACCAAGCCTGCACGCTGACCAACCCCCCCTCGCTCGCACATGCTTTTCAGTCATAAACCCCTCTTCAGCGCAGCTCTGCCTCAAAGCCCCATCCTGTTCCCAGCGCGACCCCTCCCTTCATTCTTTTTATAGTCCCCGGCCCTTTGATACAAAAACCCCCTTTTCCTGTGCCCGTTTGTCTTCCTTGCTCCCAGGCCAACACCTAGCTCTGCCGATACTATTCCTCGCCCCTCTCCGTACAGTAGGAAGCTTCTCTCATCAAAGGACCCCCGAGTTGATCAAAGCCCCCACCCCTCGAGATCCAATCGAACCTCCCACATTCCATGAATCGGCGGAATATCCAGCTGCGCGATAACCACCACCTGTTGTGACCGGGGTGGGGACTTCTACTGTAAATGTGTGTGGGAACGGGCCCGAGGGGGAGATCCCGGGGATGTCTTTCCGTACATCAAAGTATTAACGGGAATGTGTTACATGCAATAAAGTGACAAACTTGTGTATAAGAGGCCAGGCCTCAAAGATGCGGGTAGAGCACCTCAGAAGGATACCTGCTGTCCAACTGATGTGTTTCTCCTCCGGAGAAAATAAAACCTTGTTTCCTGCCTTCCAGTCTCCAGCGCCTGCCTCTTCATTGATTAATGTTTCGTGGGTTAAAGAGGCGATACCGCCGGGCAAATATCGATTGTCCACAACCTTAGGTTTTACAATTGGCGTCCCAAGCGCGGGGCCCATCAGCGACTCGTGGATCCAGTGGGAGAGGTCCTGACGACAGAGTGAACGACTGCAACGATCGGGAGAGCTCTTGCCCAATAGACCCTCGTCTGGCAGCCGATCATCCGAACTTCACTAGTTCCGAACAGACCTCTCTCGAGTGATCTACGGTCCTGACTGGGAACCATTAGGAGTGCTGTGAGGAATACGAGAAAAAGAGGACGATCGGGCGCTGGATTCGGAAGACAAGAAACTGTCCATGCGGTCCGGGTAAGGTCGTGTAAACACGACAAACTGCAAAATAATTGACTGATTGTTCAAGAAAATACTAGTATTACTCTTTTTTAACTTATTTGGAGATTCACTGTCTGCACGCGGAGAAACAGTAGGCTCTTTCCCTTTGCAAACAGTGAAGGATAGGTAACGCAGCCGTCGTGCCTATTTTTCTCCCCCACTGAATCCTATTATTTATTAACGGTTTTCGGGAGATTCCCTCTCCCACACTGATTAACTGGGTTCTTTGACCCCGAACTACTGTTCACGGATTGTCTTCTGGAGATTCTCTGTCTGCAAACAGGAAATAACAGATTCCTCTTTACGGATAGTGAAAGGGTAGAGGACGCAGACTTTTGCGCCCTACTTACTCTCCCCACTGATTTTATTTTATTTTTATTTATTATTGGCTGTTCCTTGTTATTGGTTATTCTTTATTATTGGTTCATGAGGTATTCACTGCCTGCAAACAACGTAGAATAGAAATATTCTGTCTAGTCTTTGCGCACAGTGATAAGATAGGCAGTGCTGACTTTTTGTCCCTCGTTGTGAGCTGTCATGTCTGTCTTCTCCCCACTGGTTGATAATTGGTTCAGCCCGGACCGTTTATTAGAGGTGGATCATCTAGCTCCGCTGGAAGGCACCCCTAATAAGGACATGTTCATAAACTATGGATTAGTTACCATAGCCTATAATAAATTGTGGCACAGGTATACCAAAGAAAGTCAAGACAAACAGTGGCCACTGGTAGGATCCTTTGAGCTTGATAAAATAGAAACGTTAGAAATAGCTCTTCGCAATAATAAGACAACGCCTATTATGCTCGACAGTCTCGGTATGTGGCGCAAAGAGGCAATGCAACGACAGAAAAAAGACGAGGACAGAGCAGGTAGAGAAATATATCGACAGGACGACCCCAGGACACCACGACCCGAAAGTTATCCCCCGACACTACGCGCAGGACGGCCAGACTTAGGGCAAGACCAATGCGCTTTTTGTAGATGTGTCGGACACTGGAAAGCACAATGCCCGACTCTGCTGAGCAAGAGTGGGAATAAAGGGCCGACAGGAATAACAGGCCGACAGAAAGGGAAAAGGCGCGAGACAAAGAAGAATCAGACTCACATGGACAGACCAGATAGAACCACCACGTTTGATTATGCCCGATGGCACAGATTTCGCCAGAACAATTTCAGCGACATGTTCGAGTTTTCCTAGGTCGGACAATGTAAAGACGGGAACCAGTCCAAGTTGGGCTGGGAGGGAGAGGCGACGCGGACGAGCCTCTCCCACCTCCATAGATAGGAGGTCTCCCAGCCCCCGGCCCAACGCCGAACTCCCCAGCCAGACGGCGGTGCCAATACCTGCGTAGCACCGAACATACCATGGTGGCGCCCCAGTACTTGCGCAGCACCGAACATGCAACGGTGCCCATATTTTCGGAACACCGAATATGCAATGGCTGCACCGATACTTGTGCAGCACCGAAACGTGCGCCGCAGGTGGCCGTACTTCCACAACACAGAGTTCCATTCCCTACTTGTCCCCGGAAAGGTCTCTTCCACTCTTGCAGACTCGACGAGAGGGGACTGCTGCAGGGCCTCAAAATGGCGTCTGGGTCCGCAAGAAGGCGGGCCTCGGCCGCTAGAGTAACTTTGAACGGCAATGTAACTCGGTCGCTTGCCCACCGGAGCACGAGCTCCCACCTCCGACAGCATCTCCACAGCCTTGAAGAGTCTGCAAAAGGTACCCGGAGGAGCCCTCGGCCCCTGCAGGCTTCCGGTAAGGGACAACCGCCTTGATCACCAGCGAAATAAACATGACATTGCCACTCCTTCTGTTAGCATGAATTCTAGAACTGCCGAAAAGGACTCTGGTCCAACCGCCGGTTGTAGGAAACTTTTTCCTGATGCTACTTCCGGACTGACCCGGCCCCGCCCAAAATGGCGCCGGTATCAATAGGAACTTACGAACACCTCGTGGTGTTTCTTTTTGCTAAATAAAAAAAAACTTGATGTTCTGAGACATGTATATGATCCTTTGTACACTTGACGAGAAAGAAGGAGAGCTCACTCGACGAACATATAAAAAGGATCCCGTTAAAAATGATTACAAATGTACAATGTATTATATTTTTTATATATATATAGCTGATGTATAACCTCGCTTATGATGCACGCACACGGTATGCATATAGGAAATCCGATTGCAATTAGTCTGACTATGCTTCTAAATTATGAAATAAATGCCCCCGAACCCCCCAACCAATTGATAGACGTTTTAGTTTGCTACACATGAATTGATAAAACTTTCTAATGTTTTTATTGCTGCAAAACAACACCCCCACTGTACGCACTTTAGTCATTGCCGTGTCCGGCCAAATATGATTGCACCCTCATAAATCCACGTACTGAAATGATTTTGCAAAATAAAGGTTTTCGAAATTATGAACGGGTATTGCATGCTTTATTTAAAAATATGGGATCGGCGGGAGAGTTCCTTTCTGTGCACCCTACTCTGCTCTCTCTTTAAGGTTATTAGAAGATGGTTGCCCAGCCCCGGAGGAAGGATCGGATCTACGACACGATACTCTGCCTTCAAGGTACGCGACTGACTCATGAACTCTCGCGTGGAGAAAGACCTCGACTTCTGAGGATGGGTAAAACGAAACGGTATAAATGATGGAATGTAAAAGAAGGGTAAACTAAAACGATGTAAATGTTATAAAGTACGACGCTCAAAGGTATTAGGGAACAGAGCTGACCAAAGAACTGAAGAACCTTGGAACGTCACATCGTTGAAGGAGATCTAAGGACCCCGATAGTGAGATATATCTACTAACTAGATACCTCGCACTAGGTACCTCTGGTTTCCTTTTTACGTTTCCCTGCACACGACCTATAAAGACACACTGCCCCCCCCCGACTCCAGAAACCATACCCCAGGGATTCTACCCCGAGGAGGAAAGACGAGTATGAGGTAAGTAAAGGACTCTCGAATACATGTATTTGATATGCGCGAATGTTGTCCCCCTCCCTTCCCCTCTTTTCCCTCCCTCTACAGGTTACATCAGGGGCCGCAACCGAGGAATGGCGAGGATCTGAAGCCTCGCCCCGTCCGATACGCGAAGCGGACCAACGCTGCAAGGTGGCGCCTAAGCACGCCCACAAACTACTCACGTAGCTAACGAGCCCATAAATTTAGTATGATCTGATGAAAAATGATCACCGTTAACCCATGCTGCACGAATGAACCCATGTCACGTATGTTCGAAACAATGAGAGAATGTGTGTGTGTGACTGAAGCGTTGACTCAACTGGTCGAAGGACCAAGAATGCAAGAAAATGCGACACAGTGGTACCCTTTTTTCCTCTGTCTCAAAGCATGTCCCCTCTACCCTGTCTAATGCTCGTCCGCCTCAAACTGCATGCTTTCAAGATTCTAACGCAGACCCGTAAATGCCCTTTGCTGTGTAATGCATTAAATAGCCTTTCTTAAATACACTGCCACTCTCCATGTCGCACGTGTACTATTTAACCTGCTGTTGCTCTCTCTCTCTCTCTCTCTCTCTCTCTCTCTCTCTCTCTCTCTCTCTCTCTCTCTCTCCTTCACACTCCCACTCTTCCGAGCGATTAGCTCCGAAATTGGCGTACTGCCACCCCTAGCGCACCACCCAATAGGCTCCAAATACCGCCAGTATTTGCACAAAACTTGTCTGTAATAAAATCACCATGAGACCGTGTCACTACCTCTCCTTTCTGCTAAATCGACGAAACCAAGAATTGACCATAAGGGAAAGGACAGGTAAGACGACTGAGGTTCCCTAATCTGACCCGTAATAAGGGAACTACATGTCAGCGGCTCCCCTGATGGAATAGAGTGCCCCAGATAACGCGACCTTCCACGTTCTGAATTGTCGCAATCCCCAAACCGTAAAAGTAATCGAAACCTTCCCATCTTCCCAGGACGCACCCAGTTTTGTATCAGCTGCCCTAGATGAGATTTTTACTGTCCCTCACCCCCGGTTGTAAGAGATGGGTCAATTTACGACTAACGCAGGCCAGCCATTGTTCCTAGGAATAATTTGTTGATGAGCGAACTACAGAGTTGGGAATTCGAAAAATATCACTGAACGCTTACCAACCGAACTGTGGCCTTCTGCTAAATAATGCCCTCATAACACAAAGCAAGATGATAGTCCCTCACTGCAGTTTTCTATGCCCCTAGTTGTTCTTCCCATGAGACCCCTGTCTTTTCTACTTTAGTAATCAGGCCGTGAGAGGCTGCATAGGAACCAGAATGATGTTTTACAATGAACCTTGTTGAAAAGCGAAAATGTTAAGTTAAAAGGCAGGATGCATTGATAAGATGAAAGATGTTTAGCCTATGTTCGTCCCTCAGCGAGATACCTATTAGTACCATGTTGATAGCTCGCAACACCCTTTGTAAATATAAACCCCTAGAGAATGGTATAGCTTTGTCAGGCTTGTATTACGAAGGTGGGTCTCCATCAGATGAACTGTTGTGACTATAATAAATAGTTGTGAAGGAAAGTCGTAGTAAATCCAGCAGGCCCACCATCGATCATTTATATGTCAGTTGTGAACCCTAATATAACGGGCGTTTCTATTCTCATTTACCGGGAGCTGGGAGAGAAATAGACTTATGTGATTACCTTCCTCTGCCAATTCTCTAAAGACTGTCTTTTCGAACTCATTTAAGGGTACGACTGTCGGAGGAAAGAAGGACCGGATGTGGGAGCACGTGGCCTGACTACAGATCTTGGAACACCTGCGACGTTGGCCGAGGCGAGACCGCGACAGAAAGGAGCTGCAGGACGAGGCACTATTTCCGACAAAGTGAGAGGAAAGGGCTAACCTGATGCCCCTGCCTAATGTTCAAATGTGTGCCGAAAGGTCCCCGCTCCCTAAACTCGGTCATGAGCCCGCCAACCTGAAATTTTCTGTTCCCCTAGTCTGTTCTCGGTCTGGCCTTTGCTCCATCCCCCCCTTTTTCTCCGACCTACCCTATGGACTATTTTTACACTCTTCTTCCATCTGAACTTTTTGACTATCGACTCCAAAGGACACAGGGCGAAAAGGACCTTTTTTGACCAGAAACGCGAGGAAAAGGTCGTGCCCTGCAACACGGGACCTAGAATAGAGTTGGACCCTTAGCTCCACCGCCGGTGCTCCACAGCGCCAACAAAGGACGACAAACAGTACTGAGAACTCATTAACTTCGAACATTGACACCCTCAATCACCGTTTTTGCTACGTCTCGTTTCTCTCCCAGCCACCATTGTATTGATTATGCTCCAACCAAATATATATAGAGTCCGTGTATAATAACCTGTATGCAATGTACTCACTGCCCGCTACAGAATCATTTTTTTGTATTACATTACTATGACTTTCCTGCTAACAAGTTTATCAAAGTTTATCAATAGACCCGCCTCCTAAAACTAGAGATCTTAAATGTAATGTTTACGACTCCTTCACCTGGGTTCCTACTGCTTTTTCTTATGCCCACCATAATAGACTTGAATAGGAAATAGATCAGCAAGATGTCTTGAATATGTTAAAGGGAGGACTGTGGAAAATTAGTACGGTTTGGTGAACATTATCTGCGCCATCTTGCCTTTTCCCCTGATGCCACACTTTTGTCGTGCACGCCCGCCATTTTAGGTGCCTCGATCAGGACCATCCCTTTTGCATGCCACTGGCCCCCGACATAGCCCTTCGCCCTCACTAAGCCTGCACGCTGACCAACCCCCCCTCGCTCGCATATGCTTTTGAGTCATAAACCCCTCTTCAGCGCAGCTCTGCCTCAAAGCCCCATCCTGTTCCCAGCGCGACCCCTCCCTTCATTCTTTTTATAGTCCCCGGCCCTTTGATACAAAAACCCCCTTTTCCTGTGCCCGTTTGTCTTCCTTGCTCCCAGGCCAACACCTAGCTCTGCCGATACTATTCCTCGCCCCTCTCCGTACAGTAGGAAGCTTCTCTCATCAAAGGACCCCCGAGTTGATCAAAGCCCCCACCCCTCGAGATCCAATCGAACCTCCCACATTCCATGAATCGGCGGAATATCCAGCTGCGCGATAACCACCACCTGTTGTGACCGGGGTGGGGACTTCTACTGTAAATGTGTGTGGGAACGAGCCCGAGGGGGAGATCCCGGGGATGTCTTTCCGTACATCAAAGTATTAACGGGAATGTGTTACATGCAATAAAGTGACAAACTTGTGTATAAGAGGCCAGGCCTCAGAGATGCGGGTAGAGCACCTCAGAACGATACCTGCTGTCCAACTGATGTGTTTCTCCTCCGGAGAAAATAAAACCTTGTTTCCTGCCTTCCAGTCTCCAGCGCCTGCCTCTTCATTGATTAATGTTTCGTGGGTTAAAGAGGCGATACCGCCGGGCAAATATCGATTGTCCACAACCTTAGGTTTTACAGACTAACATTGCTGCCACACGTTTACATACTACTCATAAGGCTAGAGACAAGCGTCGGTGAACTCCGCTCCTCAAGTGGAGGGCACAGGTTTTTTTGCCAATCTCCACCATCTGCCTTGAGCACGGAGTGCCGAAATCATTGATGGACATTGCACACTGCTCAGCTAGTCCACATTGCCCTATAGGTTTAAGCCATTGAATGATCAGGGAAACATCCTTTACAACAAAACTTTTACAACGCAGTGCTTTTACAACGCAGGTTTTACAACGAAAACCATTACAATGCATTGCGCTGGGGGGCGCTCTAGGATAGGGAATTGATTTAATTTACTATCCAACACCTTCCCTAGTGTCCACGGGGACTGGAGTTGGAATAGTAAATTAAACTATTCACTATCCAGCACCCCAAAGCGCTATGCGTTGTAAAGGTTTGCGTTGTAAAAACTGCGTTGTAACAGCATGCGTGGTAAAAGCATGCGTTGTAACGTCATACATCCAATGATCATGTTTAGAGTCCTACATTTCTGAAACAAGATAATCTGCTCTCTGGAGAGAGGAAAGCTGATCACATTTGACATCAGGAAGATAAACATTCCTGCCACCCGCATATCTTTACAGAAACTCAGAAGCATATGATAATAAATAAGTACATTTAAGACTGGCTGCATACTATAAAGATCGAGAGCAAGCCCCAAAAAATATCCATTCTGAAGTGATTGGTTGATCTGAATGTATGGGTGCTGGTATATCCAGGTTGAAGAGGGCCGCCTTTGGTAGCCTTCCTTCCTTAAACCACCCCCACACTATAGACTGATGGTGAATGGCAAGATTTCCTGTTGTGGTGCTCAGAGGCCATGTTTTTTATTGACAAATTGCATTTCTGTACTTGTTAGCCCCCCCCCGCCCCCACTCTCACTATACTGCTTCTCAGCTAGAAGCAGCGCACCAGTGAAACAGGGGCGGCTCTATGCTCATGGCGGTCCTGGGCAGGAAGTGTAGGTAGGGGGCCCCGGAAGAAGGTGTCCGGGCGGGGCGGAGCGCGGAGGCCAGTGAAGAGGGGGGCGGGGGCGGGGGGGGTCAGGGTGTTTGGAAGTGGAACAGAGGTGGAGGCCACCAAATCCCTGCCAGGGGCCGCCACGCAAATATGTATTTATCCTCAGAGGATTATTATATTAAGGATATATGAAGTGCACAGCTTGCACATGCCTAAGGCCGCCCCTGAGT
Organism: Lissotriton helveticus; assembly: GCF_964261635.1. Classification (NCBI taxonomy): domain Eukaryota; kingdom Metazoa; phylum Chordata; class Amphibia; order Caudata; family Salamandridae; genus Lissotriton; species Lissotriton helveticus. Next base: position 245,646,166 of record NC_136062.1, on the reverse strand, counting down.
GGAAAGCACACTTGTGAATCTGCAAAATAAAAACTTTTGATTCCCTGATGGTTTTACACCTCCAGGATTGTTTTGAGTTTAGTTGCTGAGATGGTGTTTTATTTTATTTATTTATTGATATTTAATTTTGTAGACCGCACAGCTACCCGGAGGTTTCCCGGCGCTAAACCAGCAAGGAAGGTGTACAGTTGCATACATTATAGATCGAAAAGCCAAGTCTTTACATCTCTTCGGAACTTTAGGTAGTTAGGTTCAATTCGAATCGACAGAGGGAGAGAGTTCCACAGGGAGGGTGCCAGAAAAGCAAAAGATCGACCACCCATTCTGGCTCTCTTCGTCCTGGGGATCAGAAGTTTGTGTTGACTGGATGAACGAAGAGTGCGGGAAGGAAGGTACGGATGAATTAGGGATTTCAAATACTGAGGGGCCCTACCAGTGTTAATCTTATGTATAATACAAAGAGCCTTGAATTTACAGCGATTGTTAATGCAAAGCCAATGGAGGCTACGACGATGCAGAGATGTGGAGGATTTATAAGGTAATTTATACATGAGACGGACTGCCATATTCTGGACCGTTTGTAATTTCCGGATTACCTCTTTGCCCGCTCCCAGAAAGAGAACGTTACCATAGTCCAGGCGAGATGTTATTAGCGCCTGGACTACGGTTTTCTGGGTTTCCAGGGGAAGCATTCAGGTGATTTTCCTCAACCATCTGAGGATGGTTATACAAACGGAAGAGACTCTCACAGCATGTTGTCTCATGGACAGCTGGTCGTCAAATAATATTCCCAGGTTGCGGGCTGTTTTCGAGGGGTTAGGAGGGGTGCCCATTTTAACAGGCCAGTGAGAGGGTCCCCATAAGGCAGGATTGTTGCCAAACAGGAGGAGTTCTGTTTTCCCTCCATTCAGTTTTAACTTGTTGTTGTGCATCCAGGAGGCAATATTGTTGAGGCCATGACAGAGGGATGATGTGGAGGAAAGATGACTGGTGGAGAGAGAGAAGATGATCTGTGTGTCATCTGCATATGAAAATATGGAGAGCGCTGCCTGCTCCGCAATAGCAGCCAGGGGTCTAACGTATAAATTAAAAAGGAGGGGGCTCAGGATGGAACTTTGTGGGACACCATATGCAGATGTATGAATTTTGGACGTCGAGGAAGCCGAAAAGACTTGAAAAGTCCGATTGGACAGGAAACTGACGAGCCATTCAAGGGCAGAATGCGTGATGCCAGACATTTTAAAAATGTTCATCAGAATGGGGTGGGAGACCGTATCTGCAATGCAACTGGAGCAATTTGTTCCATCTCCCACACATATCAAGGGTCATCTTTTGGACCCGATATTTAGCAATTGCAAATATCTTAAAGTGGCAGAATCAACCGCCTCCCTTGGACAGACCATTTTTTTGGTGCCCTTTAGCTGGACCACATACAAAGCTCCCTCTTCTGTCCCTACCTCGTGTAAAATACGCAACTGGCCCAAGCTTCACATAGACAACTGGTCCAATATTCTTAACACCACTAGACCCGTACTTATCGGTGACCCTTCCGCCAATAATAATCTATTTGGCGAATGGATTACAAGCTCTCTGAACACCGTCCTTCCCCTTCGCACATCAGGCCCTAAAAGGCAGAAAAAAACTGCGCCTTGGTACTCAGAGGAGCTTAGGGAGAGGAAACGGGTCTGTAAGAGACTGGAGAGGAGGTGGCGCATGACCTTCGATGAGGATGACAAAGTTACTTATAGGGAAGCCATTAGAACGTATAAATCTGAAATCAAAGCCACTCAATCGGCTTTTTATAATGGGAAAAAAATGATGGCTAAATCCAAACCCAAGGAGATATACAGGATATTAAAAACCCTGACCACGCTTCCATCTCCCACGGCAGACAACCACAATCCACTCTCCCGATGTAATGAACTGGCCGACTTCTTCTATCATAAGGTAAATACAATTTACCTATCCTTCCCAGATCCCGTAACAGAACCCTCTATTCAAAACTCGGACCTGGAAATAAAAATTGGAGATTCTCTTCAGAATAGCTTAGCCAATTTTACCTTGATGAATCTTGAAACACTCAGGCTCCTGATGCTTCAAATAAGGTCTGGCTCTCCACTGGACTCTGCTCCCCCTAGCGCATTGACCTTGGCTGACACAGCTATTCTTCCCACACTTCTGGAGCTTTTGAATTCCTCCATAAAGACAGGGATAGTGCCTCCGGCCTGGAAACATGCCATGGTTCGGGCACTATTGAAGAAAACCACCCTAGATCCGGCCAATTTGCACAACTACCGCCCGATCTCACTGCTTCCCTGGACCACCAAAATTCTAGAGAAACATATTAACATTCTTCTGACTGAGTTTCTCGAGCGTAACCATCTGCTTGACATTTCTCAGACGGGCTTCCGCCCTAAACATGGGACGGAAACTGCCTTGTTAGCAGTGACAGAGGAGGCAAGGCGGATCTTGGATCGGGGAGGATCAGTGGCAGTGATCCTCCTCGATCTGAGCGCCGCCTTTGATACGGTAAACCACAAAATCCTCATAAACCGTCTCTCCGATCTGGGAATTTCAGGAGAAGCCCTGGGCTGGTTTAAGTCCTTCTTGAGCGATCGCACTTTTCAGGTGTTTGAAAGCTCGGCCGTTTCTTCAAGCTGGCCTTTTTGGGCCGTGGGGTGCCGCAGGGCTCTTCGTTAAGCCCTACGCTTTTTAATGCATATATGAGGCCACTGGCTGGGATTGTCCGTCCGCATGGTATTAACATCGTTACCTATGCGGACGATACCAAGCTAGTGGTCTCCCTTGTGCAGGGGAACGACGGTCAGTCACAGACCAACCTAACAACGTGCTTGGAGGAGGTTAAGAGCTGGATGACGGGGTCTTGTCTGAAGCTCAATGATGACAAAACGGAGCTCATGCTACTAGGCCCTGCAGCACCCACCACCTTGGAGCTGCTATGGCCTCTGAGCATGGGCGCTCCTCCCACTCCCAGAGATAATATAAAGAGTCTGGGAGTGTGGTTGGACAAAGCGCTGACCTTCAACACACAGGCAACCAAGGTATCGGCAGTCTGCATTGGCCTCCTTAGGATGATCCAAAAAATCCTTCCTCTTCTTCCCTTTGAGGCCAAGCAGACAGTGATACAAGGTTTAATCCAATCACACCTTTATTTCAGCAACTCCCTGTACCTCGGGGCCCCGGAGTACAGTCTGCAAAAACTACAGCGAACACAAAACTGTGCAGCCCGCACTTTGTTGGGAGTCTCACGTAGAGCTTCGATAAAGTCTGGCCTAAGAACTCTGCATTGGCTCCCCATTAGGGACAGAATTAAGTTTAAAACATTGTGTATAGCCCACCAAGCCTTTTGGAGAACTGGTCCAGAAATTAATCACCCCCTGATTCTACCTTAACCCAATAAATCGCTTCGCTCATCTAATGCCTTTCTGGCTAAAGTCCCTAGGATTCAGAGAGCTAGATCAGGAGGCCGCTCTTTTGCCTATAATGCTCCCAATCTATGGAATACTCTTCCAAGTCATCTAAGAAGCAATCCCAATCTGATGAGCTTTCGTAAGCAACTCAAGACCTTTTTGTTTAATTAGTCTCCGACCTTCCCTGGTTCTTCTACTTGGAAGACTCTGTTCTAGTTATAGCGCCTGGACGCCTCAGGGCAGCTGTTTGCGCTCAATAAAAACGCTTTTCAATTCATCTCATTCATTCATTTCATTTCATCAAAGGCGGCACTTAAATCTAATAAAATAAGTGCCACGGTCTCCCCTCTGTCCACCAGATGACGAATGGTTTCAGAGACTCCCAGCAGAGTGGATTCCGTAGAAAAGCCAGAACGAAACCCAGATTGTGAAGGGTGTAAGATGTTATGAGATTCAATATGGCTAGTGAGTTGTTTATTTATATGCTTTTCCAGGATCTTAGAGTAGACTGGGAGAAGCGTAATTGGCCGGAAGTTGGCGGGGTTTCTTGAATCAGCATTGGCCTTTTTCAACAACGGAACGACCATTGCATGTTTCCATGAGTTGGGGACCTTGGCCTCCCTAAGAGATGTATTCAGTAGTTCCATGATGAGCTTTAGAGAAGATGGATCAAGGGTGAGCAAAATTTGAGGAGGGAAGGGATCCAGAGGGGAACCAGATTTAATACTTTTCACTAAGTCATGTAGTGTGGAAGGGGTCAGGGGGTCCCAAGCAGTGATCTCTGCTACTGCCAACTGAGGGACATCTGAGGTAGTAGATGCAGTAGGTTCAGAGACTGAATGAACGTTAGATGGGGCAAAGTCAGCATATATACTCTCGATTTTAGAAACAAAGAATTCTGCTAAGGAGTCACATTGTGCTTTATCTAGGCATGGGGCCTTGGGTTGACTAGTGGCACCAGAAATTTCCTGCACTACCTTGAACAAGGCTTTTGGACGATTTTGGGCGTTTAGGATAGAAGAATTAACATATTCGATTCTGGCTGTCTTACAGAGGGTATGGTATTTTGCTAAAGCAGCTTTATACTGTAGTTTAGCTTGTGGATCGTATTCGGAACGCCACTTCCGCTCAAGATGTTTACAGCTGGTTTTTTTCTTTTTTTAGTTGGTCATTGAACCATGGCGCCGGGGGATGATGTATATTAAATGTCTGCTTACGAAGTGGGAGACAAATGTCTGCAGCAGACGTAAGCCAGCGATGAATGACGTCCACTTGATCAGTGCTGCTGACCTCAGTAAGGGGCATAGAGTCTGACAAAACAGAATTACATTTATTGGAATCCAATTTCTTCCAATTGCGGGTCATTCTGGGTTTGGGAGCAGTTGCTAGGTGGTTAGAGGGTCGATTAAACGAAATAGAGAATTCTACCACAAAGTGGTCAGACCACGGGATAGGTAAGGGAAGCTTGCAGGATACTATATCCAAGTTAGATAGAATAGGGTCAAGCAAATTGCCCGCCTTATGAGTAGGGCCTGAGTTGTGTAGAGTAATATTCATGGCTGCTAAGTCAGACAGTAAATTTGTACTGATAGGGCAGGTTGTGTCATTAAAATGAATGTTTAGATCACCAACAATGAGAAAATTAGTCGCTGTCAGTAGTAGAGGAGCTAAACATTCTGAAAGAGATGAGGCCCAGGAAGAGACAGCGCCAGGAGGGCGGTAAATCAAGGCGCCTGTAAGTGTGAGATTGGGGGATAGCAGTATCTTAAACAGCCCAGCCTCACAGTTAGGAATCACAATATCATCCCATTTACAAGAAAGTGTTCTTTTAAAAATAATGGCTATCCCCCCCCCCTCCTTACCCTTTCTATTACTACCCAAGAAGGTGTAATTATCTGGGAGCGCGGCTGCAATATCAGGACCAGAATGGTCCGTCAACCAAGTCTCCGTGAGGAATAATGCATCAGGTTGGCAGGAACAGAGAAGATCAAAAATGTCTCTGCTGTGCTTAGGGAGGGACCTGCAGTTTAAACTGATAAAGTTAAAAGTGTCTGAGGGGGGTTTCGGAATCGATTTGCATAGAAAATTAGATGCCGAAATGTCTGTTGTTGATGGAAGCGCAGTGAGACACAGCGAACAATCCGGGCAGGTCAGGGGCGTGTGCTGTGGGGAGAAAGGAGTGTCAGAAGAGCAATAGGGTGGCCTGAGGGACAGGAGAGTATATTTGGAATAGGTTAGCCTAGAGTTTGCACACGTTGGGGCATAGGGACTGGCCCTGGGCCGCATACAGTTGCGGACGGGCGCAGATGGGCAGGACTCTGGCACGACTCTGGCGCGCCATCGTCGCGCCCGCTGCGCGCGTCCGCTACGCGTCACCCAGCACATCGGTTAAAGTAGGGAGGCGGCGGTAGAATGACTAGACCGCACACCCCGCTTCCGCCGGAAGGGAATAGGGATAGTAAGACCTCCCTCCACACCACGAGCTCGGCTCGGGGAGGAACGGGGAGTGGTAGAGCAGAAAAAAAGGTGACTGTCAGCAATCGACACACACGTTTTCTAAAAGCAAGCCCTTTTTAAAAAGACACGAGGGCAGGCACCCGAAGATATGCCCCCCTGCTCTCTCACAGCAGCGTCACACACCCCGGAGCCATAATGCATAGGATTTAACAATTTACAATTAAAATAGGATGGTGTGGTCCGAGCACCTAAATCGTGCCCCCCACGAATTGGTTACACAGCGAGGTGCGAGCACATAGATCGTGCCCCCCGCAATCAAGTCGTTGAATATGGCGCAGTAGTACAACAGTACACATACCCTAGTTAGTAGGTCTGGAGCCTAACACTTCTCCTGCGTTAAGTAGGGAGGCGGCGGTAGAATGACTAGACCGCACACCCCCGCTTCCGCCGGTAGTGAATAGGGATAGTAAGACCTCCCTCCACACCACGAGCTCGGTTCGGGGAGGAACGGGGAGTGGTAGAGCAGAGAAAAAGGTGACTGTCAGCAATCGACACACACGTTTTCTAAAAGCAAGCCCTTTTTTTAAAAACACACGAGTGCAGGCACCCGAAGATATGCCCCCCTGCTCTCTCACAGCAGCGTCACACACCCCGGAGGCATAATGCATAGGATTTAACAATTTACAATTAAAATAGGATGGCGTGGTCCGAGCACCTAAATCGTGCCCCCCACAAATTGGATACGCAGCAAGGTGCGAGCACATAGATCGTGCCCCCTGCAAACAAGTCGCTGATAGGATGCCCTTAGGTATTTTATGGGCTTTTAAGTCTTTTTAAGTCTTTTGAGAGCCCCGTGGCAGGCCAAAGGAGAAAGTCAAAGTCAATTTGTAAATGAGGGCGGGTCCCAGGTCGAGTCTCAGGAATGCCGCTGGCGTTTGGAAACAGCAACGCTAGTTCGCCCAGGTCGCCTTCAAACCTTCACCGCTTACAAAACATACCAGCGTTTTCCCGGCATCTGTACCAGCACCCTCGGTCACCATCGATCTCCCGTTCATACCAGCTGCAGTGGCGAGGGAAGAACGAGCAGCGAGCAGCAGCAACCGGCGACCAGCATCCAGCGTCCAGCGGAGCCCAAAGGGCGGAGCGCAGTGAAACAGGAAACGCAGTGCAGCGGAGACCGGGACTGCCGCCGGAAGGGGGGCTTGGGGGGGGCAGCCGACCCCTGGGAGGTCCCCCCTCCCGGGCAGTTTGGGAGGGGTGGGTGGGGGCCATCTTGGAGCAGTCTTGCGTTTGGGCGTTTTTGGGCTTCTTTTTGGTTGTCTTCGGAGCCCAACCTATAAGTGGGTTGGGCTCCTCCCCCCGGACACCATTTTAGGCTTAGGTGACCTGGTGGCCGGGTGGTTCTTTCTAGTTAGCTTTTTTGGTCGTTTTTGTAGTTATTTGTAGGTTATTGGAACATTTGCGTTTCGCTATGTCTGGGGAAGATTATCGCGTTCTAGAAGCGATACGCTTGCTTAGTGAGGCGGGCCGCTTGGATTTGGTGATTGGTGACCGGGAGCAGGTCGGGCCTCAGCGTCCCCAACGTTTGGCGTCGGCAGGAGTGTCAGCGGTGGTGGCGGCGTGTCTATCTCCGAAACGCCGTCGTCAGGAGGGGGTAAGTGAACGAGGCCGCTCTAGAACTAGGAGAGTGCCCCGGGTGTGAAGGCTCGGCGGGGGAGTGGTTCGGGGCTCCCTGAGCCGGTGTGTGTAAAGGACTTGGCGGAGGGCGGGGCAGCGAGTGTTGGGGGATACAGGCTCCGCATTGTTGATTTGCCGGTGGAATTTTTTCAGGACAGAGCCGCTTCGGCTCCATTACATAGAGGTCGCCGTGGCTCAAAACAGCGTGGGGGACATCGGCGCTCTGCCTCAGACTCCGCAGTGACGGTTAGTGACGTCACTGGCGGGGGAGGGGCGGAGGCCTCGCTGGAGCGCCAGGCATTAATTTTCATGCCGGTACAAGGCGGGCAGGTTGTGCCTGTGACTGACGTGTTGGTCCCTCCTCAGGGCGTTCTTACACAGGCTGCTTTTTCAGTGCCTAGGGAGGTACAGGGAGGGTTATTAATTACTCCTTCTCGCCCTCATAGAGTTTCTTTTCCAGCAGGTCAGGAGGATGCTTTTTTGGCAGGGGGGGTTGTGGATGCTGGTGCTTCTATGGTTCCTGTTAGCCCTTTATTGTTTTCTCCTCCGGTGTCTGTTAGGGGTGAGGTGGTTTCTGTGTGCAGTGGTTCTGTGGGGGAAGGTGAGTGGGCACAGGTGGGGGGTCATGAGGGATCTTCTCTTTTGCATTCAGGTTTCAGGGAGGAGTCTTTGGTTTTTTCTCAGGTTCCTTCTTTTTCATGGGCAATGGACAAGGGTATGGAGGGGCCTCCTCCTGTGGTGAGGAATTTGAGTGGCCCTCACTCGGGGGTTAGGGTTCGGTCTTGGAGGGGCCTAGATATCTTTCCCTCTTGGGCGGAAGGGCTGAGTGACGCCAGCAAGTTTCAAAAGTGTGAGGGTCCTGGAGGTAAAGTTTCAATGTCTGGTGTGGTGAATTTTCCAGGTTTACGGGTTGGTGGGCGAGACAGGGTGTCAGGTGCTTTGGAAGTGGTGCAGCAGGAAGGCGTGGGTCAGGGTTCTCAGGTGCAGGGTCCGGCGTCTGCAATAGTTCAAGCAATGCTGGACTGGAGTAGTGATGAGGAGGTGTGTGGGCCTTCACCCCCACCCCCCCAGTTGAGTAACGTTTTTAAGGGGAGGGATCCGGTTTCTTCGGGTGATTGTCAGGACGGTGGTCAGAGTGTTGGTAGGGCAACAGTAGGAGAGTTTTCAGGTGCTGGTTATGTATGTAGTAAGGGTCCCGGCACATCAGTCCGGCCTTTTTCTTTTCAGGATAGGGAGCGGTCTGGAGCAGCGGACTTGGTAGGGCGGAAGGCAGCCCATTTGCGCCAAGGTGAAGGGAGGGTGGAGCCTTGCGCGGCACATCCCGTACCAACGAGGGATCCCATCGTGGCCAGCAAAAGCAGGTTCAGTGCGACCTCAGTGGCCCCAACGAGGGAAGTCAACACAGGCAGTGTAAGTAGGTCAAGTGCGACCTCGTTGGCCCCATCGAGGGATTACAGCGCAGTTATCAAGAGCAGGTCTGGCGCGACTTCTCTTGTTCCGCAGGCTCTTCAATTTCACCACGTGTCTTTGCCAGTTGAAAAAGGTTTTGTGAGTGGTAACAGTGGAGGTGTGTACCGGCGAGTTCAGTCGGCTTCCCCGCCACGTTCACAGTTAAGGGTTGGTAAGGCCCGTGATCGTGCGCATACCTTGGAAAAGGTCCAGAAGGATGTGGTGTTGCCGGCCCCTCCCCAGTTAAAGGAGTCGGTAATTCTTGACTATGATGAGGATAGCCCAGAGGAGGGTGAAGTGTGTGACATGGTGTCTGGGGGGGGGCAGTTTCATGTCTCTCATAGTTCTTTACAGGCACCGGTGGTGCACACTCGACCGGCGTTGTCAAGACCACGAGAGCTCGGCCCCTCAGTGAGGGCTCCTCGGCGGGCAGATGACGTTTCAACTGCGGTATGGAGAGCGGAGCCCAGTCAGCCTCCTTTGTTACGTCCAGGTGAGAATGCTAATCCTCGGGCGAAGCCTCAAATGGTATCTGTTGGGATTGGGGAGGATTTAGTATCTGGGAGTACTGAGGGTAAGTTATACAAGGGTCGCTATGTGAAGGACCAGAGTGTAGGTACTAATGAGGTTGATGAAGTTTTAGGTGCCAAGGTGGCCAGTGGGACTTCTACTGTTGGGGTGGAAACGGCGAAGACCTTACATAGTAAAGAGCTCAAAATTAAAAAGTTGCCCTATATGGGCGTCACTATGCCTTTGGGGGCTCATTTAATGTTGAGCACTAAGGAGAAGATATGGAATGGTGAGTATGTTGAGCTTTTAAAGTTATTACATAGGGAGGTCCGTGCTAAAGAGGGTTCCAAAGAAGAGGAATACGAATTAGCTAAGCGCCCCAAAGTCCCATTGACCATTGAAAATTGGACGGCGGCCTTTTTGATATATGCCAGCGTCTACTGTGAGAAGTTCCCTGAGCGCTGCGTATCACTGTTTAAGTACATGGAGGTGATTAGAAAAGCGCAAATCACGAGGAATGACTTTGCATGGGCGCAATATGATGAAGAGTTTAGGGCGCGCATGGCTTGGGCTCCTGAGGCGAAATGGGGGGAATTGGACACAGACCTTTGGCAACACACTATGGGTGCTTCAGCTAGTGGAAAAACTATCTTTACAGCTAGTGGTTTACCTTTAGTTTATCGCCCCTTTCAGGCGCGACCCACCCGGGGAGGGGTGGAAGCCGTTCCATCAGCACAGTCTAGTTTTGGGACCTGCTGGGATTTCAATAAAGGGACATGCAATAGAGAGTTTTGTAAGTTCCGACATGAATGTTCCCAATGTGGGAAGAAAAGCCACCCTTTCGCAAGATGCTGGGGGCCTAAGCCTTCAGGTGGGCAACAGTGGTCACAGCAGGGTTCGGGACATCACGCCACGCCACAGCCACCTCAAGCTCCCAGGGGAGGGAAATCTTCGACAGGGTTTGGGCCCAAAGGCTCATACACCGGTTAATGCACTTCATTTGGCGGAAGCTTTGCATGGTTATGGGTCTGCTGAGTTGCGAGAGTTTTTGTTGTCAGGTTTTCAAGATGGTTTTCATCTAGGTTATGTGGGGCCTCGTTTGAGGCGTTGGTCTAAGAATCTCAAATCGACAGGTGAGCATAAGGCTGTGGTCCAGGAGAAATTAAATAAGGAAGTGTGTGAGGGCAGAATGGCAGGTCCTTTTGATGATTGGCCTTTGGAGAATTTAATAATTTCACCCATTGGGGTGGTCCCCAAAAAAGAACCAGGGCAGTTCAGGCTCATCCAACATTTGTCATGGCCAGAGGGTGGGTCGGTGAACGACTTTATTGACGATGAAGCTGCTTCTGTTTCCTATTCTTCTGTTGATGTGGCCATATCATTGGTAGTGGCAGCGGGCCTTTCTGCTTTAATGGCAAAATGCGATATTAAATCTGCATTTGGACTGCTTCCAGTCCATCCTGAAGATTGGAATCTTCTCGGTATCCATTTCCTTGGGAGGTGGTACGTGGACAAAGCATTGCCAATGGGCTGCTCCATTTCGTGTGCATTGTTTGAAACTTTCAGTACGTTTTTGCAATGGTTCTTTACACAAAAATCTGGTCACACTTTGGTCACGCACTATTTGGACGATTTCTTCTTTGTGGGTGCTGCTGATTCTTCAGACTGCCAGAATGCTCTGGTTACGTTTCAAAAACTTATGGTTCATTTGGGTGTGCCATTGGCTCCAGAGAAGACCATGTCTCCTTGCGCGACCATGTCTTTTTTGGGAATAGAAATTGACTCTCAGTCCATGCAAGCTCGTTTACCCCTTGACAAGAAAATGAAAATGTTGGAATTGGTGGAGAAGATGTTACCTAAAGAAAAAGTCATGGTGCGGGAGGTTCAAGTCTTGCTGGGTCACCTTAATTTTGCATGTAGGGTGGTCAGGGCGGGCAGAACTTTCTGTAGGCGACTGGGCAGGGCTCTGTCTGGTCATTACTTGCCACATCACCGGGTTCGACTGTCAGCGGGAGTCAAGGAGGATTTGCGTATGTGGGTCACCTTTTTGCATTCCTTCAATGGTGTTCCGCTATGCAGGGAGGTTGATTGGATCTGGGATGTTCAGATTTTTTCTGATGCCGCTGGCAGCGATGGTTTTGGCTTGTACTGGCAAGGAAAATGGTGTGCGCAACAGTGGCCTGAGAGTTGGAAGAATGGTGGCAGGAGCATTGCCTTTTTGGAACTGTTTCCAGTTGTTGTGGCAGTTACTTTGTGGGGCCGGGATTTGGCTCACAAGAAGGTTCTTTTCAGGATTGATAATCTGGCTGTGGTGCAGGTAATCAATAGACAATCTGCGAGGGACGTGCAAGTTCTGAAATTGCTCAGGGTCTTTGTGTTGGGTTGCCTTAAGTTTGACATTTGCTTTAGGGCCCTGCACATTCCTGGTGTGGACAATGACATTGCGGATGCTTTGTCTCGTTCACAGTGGGAGAGATTCCGTGGGCTAGCTTTGGAGGCAGACGAGACGCCGACTCCCATGCCGGAGCATCTATGGACGGTAGGCAACACAGGGTCTTTCAGCTGGTGGTAGGTTCATTGGCTCCTTCTACTAGAACAGCTTATGAGTTGGCGTGGAAAGAGTTTTTGTCTTCTGGAGCTACTAAGAGAGACCTGCATTGGCAGAGGTCAGAGGATGTGGTTCAGTTTATTTTGTGCTTAATGGATAAGGGTTTATCTAGGGTTACTATTGCTGGGAAGTTAGCGGGCATTTCCTTTATGGGTAAGTTGTTCTGGGGTTACTCGCCGTCGGCGGGGGAGCTGGGTAGGAGAATGTTGGAAGGGTGGGCTCGGGAGCGGGGAGGTGTTCAGGCGGTGAGGTCTCCTTTGTCGTGGCAGAAGTTGGCAAGTATAGTGTCAGTTTTGCCGGTGGTTTGCAGGGATGGGTCGGAAGCTTGCCTTTTTGCCACTTTGATGGTTTGGATGTTTTTTGGAGCTTTTAGGGGTCCGAGTTGTTGGGTAATAAGTTTAACAAAGGCGTTTTGTGGGGGGATGTTCATTTGTCGGTTAAAGGAGTTCATATCTGGCTTTCTCATTCAAAGACGGATCAGAGGAAAAAAGGCAAAGGTATTTGGTTAGAAGCAGTTTCCTCCCTGGAGACTTGCCCTTTGCGTTGGGCGCCGCGCTGGTGGGAATGTTCAGTTGGGGTCTTGGAGCATAATGTTTTTCAACACTTGGATGGTTCTGTGGTTACTAATTATCAATTGCGCATGGTGTTGCGGAAAGCGCTGCGTCAGCTTGGCTTTGATGAGTCACTATATGGCACGCATTCTTTTAGAATTGGAGCTGCAACAGAGACTTTTAACAGGGGTTGGTCGAGGGAGGACATAATGCGTTTGGGGCGCTGGACTTCAAACTGCTTTCAGCGCTATGTCAGACGAGAGGTTAGGGAAGCGCCTGCGTCTTCTTCTGTTTTGCCTATCTGATACTTCTTTTTCTTTCAGGTTCCGTGGCTGGTCCTCGTTCCGAATTCTTGACTATTTGGATTGTGGGACACTTCTTCATTAATAGAGCTCAACTTCAAGCTCGTTTGAGTTATTTTGGCACTATGCTTGGTTTCAATGACCGTCTTTTCAATGTTGTTTGGAAGGGTAGGGGGGGTATGTTATGGAAGGTTCTTATTCCAGCTCTTAATTCTTGGTTAGTAGGTGGGGTGTGTCCGGATGTTTTGGTTTTACATCTTGGGGAGAATGATTTGTGTGCGGTAAAAGGTGTTGTGCTTCTTAGAGCCATGAAAAAAGATCTTTCTTTGTTGCATCAGCAATGGGCTGGTTGTCACGTCCTCTGGACAGAACTGACCCCTAGGAGGTTTTGGAGGAATGCGGTTAAACCTAAGGCTATTGACAAGTCTCGCAGGAAGGTTAATCTTGAAGTATCTAGGTTTTGTAGAGATTTGGGGTTTGTTCATAGTGACATCCGTTATGATGCTGTAAACTTTTTTTAAAGTGACGGAGTTCATCTGTCCCGTATGGGGATGGATTTGTATCTTTTGGAACTGCGGGAGGTGCTGTCCCGCTGTTTGAAGGTTCACAGTTTCTTAGATTAGAAGAGTTTTTTTTTTTTTTTCCTCTTCCTTCTAGCCTGTTTCTGCTTTGTCTGCAACCCCCCCCCCCCCCCCACTTCTCATTCTTTGTTGGGGGGCAGAAAGGTGGGGTCTTGTGTTCTTTCCCCCACTGCTTTCTGGGTGGTGGATTATTTTGATTTGCCAGTTTTGGGCATGATGGGAGTTGATAGTTTTGAATTGGGATTTTGTCAGGGGAAGTTGTGCAGGTTGAATTCGGGTTTGGAGGCATAGGCTGGGGGATCTGGACTGGATTGGGCTGTAATTGGGGTTTTGAGATATGGTTTTGGGGCCTGTTGAAGTTATAATGTTTTAATGGGGCTGTTGTATGGTTTTAATATGTGATGGGGTATGTACGGGTGGGGGCGGGTTTGGTGAGGGGCGGGGGCGGGTGGTTTGGGGGTTGAAAAACAAGACAATCATTTGGTAAAGGTTTAGATTGTTAGGCATTTGCCGAGGTATTGTTGTGTAAATGTGCACCTGTTTCAAGGCCTTTTTCACACTCTATCTGGTCTCTTGGTCTGCTCACCTTCCCCCACCCCTCCCTCCCAAGGGGGACTTGGGGGAGGGCAGCCGACCCCTGGGAGGTCCCCCCTCCCGGGCTGTTTGGGAGGGGTGGGCGTGGGCCATCTTGGAGCAGTCTTGTGTTTGGGCGTTTTTTGGGCTTCTTTTTGGTTGTCTTCGGAGCCCAACCTATAAGTGGGTTGGGCTCCTCCCCCCGGCCACCATTTTAGGCTTAGGTGACCTGGTGGCCGGGTGGTTCTTTCTAGTTAGCTTTTTTCCCTCCCGCCTGCCCTTTATGAATTTTTTATGCCTTTTTATTCTTCTCTCCTTTTGAAAAAATTTTCTTTTTCTGTATTGGTGCAGCTGGTTGTAACAGGTGGACATGGGGTTTCTTTATATTGTTATTCTTTGTCGCTTGGAACAGGTGCGGTGCGGATTATTTTGATTTGCCAGTTTTGGGCATGATGGGAGTTGATAGTTTTGAATTGGGATTTTGTCAGGGGAAGTTGTGCAGGTTGAATTCGGGTTTGGAGGCATAGGCTGGGGGATCTGGACTGGATTGGGCTGTAATTGGGGTTTTGAGATATGGTTTGGGGCCTGTTGAAGTTATAATGTTTTAATGGGGCTGTTGTATGGTTTTAATATGTGATGGGGTATGTACGGGTGGGGGCGGGTTTGATGAGGGGTGAGGGGCGGGGGCGGGTGTTTTGGGGGTTGAAAAACAAGACAATCATTTGGTAAAGGTTTAGATTGTTAGGCATTTGCCGAGGTATTGTTGTGTAAATGTGCACCTGTTTCAATAAAGCGGCCTTTTTCACACTCTATCTGGTCTCTTGGTCTGCTCACCTTCCCCCACCCCTCCCTCCCAACAAGAAGTGCTGCTTCTTCGGCTGAGAAACTCCTCTCAGCAACTCAGCAACTCAGCGGCCCTAATAGGAACAAGAAGGGAAGAGCCCAAAGGAAGACCCTCTTTCCCTGTCTGCTCTTTACTTGGACATCTTCGTGTTAGTGACTTGAGAGGGCATAGTGGTACTGGCCGCAATCTGAGTGAGAATGAAGACATGGTTCCACAGTCTGCTACTGGTTGCCGCTTAGAATATTGATTCTCGAATATCAACGGGACAGAATATTGTTACAATATCGAGGGACATAAAATCGGAAGGTGAGTGCACAGAGGGAGGTAAAGATTTACTGTTCTTAACTCCACATCTACGTACCTTGTTGATATGTAAATCACCAAGGTACGTATATGTGGACATAGGTATAGAAAGTGTACAGAAACTTACATTACAGTATTTTGTCCCACAATATTGTTTTAACGACTTTCTGTCCCATCGGTGTTTGGGACTCGATATTACCAGGCTACACCATTGCTATTACTGTATGTTCGACCACCTAAGACCTTGTTATTTAGGATACCAAGCCTGGCCTTCCGAAATATATTTAACATGCCTACCCAATGCAGGCGAATGTTTTATCCCTTAAGAAGAAGGGTATCAATAACCTGATGCCAACTTGTAGGGTTTTTGGTGGCCGCCTATTTGGGAAGTACATTGACGAAGAAGAGATATTTAAAACTGGTCAATTTATGGAAAGGTCTGATTTTTCATTACCGAATCAGCATTACTAGGGCCATCAGTGATGTAGTTCTACTATAGGTTAGTAATTTCACTTGTGACTGTATCCCTAAGAGAGCTGATGCTCAGGCCCACTTATAAGAAACATATTGTTGCTGTAGGCTTTGTGTGAGGATTTCCACCTGGCGCACAGTGCAGGTAGTCTCATGTCAGTAAGAGGGTCCGTTCATTCCTCTCTCTAATCCTCAAGACCTGTACTATGTTTGACAGATTATTAACTTCTAAGATGGGAAAGAGCTCAACACATATGCCATTGTCTGATCCATCACACATGCACTGGTCCTATATGTTTGTGAATGTTCATAAATCCCAGGCATATATCATGGTTGCATTTAGATGGTAAAGAAACACTTCAAACTCTACTTTCCTGCAAATGTGAGCGCCAGCATACAAGGTTTGTCAGTAGCCTAAACACGTTAATGTGAGATATTTGCTTGTCAACTAAAGTTGGTATGACTAGCAGCCTGATGTACAAAGCGTTAGTAATTTGTAAACCAGGCACAAATTGGTCTGCAAATGCTAAATCTGTATGTTACCATGTATGAAACCTTAAAAAAAACAAAAACAAGCAATTTGCAAATTTTGCACAACCAGGCAATAAACTAGGAATCACTATTTTGCTAAATGGGAATAGCAATTATTTATCAACGAACACCAAATAATGATTCACATATACTATGTACAAAGGATTTGCAAAATGCAAACATTAGCAAAAACACCAAACTGCACTTGCAAATTAACCATGAATTGGAGGCAGATGGTAATTAGGTGCAAAGTATAAAAGGAGGACCAAAATGCAATGCAACTTTCACTATGGCTGCACTCTATTCAGTGGTGAAGAGGACGGGTATGCTACCAGCCCAGCAGAGGAGAAGAGGAAGGACAGTTGGACAAATTATAAAAAGTTGGATAAACAGAATAAAATAATGAAAAGTAGTCAGACCATATTTGACCCTATAGAATATTTGCAACCCAAACTAGGCAGAAACACAAGCACCCAGGTAATACCTGTAGGTATTGCAGGTGGCATTGCACAGAGTAACGACCTCTCAAGGGTTTTATGAGACTTCCTTGATACCATGCTATCTCAAATAAAAGCGCATATCACTTTACCGCTACCCCTAGTTGAATGACATGATATAAAGTTCCAATTCCTTACACTCCTGAATCTTGACACCATATCTAAAATTCATTCTCACCGAGAGAAGAAAGGTATAACACAGCACACAAGCAGAGCACGAGTCTTGTCGGAGGAAAATTTATTTTTTGATTGTTTGTGTATTTCTCTAGCAAGAGCTGTTCTCTTCGTGGGGTGCTGTGTTACACTAACCTATCACTCGCTGCTATGATTTCTCCTACTACTCTGGAGTCTGCTGTCAAAGAAATTCTACTAAAACTTGCAGCCTCTTCACTGGTGTTGTTTTAGACCTGTTGGCTGCATTAGCTGTCTTCACTTCTTCAAGTGTATTTCTCATTTGTGATAAACCGTATCAACTTGCACATTTGCTGTTGTTGCAGATGACAGTCTCTACACAGGGCGCCCTTTTGTGTGGAGGCGGTTTCCAGTGTGCCTCTGCCTACATCTGTTCACATCTGAGTCACCAGCAATACAGCCACACATATCTGGCGAGTGTATACAAAATTTATATGACAGCTTAGCATAGAGTATTTCTCCTAGGATCCACCCTCTCAACCCTCCAGGTCATTTGCCATCCTGGCTTCCCCAGCTTCAATCCTTTCTTTTGTCTGGTCTATCGTCTTGCCCCAACCCTTGCCCCACTTTTCCTAATAGAGCTCTTAATTATTTGTTCGTCTCCCAGGCTCCTCCATGGGCACCATATTAGGGAAATTTGCTTGGGCATGTACAGGCTATATATACCTGTTTTTCTGCCTGCATGTATCAGTCCATGTTGGCTTCCCACCTGCCTAACTGTTGGGGTGGTGGAAGCACCCCACTTCTGGATGACATTCTGTCAGAGCTACGTTAATGAAAGGGAGCTCGTATCTACCAAATGTTTGTTCCCGCCAGATTCCGAGCGCATTCACCTGTGCATTACTCCCCAGTTGTTCCTCCGTTCCCTGTGACATCCGGCCCTCGACCCCCTCCCAGAATGGGTGTAGCAAACGGCATTCTCATATTGTGTGTATACTATATCCCTCTGAGTGCATCCCCTGAGGTGTATATCCATTGCGTCTGAATGAGCCTGAACCCTGCTCTGATCGCCACATCTCCGGGGTAACGGCACACCTCTACCTAGTCATCATCTTTCAATCTTCCAAGGTCCCTTTCCCACTCATCCTGTAACTCCCTCAAGGGGTACAATTCATCAGAAGCGTGCTATATATCGCTGAGACTGCATGGCGATGTAGGGGCACCCCCAGAACTCTGTGTTCCAGCGGCCTCTCATCTGGTAAAACCCCTTATAGGTCTATGCAGGTCTGCAGGAGGTGCCTGACTTGTATATAGCGCAGGTATTGGCTCCCCGTCTGATGAAGCGGATATTTCTATGATACCAAATACACAGGCCTATAGTCTTCTCTGAGCTACTAAAGAATTGACACCAGCAGGAATTCACAAAATGGTCGCACGTTCCAGCTGCAACGTGCAAAGCAACGCAAGGCTTTCCGAGAACAAGCATGCCAGCTTCCAGCTAGCTATTGCAAAACCTCACATTTCACAAATAATGTCGACATGACCTGGCCGGTCACGTCCGTGCCAAGTCCACGTATACCAGAAGCACAGATTTCACCTTTATGGAAAAATCCAAATCTGCTCTTGTAGATGGCACGTGGGCTGCAACGCCAGGTTATAGAAATATTTCGAGCCTTAAAAGGGTATCACGCCACAATTGCCCTTCATTGATTAGTCCAGCAGGACATAGTCTGATCTAGGTTACGTATGCTGTGATGCCCATCCTGTAGGGCTTGTACCTATAAAATGTCTCTGCACTGTCGTGCCAATTGGGCACTCAGTAAGCTTTGCTGAGGCCTCCGTGTGCACGTATATTTTGCATTCTGGTTGGGTTCCCAATAAATCTTGCAAAACTTGTGTGCTGAGAGATAATTGTTTATTTCAGTGTTGTCATTTATCCTTTATTTTTTAGTACGCTTCAACATTTGGTGGAGAATTGCGGACCCATCACGACTGACTGGCTACATTGACGGACACTGGTGGTTGGACTCTTCAGCTCCCCTCTGAGGGCGGGATTTGAGGTGATAACGTTCCGTTTGTTTATCTCTCCCCGATCTCTCTGGTGGCTGGAAGGGTCGGACCCAGTGGATGGTCTGTTTGTTGCCTCTCTGTTGTCTTTGGGGTGATCCTGCTCTTTTCACTCTCAGCACGCTTGTGTTGTTTCTGCCTCTTCTGGCTCTTGTTCTTGGCTTTCTATGTCTGGGCCGGTGTGCCTGTGTCCTGGGGATATTTACACTGCCTGTCCAGACTCCATGTCTTTTATGATCCCTTTTCTGATCACTTTCTTCCTTCTACTGTTATTGGCTCTGATTATTTATTTTTGTTTTTGTCATCACGCTGCCCAGGAGGTAACTCCTGTTTAGCCGTTTCTCTCGCTCCCTGCGCTATTGACTTTTCTTCATTTCTGTGCCACTGGCGTGTGTTCCCCTCTGTCATTGCTACCTGGAGTCCGCTGCCTTTTCTCATGATCAATTTTTGTCCTATAGGGTCTGGCCGTGATCTCCTGCGTTCCCTGGCTGGTGACGTCAAGTTTCTGCAGGATTCCTGGCCGGCAGTAACTCTTTGGTGATTTTGGTATCTGAAGGCCCTTGGCCTGCCATTGAGGGCGAAGTTCTGCACCCTTTCCCCGCCAGCAGTAAGTCACCGGCCGCTGGGAGTGGAGGACACCCTTGCCAGACCGTTCCTTTTGGTTGCAGCGGACATCGGTGTGCCCTGACAGACTGGACGTGGCCCGGTGAGTACTCTTGGAGGAGGGGGGGGATTTTTATCCTCCGGTATGGGTTGTAGCGGTTTGCCCCTCGTTGTTGAGCTGTGGCAGTTTTGGCTCCCCTGTGGGTGGTAGCAGGTAGCACGCCGTTTTAGGGCGTGGCAGCTTTGTTCCCCAGATTGGCACATAGTGTTTGTGCCTGTTAGGTATCGCGATACGGGTGGCCGGATTAGCGGCCCGGTTTTGTCGTCTACTGTGTATTTGTCGATCGTACTTTTGTTTGTTCTCATGAGCTCTGATCTAGGTCCAGCACTATCGCCCGCGCGCCGCTGGCCTAATATTCGGGCATTTATAAAGAACACTCGAGGCGCTCCTGTCTCTTTGGCTAACGCCCGTCGCCCTGCCTGGGTTCCGCCTCCGCCCTCCCCCTGGAGACGTCCTTCTAGGCGCCAGAGTGGTTCTAGGTTTGTGCCTCGGGATATTTCTCGGCACGAAGAGGGGGGTGTGACGCTTGGTACACCAGTGTTTCTTTTCTCAATCATTGTAGGTCTCATTGCATTTTTTTTATTGTGTCCTTGTAATGTGCTTGGCTTACTTAGTAGCCAAATACTGTTAGGTATGTGGAGGGTTTTCACTTGGTGCCAGGTTCTAGATTTCCTTTACCAGCTTATTCATTTATTCTGGGTATCAGAACGTTACTGGACGGAGATCTGATAGAAGACCTTTACCTCACACACCCATTTACCAACGTTGCCAAATAGGTACTTCCGTCCATAATACTCTCTGGCCTCTAAAAGGGACTGGCTGAAAGACCGATTATTGTGCACTTCTCTAAATTTCCAAAACTAAAAGTAATTTCTGTTATTCCCCTCACTTCTTTGGGATTAAGTACAGCAGACCCACACGCATTCTCAGCACAGAGGGTTTTTTCTACAGCGCTGCAGCGTAGGATCCCCAGAATTTGTCCTAGATGTTTTATGTGATTGTCTGAACTGCACGAAGCAATTCACCACTCTTGCTCTATTGTTGAATGTCGTGGACAAAAACAAGGTCTGGACTCACAGGCAGTAAGGACAAGCCTCACCTAAACCAAATCGAGCACCACTACTGCCAATTTATTTCACCTAGGTTTTGTTTCCCAAGAGACGTATTGAATCAAACAATAAATCCCATGGACTGCTTTTTCTGTCCGGAATAAATCTCTTATTTTAATCAGTTAAGTGATTAAAATAAGAGATTTATGGCAGTAGTGGTGCTCGTTTTGTTTTTTTGCTATTGTTGAATGTCAGCACCCTCTGGCACAGCCACAAAAAGGGTCTGTTTTCCTATCTTACTTATTTCACAGGCCGTCAAGGCTCAACAAACAACCAGGATCTGGCTTCTTTCTTCCTTGTGAAACAGCTTTGGTGAATTGGCACAACATGACCTGTTGGGGTGACTGATGTATGGCTTTCTTGTTGCTCTCTTGCAAAATACTGTGTGGCTGAAATATATATGAAGTATTTCTGTCAACCTATTGTATCACATGTTACCGTTTTGAAGTCTACCCTGCAACCCATCTGTCTGGTACACTTGAACAGTTATTTGTGAGGCGTTTAGGATTAGCTGCTACACACAACTCAACCATGAGAAACAGCAATAGTAAAAAGAATTTAGATACGGCTCAGCCAGCCCCACCCAAGAACTCACCTGCATATACAGTGGGTTTAAAAAGAAGCTTAATCTCAATCATGTACACCCACAAGTGGCACGATCTCACATCCAAAAACACTGACCTACAGTTCCCATGTAATGGCACATATGACATGGCAAAATTATCATATTTACGCCAGATGTTGAATTTAAAGGGGAAGAAGGTTAGAGGAGTAGAGTGGGAGGCCTTCCATAATTGGGACTGTGTGTTGAGTGAGATGAGTTCAACAAATGCAGTCAAGGCAAAAGTCCACAGTGAAATAATGGAGATTAAGAAGAGGGTATTACAGGCAAAACTGGAGGGCAATTGGAGAAAACATCAGTTAGACGTAGTGGGCGTGTTCCCATGCGTCCCAGTTAAAGAAGAAAAGAAGGTAGAGGGTGAGGCAGGGGCGGAGGACCAACTCCTAGAAGATATTCTCTTAGGGTGCTTGGGATGTGATTCACCGCTGCCTGCATCTGGGCCAGAACACACTGAGCTAACTCCCGGGGAAAGGGAGGCAGCCATACCCTTTGTACACAGAGCGCTGAAAGATAAGGTTGCGAGACTAGAGTTGGACGCTGTCCAAGACCTGGGTTCTCTGAAACTAATGAGAGACACAGCAGTCCAAGCTGCTTCAGAATACAACGATAAGAAACATAGCATTCTCAAATAATGTGTTAAAAAACAGGTTAAAATACCTAAATTATTAGACAGACAGTGGCAGCAATTATTTGAGGATGAATCACAGGATGATTAATTCAGCCAGTCATAGTCCCACTAATATGGGATGCATTTAAATATGTCCATTGCACAGAACACGACATTTCGACCTGAGAGCAGTGTTTGGTAGAAACAGAGTAAGCTCCAGAGAGCAAAAGAAGAGGCAGTTTGGGAGGAGGGGTGGGAGGAGCTTCTGCGTCCACTCCAAACTCACCAAAATTGATGCTAAAGAGCGATTCTTTAAATTGTAAAGCACTACTACAGCGGCTCGTGGAGGGCTCACTAACAGTGGACTCATTTACACAAACACATGTTAGAAGGTATTTAGAGAAAACACTGTCCTTAGCACGAGCAGAGTTAATGAACAAAGTACCTCAGGCCCATTTGGCATATGCTAAAAAAGCAAAGACCCAGACAACCACGGGTGACAGTACCCCACTACCAGCACAATATGATTGGGAAGTAGGGAAGTTCGGATTCACAGACTCAGATTTAATAACATGGGAGGAGTCTAAGTTGCAGGACACGCTTAAATATGCTATAGAAAAATTACAACAATGGAAACATCCCACAAGAGCAGCCTAGTTTTGGCCTCACTCAACACAAAAAAACGTTCTGGGACCTTGAAGAGGAAGTTTTGGGGGGTGTATATTGGTTGGTTAATTATTTTGTATAAAGAGACTTGGCCCATTAGGGACAGAGGCTCACTTCTTTCTTGTATTCCTCGAGCAATCTGCCCTTGTTCCCATCATAAAAGAGCTAATGTTCTCTGGTGATATAAATTCCCAGGTGTCTGAACCACATTTCCTCTCTAGGTATTGGACAATACCAATCCAACTTGGGGCTCCAGCCAGCCAGCGGTCATATGCAAGACTCGCTCCAATATTTGAAAAATTCAGAGTACTTCACAAAGATTTCCAGTATTCTAGTGATTGATTTTTCTGGCTGTGTCAGGTACATCAAAATATTGTATGCGTATAGCGAGACATCTAACCATTCGTAATTCCAGCATAGCCCACGCATGAACATGTCACGGTAGATCCAGTAAGCCACAGGTTCCAATACTATTGTGAAGTGGAGAGTGGACATGGGACAGCCCTGCCTTGTCCCTCTCCTCATTTCAACTCTTCTAATAGGGTACCTTTAATCCAGACTCAGTCCATGTGCTTGTGTATAGAAGCTGCACCCATGCCCGGAATGACGGCCAAAGCCCAACCTTTCTACCAGTGTCATCATGTAAGGCCATTCAACTGAGTCAAATGCCTTTATTGGTATCCAATGCTACGAGTACTGCCAGCTCCCAAATTCCCCCCTCCCGCGTCAGACACCTAAAAAAATCACATGAAGTTGTGACTGGTGGACCTATAAGGCATGAAGGCCGATTTTTCTGGGGCATGGATCACTTACATCAAGTGGTTTGCCAACACCGTTCAGGGTCTTTCGCTGTTTATAGATTAGGACTATTGCTGCCTGCTGGAGGGAACACGTCTTCTTTCTTGGCATGATAGAGCATTGCTCGCATTGGCTTCACCACCTGGCTATGCACGCATTAAAAAAATTCAGGTGGCAGACCATTTGGGGCCAGGTGATTTAAGACATTTTGACTGCATTAGGGCTTCCACAATCTCATCCTCTTGATCTAGAGATTCACGCCTGGATGTCAGCCTCATTGATAAGTACATCAAAAGGTTACCAAAGGTCCCACTACCCGATTATTTATAATTCTCTTATCAGTCCCATCTCCTCCTCCAATGTGTCCAGTACCCTTTGACCAGTAAATGTAAATGTAAATCCGTATTTGTAAATCGCGAACTACTCACCCTTGCGGGTCTCAAGGCGCTGGGGGCTGTCGTTGAAATTAAGTGAGCTATTGCCCAGAGTCACATGGTGCTGAGCCGAGCTGCCGGCGATCGAACCGTGAACCCTGTGCTCCGAAGTCATCTGCCCTGGCCGCTGCACCACACCTCTCCAGTGACCTTCTTTCAGAATCAAAAAGCCCCTATCGATGTGCATGGATGAGCCTGGCTCTCTCTTCCTCCCTTGTGTGTCCCACCCATCTCGCAGGAATGTAGCAATCCACAAATCTGTCTGATGGAAACCACTACCTCTCTCTCTTCTCCAGCAAGCTCTGAATCTCCCAAAATGGAAATCAGTGTTTTCCATGTGTAATCTCCATTGCAAGCACAAACACCACTATGCACACACATACACATGTGTGCAGCCTCCAATGTACTGTACCCTGCATGTGCATTCATGCATCCCAGCACGCTCTAGCAACACTGCATGCTATTTTCTGATGCACTGTACCTTTCCACTGGCACACATACATCCCAGAACAATTCAATGTAGGCCAAGGACGAGTTAAGCACACAGCACTGGAACTTTACCAGATTGAGCAAGGGGGCGCCACTCCCTTCCCAAAGGTAAAACAAGCATTGAAAATGCAATAGGTCTCGCCTTAGATTAAGTTAAAGCCATTTACTTTGCTAATGGTATTGAATTGTAGCTTTGCATTATTTAGTGTACATTTGTGATATGTGCATATATGTGCACATATTTGCTCTTCCCTCGCCCCTTTTGTGTGTCTTTTGCTATTGTAATCTCACTACGAAATTAACACACATGCTATTCTTCTATTCATTCACCTCCCAAATCTGAAACACTGCTCTTTTCCTAATAACGCTATGCTTTAAACTACAACACAGCAATTTTAACTACATACAACTACATCATATCCAAAATATACACTAAATAATGCAAAACGAGAATACAATACCATTAGCAAAGCAAATGGCTTTAAACTTAATAAAAAGCGACACCTATTGCATTTTCAATGCGTGTTTATTAAGGCAGCTGCCCCCAGTCAGTTCTCTGCTGCTCCACATTTACTGCCCAACTAGAATGTTAAGATCCGCTGATCTCAACCTAGCTGCTATTCTACACTTCAAGCTGGCTAGACAGGGAGGTAGGTAATGCCGCGTCTTGGCTCCCAGACTCTGGAATAAAGTTCCCATTTACCTAAGCAACGTCCCTAACCATCTCAGTTTCAGAAAACAGTTAAAGACTTGGCTGTTCTAGGCGGGAGTACCTGTTTTAGTGACTGAGGCTTCTGACGCGATGGGAAGCACTTGCCTGGGCAGCCATTAGCAGTGTAAATTATTATAGCATAACATAATTGTCTGTCTGTAACTGTGCTGGCAAGCCACACCATAAAAACACCCCAATGTCATGGCAGAAATTCAATAAAATATGTTATGAAAAAAAAAAAACAATACAAATACCCGTTCAAGTCTGTTTTTGCATTTGATTGCTACTTTTGCTGGAAACAATTAGGAGTAAAGTCGGCAAACGTTTTTGGGACATTTTTGGGCACAGCTCTACTCTTCATGATTGCATGTCAGCATGTTACTGAGGGGAATATTGTCTGACATTATATCCTAAATAGGGTTTACAGAGATATTGTCCCAACGGGTGTAGATTTTTTATGAACTCAAATGGGGTGAGATTTTGGTAAATTATATTTGGAACCCAATATTAATGACAAATAATATTCTGACACTATTGTTGGACCACACCCCCTTCACACAGATTTGCATGCTGTATCCCGTAGGTGGATCTTGCAGCAATGGCCTTCACAGAAATTGTGAGAGTGACAATCAAACCAGACACGTAGCTGGGAGAGGAGGGGCAGACCACCATGGGTGGCACTTTTTGGGGGGCGGTGGCGGGCGCAAGCTAAGTTTTCTTTTTTTTATATTTTATTCTGTCTCATAGTCTGTTGCCTCCCGCCGCTCGTCGTACTCTGTCAACCCTCCCCCTCTTACCTGCACAGCTGTCATAAGCAGCCAAATGAAAGATCGACCCAGCGGCAAAAGCTCTAGCTACCCCACCATATAGAACTGTGCTCCGAATTGGCGCAAAGTGCAAAACTGGGGACAAAAATATTTACGATCATCAATTCTCTATGCGTCAATTTTACAATGAGGCAATAAGCCCACAAAATGGGTAATGAGCCCACAAAATAAGTGAAAATCCTTCCAAAATTCTAGGCATGGAAATTTAAAATGTCTCCTCTCAAAAAGACAATTGAAGTTCTTCAAAGTTTAAGCAAATGTGAAGACAAACAAGAGAGCCAACAAAAAGAGAGAAGAAGGTGAACAAAAGACAGAGCAAGGCAGAAGGGACAAAATACGCAGCAATATGGAGAGGGACCGGAATGTGATAAAGAGATCCGGAGAGACGGCGAGAAACCTGCAAAGCGTATAGCGGGAAGGAGAGGGGCTGCAGAGACATCGAATATTTATTTATAGGCAGCACTTTTACCCAGAGGTCTCGAGGGATGTGAACCTGGAGAATAATTACAGCTGCATCCACACAGTAAGAGACACAGCAGGAGCAGAGGCTAACCAAGGTGCGGAAAATACCGCAATCATTAACTGCGAAAGGAAGCCACGGAAGGGATAGAGAGGGCAGGGAGGGTCGGGTGAGGGAGGGTTGACGGATGGAGAGAGACGGGGACGGAGGGGGTAAACAGAAGAAGAAAGCGAGCTAGAGGTGGGGCGAGAGGTTGACAGATAAAAAGCAGGTGGCACGAGTAGACAGGAATTTGGTTTGAGGGCTAAATGTACGGAAAACGAATGAAGAGGTAGGGAGAAAGATTGGCAGATGACAACATATGAACAAATGGGAAGAGAGCGGGAGAGACATGGATAGATGTAACGAGGTACACATTGAGAGAGATGCGTGAGACAAGGAAAGCGAGAGAAAGACTAGGGAAAGGGGTAGAAAGAAAACAAGCTCGGCATTGCGTGGCGGGAGGGGGCGGGGGGAACGTCGGAGGGGGGGAGGAGAAGTCTGGGCAGGCAGGATGACTCAGGGGAGGGGGCGGAGCGGGGCAGAGCGGCATGTGGGTGTGAAGAAGCCGGCCCTTTGAAGTGAAGCTAAGCTTCACTTCAAAAGGTGTCGGAGGAATGCGGGCGGCTGTGCACAAAAAGCGACACCTATTGCATTTTCAATGCGTGTTTATTAAGGCAGCTGCCCCCAGTCAGTTCTCTGCTGCTCCACATTTACTGCCCAACTAGAATGTTAAGATCCGCTGATCTCAACCTAGCTGCTATTCTACACTTCAAGCTGGCTAGACAGGGAGGTAGGTAATGCCGCGTCTTGGCTCCCAGACTCTGGAATAAAGTTCCCATTTACCTAAGCAACGTCCCTAACCATCTCAGTTTCAGAAAACAGTTAAAGACTTGGCTGTTCTAGGCGGGAGTACCTGTTTTAGTGACTGAGGCTTCTGACGCGATGGGAAGCACTTGCCTGGGCAGCCATTAGCAGTGTAAATTATTATAGCATAACATAATTGTCTGTCTGTAACTGTGCTGGCAAGCCACACCATAAAAACACCCCAATGTCATGGCAGAAATTCAATAAAATATGTTATGAAAAAAAAAAACCAATACAAATACCCGTTCAAGTCTGTTTTTGCATTTGATTGCTACTTTTGCTGGAAACAATTAGGAGTAAAGTCGGCAAACGTTTTTGGGACATTTTTGGGCACAGCTCTACTCTTCATGATTGCATGTCAGCATGTTACTGAGGGGAATATTGTCTGACATTATATCCTAAATAGGGTTTACAGAGATATTGTCCCAACGGGTGTAGATTTTTTATGAACTCAAATGGGGTGAGATTTTGGTAAATTATATTTGGAACCCAATATTAATGACAAATAATATTCTGACACTATTGTTGGACCACACCCCCTTCACACAGATTTGCATGCTGTATCCCGTAGGTGGATCTTGCAGCAATGGCCTTCACAGAAATTGTGAGAGTGACAATCAAACCAGACACGTAGCTGGGAGAGGAGGGGCAGACCACCATGGGTGGCACTTTTTGGGGGGCGGTGGCGGGCGCAAGCTAAGTTTTCTTTTTTTTATATTTTATTCTGTCTCATAGTCTGTTGCCTCCCGCCGCTCGTCGTACTCTGTCAACCCTCCCCCTCTTACCTGCACAGCTGTCATAAGCAGCCAAATGAAAGATCGACCCAGCGGCAAAAGCTCTAGCTACCCCACCATATAGAACTGTGCTCCGAATTGGCGCAAAGTGCAAAACTGGGGACAAAAATATTTACGATCATCAATTCTCTATGCGTCAATTTTACAATGAGGCAATAAGCCCACAAAATGGGTAATGAGCCCACAAAATAAGTGAAAATCCTTCCAAAATTCTAGGCATGGAAATTTAAAATGTCTCCTCTCAAAAAGACAATTGAAGTTCTTCAAAGTTTAAGCAAATGTGAAGACAAACAAGAGAGCCAACAAAAAGAGAGAAGAAGGTGAACAAAAGACAGAGCAAGGCAGAAGGGACAAAATACGCAGCAATATGGAGAGGGACCGGAATGTGATAAAGAGATCCGGAGAGACGGCGAGAAACCTGCAAAGCGTATAGCGGGAAGGAGAGGGGCTGCAGAGACATCGAATATTTATTTATAGGCAGCACTTTTACCCAGAGGTCTCGAGGGATGTGAACCTGGAGAATAATTACAGCTGCATCCACACAGTAAGAGACACAGCAGGAGCAGAGGCTAACCAAGGTGCGGAAAATACCGCAATCATTAACTGCGAAAGGAAGCCACGGAAGGGATAGAGAGGGCAGGGAGGGTCGGGTGAGGGAGGGTTGACGGATGGAGAGAGACGGGGACGGAGGGGGTAAACAGAAGAAGAAAGCGAGCTAGAGGTGGGGCGAGAGGTTGACAGATAAAAAGCAGGTGGCACGAGTAGACAGGAATTTGGTTTGAGGGCTAAATGTACGGAAAACGAATGAAGAGGTAGGGAGAAAGATTGGCAGATGACAACATATGAACAAATGGGAAGAGAGCGGGAGAGACATGGATAGATGTAACGAGGTACACATTGAGAGAGATGCGTGAGACAAGGAAAGCGAGAGAAAGACTAGGGAAAGGGGTAGAAAGAAAACAAGCTCGGCATTGCGTGGCGGGAGGGGGCGGGGGGAACGTCGGAGGGGGGGAGGAGAAGTCTGGGCAGGCAGGATGACTCAGGGGAGGGGGCGGAGCGGGGCAGAGCGGCATGTGGGTGTGAAGAAGCCGGCCCTTTGAAGTGAAGCTAAGCTTCACTTCAAAAGGTGTCGGAGGAATGCGGGCGGCTGTGCACGCGCTTTTAAGCTCAATGCACATGCGCATTGAGCTTAAAAGTCACGGGCACTGCAAGGAATCGCCACGATTCCTTGCAAGTTAGATAAAGTCTGGATGAGCCCCTATAGTCTCGCTTGCTCGATGCGCATGCGCATCGACAGGCGAGACCTAAAAACAGAAGACATGTTCATTCTACTATTCACTAAAAACTGCTGCCACCACTACGCTGGTGCTACTTAATTCTTGACAAAGACAGTAGCCTACTACCACTTAAGGGTTGCGCCATGGGTGCCCCTCCTCATCTTCGTAGACTGGAACATGAAACAAGCCCAGGCTATAGCGCACACGCATGATCCGTGTTTGCTCATGACCAACAATCGTTACCAAAGATCCAGGCATCTTCACAACTGGTGCACTAAAGGCAGGGGCACATGTCTATCACCATACGAGGGACTTGTCCGTCCCAACAGGAGGAAAATATTTCTTTCCTGGTCTACTATAAAGGTTTCATGATGCAAGATAATGGTAACAGCCACATGCACATATGATCACAGTGGGGGTGTCCAGGTGCACACCTGTATGCCTGTTCTGCTCCATACTCAGATTACCAGTCTGGCGCAAAAGGGAGTGGAGGACGAGTCAATCAGATAGCATATGATGACTGAGCCAAAATACAAGCAGCAATGTGTTGTAATGGGTTATCTTTAAGTCATTGTGCATAATCTTTTATGTGCTATGTTCTATACTACAAGTTCTCTGTTCTTTGCCTGAGCAGGATTCCATGCGCGACATTGGGTCTTCGTTTGGCATGGGAGAATCACGCTGCAGCAGGATTTCTCCAAATAAAGTATGGCTTGCAATCACCTGTGAAGACTCCTTGATCCGAACATAGCGTGTATTTGTAACGCGCACATCCACCCAAGGGTATCTTGGCACTGAATAACAGATGTTTATTGTTACCCAACTCAATGGTACTCATCATAACATAAACTTGTGTTCGGTCCATAACAGTATACATTAAAACCAAAAAGTCTGAGTGTCAGCGGTGGGATTGTCCATAAGGGTTTTAAATAATGTTGTCACATAAGAGAGAACAAATGCAGCAAAAATTAATGATTTCATTATGAATGTGAATATTATAGTGGTCACTGTTTGGTAAAGTATGCCACAAACAAGTATAATCTATAACTTCACTTCTGTTAACTTTTCAGTCAGGCAAGAATTGTGTCAGTTGTAAAATAAAAGTGACATCACATGCCTTCTTCTCACTGCACAGTGAAATAACTGGACAGTGTGTTAAAATTGATAATATTCACTAAGCAATAACATAAAGGTGACGACCCGGAATCCCGCCATCCAAGTTTAAAAACGACTCTCCAATTTCCTTATTAATGTCAAGTGGTGATAGAGGCATTTCAGCAAGCGGGCCTAACCCGTTGCTGGGGTGGAACGTTCAGGAGGAAATGGGGGGTCCCGCAGTTTTATTTTGTTTTTTCCCCAAACGCTTTTATAGGAATAAGTGCCAAACAAATTGCCTTAAACTCGATAGTTTTGCAGGAAGCTCTCAAAAAAAGAGCGGACTAATTCCAAAACGTCGCCATCTTGAGCAGTCAATAGACGCATCGTTGATGACAACTGCAAATCGTGTGAGGGGGGGGGGGGGGTTAGGGTAGGTAAAGTGATAAAACAGCATTCTGGTGTAAGAATTATGAAGACTCTCTTCAAAAAAACTGGAGAATTGGCAAGTATGCCCAGTCAGGTGCGGGTGGTAAGTTTTGTTGTCCTCCATCCCTCAATCTCCCCACCTCTGAAAGGAACTTCAGCAAAGCACCCCCATGATATCTTAAAAATACAGTGTGCTGGACACAGGATGCACGTGAATGACGTAAGAAACGGAGGCGTTGTGCGCAATCGGCACCACACTGTGTTCTTAGGTGTTCAGGAGGAGCGGTGAGTGGGCTTCAGGGGTTCGAGGGAAAGCGCTCGCCACGGTACTGAAACTTAATGGTAGCCCGCTCTTTGTCAGGGCTGCCTCACACCGCGCCCTTTGGAATGCATTTCCTATTCAAAATTTTTCTTGAATTTCCGGGTGCACGAGGAGTGCTACTGGTATTTTGTTCACTTCTACTTGCACAGATGAGAATAATTTTTTACTCTATATTGTGGTTTTGTATGATAGAAATGGGGGAGTGTGATTGTCAGGATAGAAGAGGTTATTTAGATTGCCTGCATGGATTGTATCTGTATGAAATATGTGTTCTTTGAAGTAAAAAATTTACTAAAACAACTGTAGGTTTTATATTTTTTTGCATTCCCCTTGTGCGACCTCCCCATGGTTTAGCTTGGGAAAGCCCATTGTTTACTAAGTTGCTCATATTTAGTGACAAGAGAAAAGCATGGTTTGGAAATACCAGGTAAGCCTTTATAAAACATGAGGTTTAGGTTTTGCATAAAAATACATGAATGTAGCTGTAGAATAAACTGGGGCAGTCTATTCAACGCACTGTAAGTGTGGTTTTAAGAGCACACATATTGGGTGTGATTGCAGTGTCAGTAGAGTGACACATGGGCAGCAACAAGATCACAAGGTGTGTGTTATTTAGCGGTCACAGGGACTTTAAACACCAGGTGATTGGATGGATCAAAGCATGAGAACCAACAAGATGAGACTAATCGTGTATTTTTTTTACTGCTCTTAGAGACAAACTATTTTTTTTAAACGTTTTTTATTGCAGAACCAAATGCACAGTACATTAATCAGTATGGGGTCTGTTTGTGCAGATTCATCGGCCTCTTATCTCCGCACACATGCATAATACACGGCCATTCAGCCCACATCCCGAAGGCCGGGCGGCGTCATTAGTTATCATGGTGCATCGTTGCATTGTCCATCAGTTGTGGTCACTGTATGAGGTAATCCGCTGTCTGCTTTTTAAGTTTTTCTCCCCATCCCTCTCTATCACTAGGCAATATTTGTCCGGTTTCGGCCATTTAGAACTGGTAAACTTCCCTCCCCCCCAAGTGTCTTCGCCTACGCCTAGCGCTGAGAAACACGTCCGTGTGGTGGTGGACAGAAGCTTCTTACTATTTATTGGGTGTGTGTCTCTGGCGAGGGTATCGGCACCGTGGCAATCCCAGTTAGGGCCTCTGGTTCCTCAGACTCCCCCTCCCCCTCCTCCTCCACTGAGCTGTCACGTAGTGCCTGCACCAACATCTCCCAGGCAGTGGCGGCTGGTCCATAGGGGCGCCGGGGCGGTGCCCTACTTGGCAGAATCAACGTGACAGTACACATCAGAAAAACTGCTCCGGCCTGTGCTTCAGCGTTTGACCATGTCTCGTGCACGCACTTGAGGCTGTGAACTTCACAGTCTCTAGTGCGCGCATGAGTCATGGTGAAACGCACAGCGCAGTCAGGCACGCAGGCAAGAGCAGCAGGAGTCCAGCAGACTCCGACTGCGCAAGTGAGCTGAGGGCGGTTTCATTTCCGCACCGCCACTCCATTGACATTACACTAGGTATGCTGCGCATGCCTAGTGCAATGCAGGAGTCTAAAGATAGGATCCTGTTGGGCGGTGACGTACATTCGCCCGATGCCCAGTCAAATGGCAGGATCTAGCTGGACTTAGCGCCCCCAGTCGCATCCTGTTTTAGGATTTGCCAACGTCTGTGACTCTGAGACGTGATGGGACGTGGGACCGGCGGAAGAGATGCCTCATCCTGTAAGTTTAAAATGTACTGTTTTTTATTTCATTTAATTAAATGCACCCCCCTCCCTCCCCGCGCGTAGGATTTGACTTTCCAAATTCCCTGACAGGGTTTCCATTAGCGTTACAGCTGGCCAGTGGGGAAGAATGTGAGTGAGCACCCCTGATGGAGGGAGACCGAAGAAGGGTCTGAATGATGAGGGCAGCGCACGGGAGGAACAGGGGTGAGCGCCTGCAGAATACATAACACCCATGAAAAATACGCTCAGTGTGAGATTTTCGCAGCAGATGTACCGGCAGAAGCATTTTCAGGACTCTCACTGTAAACAGAAGAGAAGTGTCCGACGCGAGTTGAAAGTCGTCCCCTGACACTTGGGCAAGCTGACGAGGGAAATTTTGAAGTAAAATGGGAAAGTGTTATTTGCAAGTTGGCTAACTGATATTTCAGGAAGGGATTAGCTTAAATGTGAATTATATACACTTTGGTTAAAACGTCGAGCGCACGGTGTATATATATGCAGGTTGCTTTTCCTTCTCGCCCCCCAACAACCCCCCCTTTCATTGACAACTGCTCAGCCAAAGTGCCTCACTAGTGTCCGTAAAACAGGAAGTGCACATCTCAAGACTAGGCTCACTTTAAGTAGTGCATCAGCCATTCTTCAGACTGAAAAAAGTTGGTTTCGACATTTTAAAACACTCTTTCCCTACCCTGCCATTCTGTGAATTGCAGGCCTGGCTTTAATAGCACAAAAGTGTTAAGCACATCAGACCCAAGACCTCTAAAGAAGCTTTTCTCACTTGTGTTCCATGTCACCATTTCCATGGCATCTTAGCATTGCCACACAACACTTGCAGAGGGAAAATATGGTTTTCCCACAATGACATCTTTCACACTTGAAACTCAGTAGCTCCCCTCTACAGAGCTCCAAGTTCTAAAGTTCGCCCCCAAACACTCCTCCCCTTTCATTGAGAACTGCTCAGCCAAAGTGCCTCACTAGTGTCTGTAAAACAGGAAGTGCACATCTCAGGACTATGCCCCATTTAAGTAGTGCATCAGCCATCGAACCTAACTACCGCCACGACCCACCCCAGAGTGAAGTGTAATCCAAGAGCCGGTTCCAGACAGCACCGGGCATCGGGCAGCTGTCAGTGGCACCCTCCCCGCCCCTGCACATGCCCTGACACTAGTCTGTAATGTCACGTGGCTTGTAATCAAAAGGAGCTGCATGCTTGTACCCTATGTGCTCCTTCGGCAGTGCCAATTCGCAGGGTTTCAAAACTCCAGGTGACAAGGCCCCCTTGTTTCTTGCCTATGTGCAGGCGCAGATGTATGCAATAGACCCAACTAAAGACTAGGAATAAAATTAACTGCAGAAATAAGCTGTGTAACTTAATATACATGCGCTTGCAGACAAAGCTCCTTCAAAATAAATATTCACCCTGGCCACAGTAGTTTGCAGCCTCAGCACTCCCGTACTACGACTCCCTCCCCCCCCCCCCCCCACCTCCCCCAAACCCTCTTTTGGCGCTTGCTCACCACCGGTGACAGGACTCATCACAAACTTTTACGCCCACCACTTTCAAATGTCACCAGCCACCACTGCTCCCAGGCCATCGCTGCTTCCTGGGCTCGCTCATCCGAACTGCGACGGGCCAGTTGGTACCTGACCGTGCTCTCGCCCGCCGCCCATTTTAGAAATTCGTTCAGCCATCTCCGGTGTGTCGGCCCCGTTT
Organism: Lissotriton helveticus; assembly: GCF_964261635.1. Taxonomy (NCBI): domain Eukaryota; kingdom Metazoa; phylum Chordata; class Amphibia; order Caudata; family Salamandridae; genus Lissotriton; species Lissotriton helveticus. Next base: position 245,611,520 of record NC_136062.1, on the reverse strand, counting down.
TTGACTTCCATCCCTTGGTCAGCTCCCTCTTAGCTAAGAGTAGGCCCATGTCAATGAATTTGCTCGATATTTTATTTTTGGGCGTGTGTGGGAACCAGTGTAGTATACTGACCGCTTTATCGTACTGCAGGTCCCTATCCGCCACGTCATTTAACGTGTTGCCTATCTCCCTCCAACAATCCTGTAGGTGAGGGCAGTCCCTCAGCATATGCATTAAATCCGCTCCTACCTTATTGCATCTGGGGCACGCCGCGTCCTCAACTCCAAAATATTTCGCGATTTTGATCGGGGTGAGGTAGGCCCTGTGAAGAACATAGAAGTGAATCAGTTGGAAACGCGCATTTCTAGTGCTCTTTCTAGCCCTCCGCACCAGTTGGGACCACGTGGTGTCAGGGATTTCCATCTGCAGGTCTGTTTCCCACTTGGCCTTCAGTGCCGCCAGAGGCTGTAGGGTCTCACTCAGCATTCTCGAGTAGAGGCACGTCACTGCCTTAAAGTTACCCGCCGACATCATGGTATACTGGCACGCCAGTGTTGTCGTCGGTTCGATCAGCCCTTCCCCCCAATGTGCCGAATGGCTCTCACCACCGCCGCGTGCAGTAAGTAATCTCCCCTCGGGCGATCGTAGCGCTCCTGCAGAGTCTGATACGGGGTTATCACGCCGTCATCGTATAAATCCCCCATCATCTGCAACCCTGCTTCCTCCCATATCTGTAGTCTCGCCCAATCTCGGCCGTGTGGGAGTGCTGTCACCATGCCCAGTGGGAGTTCGGGCGCATACGGGTGCCGGACTCCTGCTCGTTTTTGCGAGCGGTTCCAGCATAATCGGAACGTCCGTTCCTCTTGGGACAGATCTCTGAGCACTAATCTCTGCTGCAGGGCAATGTAAGCCAGCACATGACGAGGGGTGCCGTTGTCCCTCTCCTGTTCCGGTCCGCGGTAAACTCTCGCAATTTCTTGCGTAAAGGTCTGCTGTTGGGCAGCCAGATAATAGAGCTCGAAATCTGGGACTGCTAGGCCTCCCTCGTCTTTTGGGCGGATCAGCGTTGCTAATGCAATTCTGCGTCTGCCCTTTCCCCATAAAAAGGATATAATCGTTGACCTCAACTTCTGAAAAATCGCCCCAGGCACCCAAATGGGAAGAGTCCTGAAGTAGTATAGCAATCTCAGCAACGCTACCATTTTCAGAAGAGATATACGACCCGCCACCGATAGAGGCAGGGTAGCCCAAAAGGACATACTGCTCTGCAGAGCGCGGATACAGCGTCCTATGTTACCGTCCAGCAGATTCGCAGTCTCGTGGTATACATGCACTCCCAGGTAGGTCAGGCAGCCAGGTTCCCATCTAAGTAGTGGACAAGTTGGGGGCTGTTCTTCTTCCTTCCGTAGGGGGAAGAGACAGGTTTTAGACCAATTAACTCTTAGGCCTGATAAGTCGCCAAAGCGCGCCAGCAGTCTCTCTGCACCTTCCACGGCTCCCTCGGCATCCTCCAAAAACAGGAGAATGTCATCCGCATATAGTGATATAAAGTGCTGGGCCCCTCTGAAGTCCAGTCCTTTATAATAGTCACCTCGCCTGGCCATTACTGCAAGGGGTTCCACCGCCAGCGCAAATAGCAGGGGAGAGAGTGCACATCCCTGTCTGGTACCCTGCCTTACCTCGTATTGGTGTGACACCAGAGTCCCGACCCTCACTCTAGCTCTCGCTGAGGAGTATAAACTTTTGTCCAGTTTATGTACCCCTCACCTAAACCAAAACTCTGCATCACTCTATAGAGGTACTCCCATTCTAAACTATCAAAGGCCTTCTCTATGTCAACAGCCAACACGAGGGGAGCCCTTGCTTCCGGAGGCGGGTCGCCTACCAGTCTGAGCAGTCGTCGGATGTTGTGCGTCGTGTTACGGGTGGGTATAAATCCGGATTGGTCCCTATGGACTAGTTCTTGCGTGTGGGTCAGTAACAGGGAAGCCAGCACTGTGCTCAGAATCTTGTAATCTGTCGTTAACATGGATAATGGTCGATAAGACGCCGGGTCGGTACTCTCCCTTCGTGGTTTTAGCAGAGGGATCATTATGGCTTCACACATAGATTGGGGGAGTCGGCCCTTATCCTTGGCTTCATTGTACATTATTTGGAGCTTTGGGCCAATTGTTCCAAGTAGCGTCCGTAGAACTCAATAGGCAGTCCATCTATACCCGGGGTTTTGTTACGCGCCATCCGCTTCACCGCTCCCCTTATTTCCGCCAACTCTTTTTGGCCACCTAGTGTGTCCACCTGTTCCTGTTCCAGCCGCAGTAACTGCAACTCACTTAAAAAAGCATCTATCGCCTCCCCCTGGTCCCCTAGCGCACTTTTATATAATTCCTCATAATACGTCCTGAAGCTGTCTAAGATATCCGGTTGCGTGTTGCAGATGCGGCCCCCTTTCCCCGCTAAGGCCAAGATCGGGTGACTGTTCCTGGCGGGGTTCTCTAACCAAGCCAGGAGTGTTTCAGTTTTATCCCCCTCAGCATGTGACTTTGTGAGGTATGTCCTATAATCAAAGCTGCGAAGGCGTTCCACCTCTACTGCCACAGCCTCCCGCGCCCTGCAGACCCTCTCCTGCAGCTCGGGCCGGTTAGGGTGCGCTAGTTCAGCCTCTCTCAGCTTGCACTCAGCTTTTTCTAAGTCATCCAGTAGAGTCCTGCGTACTCCCGCATATTTCCCTATGCAGTGCCCTCTTACTACAGTTTTAAAGGCGTCCCACTCTACCGCTCTGGTAGAAGCGGAACTCTCATTCTCTGCAAAGTATTGTGAGATCTTCTCTGCTAACGCCTCTCGGAAGGGAGGATCATCCAGCGTGTCCGGCCGTAGCCGCCACGTCGGGATCCGCGATATTTCAGTCATCCAGTCTAGTGTCAGGAGTAGAGGATTATGATCAGATATTGTGCGCGCCAGATACTCAGTCCGGGCCACCGCAGGAAGCACCGACTGGGAACTCAGGAAGGTGTCAAGGCGGACATGGAGGTCGTGTAGGCTGGAGTAGTACGAGTAATCTCGCTCCGCTGCGTGTTGTGTGCGCCAAGCGTCTACCAGTTCCCACTTTCCCTGCCATTCCGATCTGCATCTCGCCAGCCTGTGTTTTGGGGATGTATGCAGTGGTGGATACGATCTATCTAGTACAGTATCTGCTATAGAATTGAAGTCCCCCCCCATCACAACGGGACCTGTGAGATAGCTAGCCAGTACCCCCAGAGAGCTTTGTAAAGTAGGTTGCCTGGTCTACATTAGGTGCGTAGACACTACTGAGTACGATGTGCCGGCCTCTGAGTTTGCCCTCAACTGCCACAAATCTACCTTCAGGGTCTACTATGTGCCTGGTAACTTGAAAAGGAGTACCCACTCTTATCCAGATTAGCACCCCTCTAGCAAAGGCGGAATATGTAGTGTTGAATAGGTGTCCCCTCCACCTACGCTGTAGCGCGATACCCTCTTTCTTTGTCAGGTGGGTTTCCTGCAGAAACGCTATATGTACCCCTCTTCGTACCAGATAGGCATGAATCTTGTGCCTCCTTGCCATAGTATGTAGTCCCCTCACATTCCAAGACACACATTTTATCGATCCTGCATTAGCCATTGTCCCATAGTGTTCGGTTCAGTTCAAAGGTGTACTGTTTCCAGGCAGCAGGCATGACACTGTTCCCGCCCCCCCTCAAAACTTTCCCTACCCCCCTCCCTTCACAGTGCCTTGAGTCACCCCAACTTCTCTAGCCCCTCCCCCCCAGAACAGGACCTAACTTCAATAGAGTTACTCCCATCCAAACCATATGCGAGCAAACGTGCTCTCAAATCTTCCTATTCCGCAGTCTGCACTGCAGAGGCCTTATGGGCCCTTAGGAGCGTGAACTAGCCTCAAGAACTTCAACCACAGTCCCCGTTCCCCCCGCCCCGCAATACGCACTTTGACTCACGATAATCCAGTCTAACATCTGCCTGCTCCGGTGTCCAAGATGGCAGCCCCAATAGCCGCCAGTCCAGTGAGAGTACCATGTCCCGCTCTCAGCTCCCAATTATTTCCTCCGACGTCTGTGGCATGACCACCGGCCCCTTCGTGCTACTAACTTCCGATAGCTCCATCTCCGAGCCCGTTCCCTGTTCCTCCGAGCCCGAGGCTCTCCCCGATTGGGCAAGCGCCGAGCCCGAGACGTCCATTACTGCCTGCAGCGCTGCTCTCCTCTCGTCCTCTGTCTGGGATTCCGTTGGCTTCCTGGTCCTGTGTCTGCGCCCTCGGAGCCTCTGCGATTTCCTCACTGGCTGCCCCCGCCGTTCCTCCTCCGCTCTGAACCGTGCCCCGTCCGTGCCCGCCTTATAGGTGTCCCACCAGGCCCATGCCTCCGCCGCTGTAGAGAAGAACAATGACTTCTCGTCCACCACTATTCGGAGTCTGGCTGGGAAGAGTAATGAGTACTGTATGCCTTCAGTTCGAAGTTCTTTTTTGATGGAAAGGAAAGAGGCACGCAACTTTTGGGTCTCGAATGTATAATCCGGTAATAGCGTGACTTTGCTATTGTCCACCTGAAAGGGGCCCACTTCCCTGGCTCGCTGCAGTAGCCAGTCTCTGTCCTTATAATGTAGCAGTTTGATGACCACTGGGCGAGGTGGTAAGCCCGGTTTTGGGGGTTTGGCCAGCACTCGGTGCACTCGTTCCAGGGTGAAAAAGGGCGAAAGGCCCTCCGGGGCCACCGCAGTCCTCAGCCAATCGCTCAGGTAACCCACCATGTCTGAGCCCTCTTTTTTCTCCGGAAGGCCCACCAGGCGCACGTTGTTCCGCCGACTGCGGTTTTCGGCATCCTCCGCCAGCTTCTCCAGGGTTTGTATGCGGTCTAGCGCCTCTGTGAGCCGTCCCTCCATGGACTTGTGAGCTGGCACCATGTCCTTCAAGGTATCCTCCGCAGATTTGACCCTGTCCGCCAACTTCCCGTGATCTGCCCGGAGGAGCCCTAACCCCGTCGACACCTACACAATGTCTTGGTGTAGTGCGTCTTTCGTGGCTGCAATAGCCTCCAGAATGCGGTCTTGCATCTGTTGTAGTTCCGTTGAGGTCTGCGAAACGTCCTCGGGCGTCTCCGTGGCAGGGTTTCCATCCCCCCTCGCACCCTTGGGCTTCCCCATCTTGTTCCAAGGTGGTTGGTCTGGATCCTCAATGAGGCTCGCAGGCGTCAGGCACTCCCCTCAGTGGGCAAGCAGGTGGGTGGTAGGTAGGCAGGTGCCAGCCCGAGTCTTAACTTGGGGCAGTTCGCCTCTTCAGGCCTATACGCGTTCCCGCACCGACGGGGCCCGGTCGGGCTGGTTCGGTGTCGCCGTTAAGAGCAGGCTCTCCCCAATTACACCGATGATCCTCGTGTCCTCATTGGTGGCCCTGCTCTGGTTCTCCCTGCCGACGCGGTCCAGGTAAGCCCCCCAATCCGGCGGCGGGGGCGGGGCTCGCGGGTAGCGGCATGTCGTTTACCAATCGGATATGCCGCTTTCAGGGACCCACCGCTGTCGTAATGCAATCCTGGTCCCACGGGAAGACAGCAGGCGTTGGTGTGGAGGGGGCCCGAGGCCCGTGCAGGCCGAGGGAGTTACGTGGTAGGTCAGGCCCGCAATGCTCGGCCAGTGCCTGAATCCAGTCAATGGGCGAGTCCCGTCTTGTGCAGTAACTCCCTCCTGGCACAAATACACCCCAAGTCGCCGCCTAGCTCTTACCCCAGGCGTTCTTCAATGTGTGTGGGAGGGTGGTAGGTCCGCCACTTCGGGGTCTCTCTGGCCCTTGGGAGCAACGACGGTGAAGGAAGGCCAGTGAGCAGTCGGGCATCGAGGTGAGGTCCCGGATGTCGTCAGGAACTCTATCGGTGCCAAACCGGTCTCAGCGGGAGGTACAGCCGGGCCCGTCGGAGCCCCGTCAGCCGGCAGGGCCTGGATCCGTCGCAGGCCCAAACCCGGGGAGTCGCGTTTGCAGGCGTCCCAGCAGGCGGGCTCACAGCCAGGGCAGGCCGTCACTTTCCAATCGGCCGGCTCCTTTATGTTGCCTGTAGGGTGGGCTCTGCCTAAGGCAGGGCGCAGCGCGCCGATCTTCCTCCGAAGGTGTAGCGGGGGGGCGGCCGCCCCTCGAAGACAGCTATCCCCTCGGGCCCAGAGGCCGGGGAGTCCCGTAGATGTTTCCCCGCTGGAGAGGGGCCGCGGCAGACTCACCCGGAGCAGGGAGCCAGTCTCGTGGTTCACGGGTCAGGATATTCACTCGCAGAGTCGGGCCTCCGCAGTCAGGGGAAGGCGCCGCCGCAGTTCCGCCGTTGCAGTCTCAGGCCGCGGGCTGAGTCGGGCGGACATTCAGGACATCGGATCAGTCGCCATTTTGCCCGCATCCGGGTCCTCGCCACTTCGTCGATCTTCTGCCGTTGCACGGCGGCCACCGGGGCAGAGCTTGCCCCAGAGCAGGCACTGGGCTTTCGGTAGGGGCTCCCCCCGAGTTTCAGGGGGTATCCCCACGTCTGAGGCGGATAATTTCCAGGATTAGCAGGCGGAGGTCAGGAGCCGCTTTAGGCAGCGGCCATCTCTGTGGGCTGCTAGCCACGCCCCCCTTCTTAGAGACAAACGATGACGCGCTTTTAAGCACAAAATGCATTTGGACTCAGTTCTAAGGAACTGTGAATTCAAAGTGATTGGTTAATCTATGAATCAAAGAGAAAACTTCTGATGAATAAAACGTGGATGGAATAGATTATTCTAGCCATTATGAAAGATAAAGGGCCATATTATCAAGAAAGGCGATAACATTATCGCCGCTTTAGGGGCAGGAAACTGACGCTAAAGCGGCAATAAGGGGCTTGATAATATGCCCTTGTGAATTCCCATAGAAGCCCAGGTTCACACCAGAACCTGGGCTTCTATGGTAATATGGCCCAAAGTTGGTTTGCTTTTCAATTTTTACCTAAAAAAACATAAAGTCCAGAAAAACGAAAATCAAAAGTATAGATATTGGAATCTTAAGAGAGTCACACAGGGTGGAAATCATGTTATGAGAAACTATAAATAACGATAAAAAAATTGTGAAAAAAGGAGTTAAAGATATTGTGTCACTCCTCATGAGAGTGCCACGGGTGATGAGTGGTGAATTGTCCATGTTACATATGTTTTCTCAAGTTCCATCCATTTTGGGTATTTTTAATACTGCATAGAAAATGCAAAGACCAGATTTATAATATAGACACAAAATTCCAATGTACGAAAAGCACACATAGGTGTACATTTTCACCCATACTCCGCTATTGTCTGTTCATTCCTACAACCTGAAACATTTTCCGAAGACTGGAAATCGGCCAGATCCCTCTATATCACTCTGGATAGCTCTCTCAAGCTTGACCCTAATGTCAAAGAAATAACTAAGTATGGTACACTTCAACTGAAGCTGCTCCGCAACAGCAGACTCTTCAACTCAAACAGGACTTCGAAGCAGCTGTACAAACACTGGTGACACCTTGCCTAGAATATAGGAACTCCATAATAACTAGAATGCCTAAGTCCTCTAAGCCACCCGAACTCTGCCACCAGGCCTATCACCCACACTTGAGTTCTAACTTCCTACAGCGGTTAACACTTGAATCTCGCTTCATTTATAAAAGAGTTTGAATTATATACAAAGCAATACACCTCAATCCCACCCACACCCAGCCTCACGCAAAACCTACAACTGCAAGAAAGGCAGCCCAAACTACTTCTCAAAACAAAATATACAAACAAAGGTAGAGAGGCAACTTAAGAGAAACTATATCTACAGGCACATTGCACCAATAATAGCAAAGAAGAGGAGCTAAGAGGTCTATTCCATGCTAATTATAATTCTTTTATTCATAATCTTCTGACTCATACAAAAGCAATTCAGCGCAGCCAACACATTTCACCCAACAATTGGGCTTCTTCAGGGCTAGAAAAATTATCCTAACTCGAAAAAAATGTTAAATGACATAAATCTTCTCAACCTCTTTCAGTCCATGTACAGTTAGAAAAGTGCACATCTTCCTTTTCCTGACAATAAGGATCTCAAAACTGTCTTTCAAACGTGGTCTCCAGCATTGTTCACGTTTGTAATGTATTATAAGATTTTCTTACATTAATTAGTGTGATAAGGGCCGTGTTCGGCCATGACGCGAAACATCGTTTAAGATGCCATAGTGTTTGCAAATAACAGAATTATAACAAGCATGGAATAGACCTCTCAACTCATCTTTTTTGCTATTATTGTTGCAATGTGCATGTACATATAGTTTCTGTTAAGTTGCCTATCTACCTTTGTTTGTATATTTTGCATTTTAAAAGATTAAGGTTGTTGGCTAGCCTTTTTTGAGGTGGCCGATTTCGTATGAGAATTCCGATCAAGCTTTGATAACACATGTGGTAGTGCGGTGAACAGATCCCCTTGCTGCATATACTTGTTCAGTCTAAAAACTTCTCAAAGCACCATCTTTAAAAAAAAAATGATAATCAAGTGCTCCTTTTGAGGGAAAACAGCTAGGATGTAGATAGCCCTTCAACCTATATAAAACTTGGTCCTACAGTGCAGCTCTTCAAAGTCAAACTAAAGGATTACTTATCAAACCTGCCATGCTATGGCTTATGCCTATTGATGACATAGACTTCCCACAATTGCACCATCCTTGTTCCGCTGCAGACCTTAAGGCTGCCTTTCTGTTCTGTGTAGTCTCTGCTGACCACAAATGTGTATATCTATAAAATTCTCTGTTTCTCTACTAGTGTTTACCATAAAGCTCTTGCTAATGCATTTATGTCATTATCTTCCACTTGCAGGTGTTGTGCAAAATCATATCCTATTACCCTTTGACGCATAGCGCTCTGTCATTCTTCGTAGAATATCAGCGCTATATCAAATCTCTTGAAGTAAAAATAAATCAAACATTAAGTGAGATAAATGTGATATAAAATATCCTGTTCTAAAGGGAGTGAGGTGGAAGTTATCTCTCATTCCGTAAGTGGGGAAAAATAGGGGATTCTTTTCCACCTAATACATCTGATATTACACCGCCAACTAGGAACTACCTATTTAGTAATCACTTGCCGTTTTCCACAAATATAAAATCTAATGTGAATGTGTTTTGGTTATTTAGTGATCTGGTGTGAGACGAAGTGTATAACCCGATTTGACACCCTCCCCCACACGCTCCTAAAGACGGGGCTGGTCCGGGTGGACCTGTGAAAGGGGCTCTCAGGGGGTGGGTCCGACGGTGGGGACCCCCCGCCCCTCTTCGTTTCCATTTCAATGGGGTGGGGAAAGGCAGTGAACTGCTCTTGCGAGCAGCTTCTCAAGTGTGCTTTGTGAGGGAGGTGGCAGGCCAATTGAGGCGGCCTGCAAAGGCCCCATTGACTGGCGGCAAGGCGTGAACAAATCGACCCGGCACAAAGGCCCAAGATGGCGGCGCGCCTCATCCGGCACAAAGGGGGGGCGCCCAGCCAGAAAATGCTATTCTTTCCATTCAGTGGGAGCAATCAGGGCCCCCACCTCTCCCAGCCCACGTCAAATCCAGCAGGGGGTGTCAAACCATGCACAGATGGGCAGCTTTTCTATTCCTGCCGCTGAAAGTGCTCGTTATATAAAGTTTTATTGTGTGTTTAGTGCTAAAGACCGAAAAAACATTGGGAAAGGGGAGGTGGTAAAACTGAAAGCATGAATCAATCCACTTCATCACAAACATATCATATAGCTGCTCGAGGTATGGGAAGACATAAGCTCGTGGAGGGCAGATGTACCAATGGTGAGATCCAACCATTGCAAACTTCCCACCCACTTTCTGCACGTTTTAGCCCTTTTGGCAAGTGGCTGCCCCACACAGATGGTGGTTTTAACGAGGGGGGCAGACTTTATAGCATTTTCATCTGCTTACCCCTTGCAAATGGGCAAACAATAGGTTTCATCCTCGTAGGGAAGGGGGTGTGAAAAGGCTGGAGCTCACCCCTCCAATAGGCGGAAAGAGAAGCATAACGAGCCCCCGACCTCCCCTCTCCCCTTCTGCATGGGGCTGGACAGCGTAATGAGGCAGGGGGTGTCCCCCAGACCAACCTCTGACCTCACGAATGCTGAGAGTTTTGGAGGGACGCCTACTCGCCCCTGCTCACTGTCTGCTGAGCTCCGGAAGAGGAAGGCTGCGCTGACGACAGGCTGGGCCCTTCATTGCATGCTGAATGTGCGGGAATATTGTGTGGCACTGCCAAACAGAAGACCACCCGGGGAGTGTCGCCATCTAATCTGGAGTGGAGAGCTTCAAACCTAGCCCTGGGCTGTAGAGAATGATATTGGCGTCGGATACTGCGAGCACCGTCTAACAGGTGCTTGAGCAGCAGACGTCACTGTTATCGAGCTGAACACTATCGACCACAGAATGATGAAAGGCCGGGTTGAATTTGATTGTGTGACATGCAAGTTATAGACGGATCTATGCAGCGATGACTCAACCCACCGAGCTGTCTTTCAGGAGGATTGACCCGAATCGAAAAGTGTGATGAACCTTAGCTGTACAACACTGGAGCAGCGTGAGATTTTCAAAGTCCAGTGGTACCATGAAAGAAGCCACGTGTACTCTTTGGCATCTGGGACTACATGACTGGAAGCAGGGGAGAGCTGCTAAAGGGATCATTGAGTGATAGACACAGATCCCCCCAGGAGCAGGCGATTCAAAGGTTGGTGTAAGAAGCTGGAGAACCAGGTGGATGGCACCACAATACACACCACAGTGGGGGCTGAAAGGCTGACGGTTCCCAGGCTGCTGGGGCTAAAACAGGTGCCAAAGAGTTGCTGACACCAACCAAGCACAGAAGCAGGCCACAAAGTGGTCGATACAGCATCAGACCGAGACCTGGAGGTGGCCCAATGTGAGACTATAAAGCCAGAGAGCCTTGGATTGTGGATACAACTTTCTTACCTACTGAGTCCAAGAGAAGTTTGGACACTGGATTATAAGGGCTGACACCGTGGCCAAGAGGCAGTGCCACTATGGATAATAAACACTGAGAACCTAAGCTAGGTGGACATTGGATCACGACTGAAGCCTGCCGGCACATCATGGTGCTGTGGACACCAGCATGAGGCAGAGATGGAGCACAGGAGTAGTTTGTGGAGTTGGTGAATCTACTTGGGAGATGATCTCAGAGTGGACAGTGGGATCCAGAACAGGATGGTCCTTTGTGCTCCCTGTGCAGGTCTGGTGGACCCTCCTTTTCCTAGGCTACATCCCCAGTAGCTGCTGGGCTGCGGTGCCATGCTGGGAGGCCCTGCTCCGCTGCCAGGCTGAACCAGCCTGCACAGGGGCCTATGAGCAGTACCAAGCAGCCTGTAGTGCGGTCTTAAGCTTTGAGGCGGGGTCTTTCCGGAGAACACCACTGCCTACTCGCCCGGCTTGTCCCAGTCATTGCATTGCAGCTCTTGTGCACCTGAACCAAACCCAGGCTGGCCCAGCACTGGAGGGGTGCCAGTGTGGGCGGGACAGGCAGTGCCATCAACTCCAAGCGGCCATTGAGCCCTGTCTACCCCGGACCTCAGCGGCTGGAGGCTGCATGGGGGCGCGCCTCAACTGTGAACAGGAACCAGCCTGCCGCAGGCCTTTGGCCGCCTACCTTGCTCGCTGTGGCCAACTCTTCAATGGCCGCCGCTGCACAGCGGCCTGCCGGGAAACCATCGAGCAGCTGCTGGCCTCCGCTGCTGGACCACCGCTCCAACAGTGCGTCTGCGATGGGCCTGAGCGACCTTTCTGCGAAGTGCTGAAGGTCCACATGGGACGCCTATGTTTTGGGGTGGCAGGGGAGCTGCGGCCCGTGGGGGGCAGCATAGAGGAGGATGAGGGTGACTATGATGAGGATGATGAAGGCGATGATGAAGGGGGAGAGGAAGAGGGTCCCAGGAGAGAGTACCCAAGGGGTAAGGCCAGAGCTGCTCAGCCTACTGTAGCAGCCCACCTGCTCGTTTTGGGTGTACTGGTTGTGTTTGGGTTGTAGCGGGGTGAGATACCACTCAAACTGTAAGATGGGTCAGAGAGGACCACTTCTTCCACATCAGTGGTGGAAGACCGGGGGCCCTATCAGCGTGAAGCTTGCTATCTACTCTTGAGGTTTCAGCTCATATGATAGTCCAGGAGCTCCCAGAGAAAGTTCTGCAAGAGTCTGCCTTGCACAGTTAGTGAAGCAATGGGACATCTGGTCGTGGTCGTAGACGTGGCATCAAGGGTTCGGGATGGCAGCTCTCTGCTCAGAGAGGGCCAGGCCATTGGGATCATTCTCACCAGGTCTGTGCCTTTAAAAAGCCTGCGTTGGTCGGGTAGTCACTCCCTCGACAGAATGCCGACGTATGTTTGACCCTGTCCAGGTGGCCTTTCAGACTGAGGCTCCACCGAGAAGTCGCCCCATGTCCCACCTGCGTCTTTAATCTGCGCACACCCACCCCCAGGTTTCACAGCTCCACTCGACCCCACTATTGACAGGAGCTTGCAGTCAGTGGGGGTGAGAGGGAAGTGGGTGGCTGGCGTACCATCCTCTGACGTAATGCTAGACTCCGGGAAGGGTGGCGCCTCACTGGCCAGTGACAGCCAACAGAATGTATGGGTAACACACCACCAGCTGACGGGACCCGACATTAAATTTGTAGGCCGCCGTTTTTTTCTTGGGGGTGAGGGGGAAGGGTGTCCGCATAATATTAACTGAAGCTGCACTACCATGTACACAGTATACACCTGTGATGGGAGTGGGGATGATGCAGCAGGTGGATGCACTGAAAAGGGTGTTTGTATGCACCACGTGATCATTCTTACACAGTATCTGTCTGGAATGTGCAAGGGCGGTCTGATAATCCAGAGTACCGGACATTTATAGTCAAGTTGTTAGAGGATGTGCACCTATTAACATGTGTATGTGCTTACAATGTGCAAGAGCATTCAGACTTAGCATTTCCATCTATGTGAGTAGTATGTGCAAGAGCTTTGTTTATAAAAATTAGTATACAATGTGAACTGGCATTTATTTGTATGTACACCTTTTTACATTTATGCTAAAAAAAAACAGCAAGGGCAGGGACTGCTATAGACGTGTTCGCAAAGACTAAAGGTGAATTGTAAGTAGCATGTAGCGCTTGCATGTATGTAAATAGAGAGGGAGCATTCCGATGCAGCACGTGCACTTGTTTGCTAATGTTGTAGGTGCAAGGGCATTCGCCTCACCAAGGTGGTCACAAGGACAATTATTTTGATAAAATGTGCGAGCACCTGCTCTGTGTGCCTTATTGTGTGCACGTCTTCCTCTTTACACGTTCACAATCTGCAAGGGCATTCGAATGCAGCACGTGCGCATACATTGACTTGACAGTACACTGTTTACACGATGCTCGGAAACCTAAGTGCTGCCAACAATGTCACACCTGTATAATTGTAATAACTCTCTTCTGCTCACGGTAGTACCATACATACCCCTGGAGGCAGTGCAGCTTCCAGTGTGGGGCGTTCCTCTATGTTGCTTGTAGCGTCCCTAAAGATGGTTCTGGTAGCGGCCTCCATGCTTTGAGGAGCGGGAGTTTAGCAGATCACGGGCCCGTGGACACACACGGGCTCGGCAGGAGCTGCCGACTTTGGAACTGGAGACTGGGTTAGGGTCTCGGCCTTCGGCCCAACATCCTGTGATTTGGACAACTCACTTTTTTTGCTGTTTTATATAGCGCGAACGCGACCCGAAAGTATTGGAGCGCTTTATATGAGCACCAGTTACATTACACAAGGACACATTAATTTTGGTAGACACAGGGCGATTAAGTGATCTGCCCAGAATCTACCAGGATGTTGATTCGAACCTGGTTCTCCAGCTCGGCAGCTCCCTAAACGGAAGCTCTGACCAATTCGCCACACCCTCTCTTTAGCTCCCCGTGCCTAAAAACACAAACAAGTGAACGTGTCCTTGTGTAATGTGACCAGTGCTGAAAGGAAAGCCCGCTGATATCTTTGGATCAAGTGCGCGCTGCATAAAACTGCAAGAACAGCGGATACTGGGGCTGCCCCCGTTAGTTTCACCACTCGCCAGCTCTGATTAACACCCCGCTCGTTCAGACCTGAAGGCTGCTTGATCCTCGCCGTTTTTGATTCTACATTATTACAATTAGTTAATCTACTTCATACATTTAGGAATTCTGCCGTCTGACGTCCTGGGTCTTGCCTAACTCGGAGTCTGCGCCTTTGTCCACAGTTCGCTTCTCACAGTCAACCGGACAACACGTTTTACTCTCTGACAAATGGCGCCTCGCGAGCACTCCATGCGGTTTTGTGCAGGAATAGCATGTTTACATTTTGTGTCCGCTCCTATAAGGGGTGCAGGCATTCCATGGCATGAGAGCACGTCTTTGTTTAAAACACAAACACGCGAGTGTGTGATAGAGAGTAGGTCTGGCTTGCAGCCATGTCCTGAAATCTTAGTGGGCGAAGCATAATGAACTCCCCCCCCCCCCCCCTTCCTTGCTCCAGACCAGCCAACTATTGATGGAAAAAACGAGTTTTGGATCGGAGTAAATCATGCACGACCCAAAGTGTCTGGCCAGCTTCTTCCCCGCTTCCGGCAATTCACATTCTCCCCGATTTGCATAGCGCTTCATACTAACATCGACGCACTAAGCGCTCTAGGTGCAAATAAGTAATCAGATTAAGTTTTCGCATTTAAAACAGTGCATGTTCTAGTGTACGAGTCGAGTACATGAATGCAAAGAAAAACCCTAGACACCGACGTACAACGAGGGACAAACAGAAATTGTTTCAGCAGCGCAGCTGTATGAAATCACGTGGCAGTGTCAGAGAAATGCATGGGGCAGGAATCCTTCTTGGGGACAGGAATCCTTCTTGGGGGCAGAAGAGAACGGCCTTTGTTCTTTCAGTCCCAGTGAAAGCAAACGCCAGGGGTGCCTGTTGGGTCACACTATACTTCTCACCAGACACCTCAAGTGCCCACGTCAGGCACAATACACTCACCCAGTAGCATTTTTTTTCCTGGCATTGTTTTTGCCACTTTCCCCATGCCAACTGGTAACTGGAACCATTTTTTGAAGGGCAGTTTCAGTTGTACGCCAGACGGAAAACTCCTGACAGCACGAATGCAGGAAACAGTACGTCAATGCCTAGAGTAAGAAAATGCAAACTACAAATCCCAACATTCTTAGTGCTGCTGGCAAAAACAAGGGCTGCCACCTACATAGGGTGGCCACCCCACTCCATATAATCGTGCACACCGTGTTTTCAGTTCTGGGGTTTTAAACTACACATTATTACCATCAGGTGTGTTAGCCAAATTAGTTAATGTGATCTAAACAATAGCAACATCCAAAATAAATGAGGTTGTTGCATGAAAGCACAATACTGTAAACAGCAAGTACGGTGTCTTACTCTTCTCGCCACACACCCTGTCCAATTCACAGCTATGTAAAGGACGACAAAAAGTACAAGAAACAACACAAAACACCAGAATATTGTGGTTTTACACCTGCCACGTGACACCAAAGTGCGAGGGAAGCATGCTCCCACATGGAGACTACACCAGGAGCAGAGTATCCAGGCGGCGCATATTTACCTGGAGAATCCCCATTTTCCTTCCAATCCGCCCAGGCGAATGTCAGTAATTTTAGCACAGGACCTGGTTTTCAGAGATGCTCGAGTCAGGGGCCTGCTAAGAGCATCACTGCCTGGTGAACCTGCTTGCCCAGCCACTGCATTGCAGCCCTGGTGCATGGACTCAGAGGCAGGTTTTTAGGAGTTCCAGTTCAGACATAGGTAGCAGCCCTTGACAGGAAGGAATTTAATAAACACAGATGATACTCAGTATACTAATTTGCAATTATAATTAATTAGTGCACAGGTGTCGCTCTATTGGTTATTAGGCAAGATACTTGTACCAGTAGTTTAAAGGGATCTCAACTGTCCACTAAGCCGATCACAGACACTAAAAGGTCACGAAAACATTGTGTGACATTGTTCAAAGCTCAGATCAGGAAACATTCTGTCCCCTGCCACATAATAGTACTCCTAAAAAATAGTTACCCAACTTCAGATCGAACTATGGCCAAATCCAAAACAATTATGCTTACGTTTATTTACATTCTCTGTGTATATATGGAAGGCCCTTTTATAATAAATAAATATATTCATCCATGTGGTGTCATAACCCAGGTGTTGCGTTCATACTGGTGGTTGGGGGCGTCCAATCACTGACTAAAATGGCTACCAGACTGGCTAAAAAAGAAGAGCTGGCTCCGCACTGCTTCAGTAGCCATCTGTTTCTCTGCATTCACTTACAAGCAGGCTGTTCTGGCCACATTCTGTTGAATTCACAAACAAGAGCCTGTATATATTGTGTTTATATCTGTTTGCTTTAAAGAAATCATTTTGTACAGAAAATATGAAAATAAATGAGATTTATTTATGTTGTATAAAGAAAGAAAAGTTATGTTTTTGGACTACTGTGTTTTTTAAAAATGTTTTCTCAACTTTTCCAACAGTACAACACGTGAATCTTTATAAAGAGTTTTCCCCCCCAAAACCGTCTATGGAATTTTTCTTTGTAAGGAGTGCTAACTTATCGCTGGCAAATACAATGTATATTTACATGGGATAATGACTTTGGGTGGGATTGGTAAGGTGTGAAGAAAATGTTCTTTATTACCTATCCAGAGGATGTGTCTGCAGATGTAATTTACAAGAACGTATTTAAGAAAGGGAAGGGGTATGGGCCTAAAGCAACAGTCTTATTAGTTGCAGGACTGCAGAGTTTTGGACCCAAAGGAGGTATCTTTTTAGAAAACGTCCAATTTCAAGATGTAATACTCCATAAAAGACTTTGGGGCCTTTTTCAAGTTCTGCACATTCATTTAATCAATCAATGTATTCAAGGCCTGTTGCTACCTTCTGCTTGAACCAACTGGACTAACACACCTGATAACCATATTTTGTAAAAGGCAATTCAAAGGCCTGAAATATGGTGTCTTGCCAATATGTAGTGATCTGGCAACCGTGCTTCTCAGAGAGGATTAAAATGTTACTCCCGACCAAGGCGCGAGCCTAAGGTAATTGAAGCGGACACACTATGTGACTTCAGACAAGAGATAGGAGACTCCATCAGAGTGTAAAAGACGGCTGGATTTGGCCAGAGTTCAAGTGTGAATTCAGACAGCTCAATGTTGTAAGACTGCTGGTTGTAGTTAGGAAAATGTTGGGTGGGGAGTGAGAGTTTTGCAGCGGTGGGTTGAGCAAGGTGCTTGAGAGACCTATGAAGCAGCAAACAATTATGGGAAGAGTATGGCAAAAAGCGTGCGACAGACAGACAGACAGACTCACCGCTTGCATATATCAACCAGTTGTTTATTATGAGTTTAGTCCCACTGGTATTAGGGTTTAAGAAACAGACACGTCTTTAGACGTCTTCTAAGTTCAAGGTGGTTCCTGCTTGTTATTTTCTTCAGAAGAGTGTTCCAGGCCAAGGTGGGACTCGGCTTAACTCTAAAGGGCAACTGAGGAAGGCCAGTGTGACTGAAGACAACTGTGTGACAACCACTCAATGAGTGATATTTGAGGCCTCTGCCAGGTGGAACCTGAGGACTAGACACTGATTCAAATGAGTTATCTCAACTAGTAATGCAGACCCATGATGTTCAAACAAGGCCTCTGATTTCGCTTGTTCCTATTCAGTACAGGGACATTCGCCTCCACTAACTACAAAGGGCGCTGGGTGGGATGTGGGCAGAGGCAGGTGTAAGAGGGAAGTGGGGTGGGCCTGCTCTGCTTTCACACCAAAAAGCCCCATTCCAAAGGCATAATGTTGGAAGCTGTATTACTCGACAAGCGTTAGATTTACAGTCGCCCATGATGCCACGTAGACCTGCTATCAAATAGTACCAACAGTGTTACCATATCAGCAACCGGACGGCATTTGCCCACTGATGGGTAGAACGTGGCGAGTATTATCTCTCTTAAAGTCCATTATGTACCACAGAATGTTGCAATTTAACTCACTTAATGCCCAGTATAAGGGGAATATACATCAGTATCGCTCCACTGAAAAACGTCTCACAGGTTGACCAATATTGATGGATTTAAGGTTCAACATCAAACAACCGGAATACTAGAAGTAGCTCACTCAGTACCCAATAATAGATTCACTACGTCTCGACGTCCATACAAAATGCTCATTATGATCTTACTTAGCAACCACCATCTCAAAATATTTGCCAGATCAGAGGATCCTAATCTCAGCCATGGTCATTGCCAGAGTTGAATACAGAAAAAGGAACAATCTGCCACCTCACCTCCTCTTGTCCAGACATCACTAAAATGCCTGCAACTCATGCAGAAAGCACACACAAGACTGCCTGCATCATCTACAAGCAATCACAATGTAGTCCCTCCTCAAAATAATGAGTCAGATAAACCTACACTAGCTGCAGGGGAAGACACCACTTGGTCTCCGCCTTCCCAAGAATATTTACACAGTGAAACGCCTTCTTTAGCAATGACCCTGGTTTTCAAGGTGAAGCAAAAGCCACCGTTATTATCTGGGGACAGATGCTCAGTCTGAAAGTTACAATTTTCTGTGCAAGCATCTGGACTATTTGCTCTCAAAACTGCATTCGCTCCTCTTTGTATGTGTCCGTAAACAAAAGATTATATTAAAAACTAAAGCCAAGAAGCCCTTATATAATGATATGAGCATGAGTTCAAAGCTCTGGGAAAATATGGTCTATGATGATCCAGAGCATCTGCTTGATGCTTTTAGAGTAATTCAGTCTGGTGTGGATGAGCATTAGCGCTAGGGAAGGTCTGAAGAGAAGAGGCCATTATAGATGTTGTAAGGAAGGTAGAAAGTGGCTCAAGTCCACATTCTCAGCATCCATTTTTCAATCTTTATGAGCAGAGAAAGATCCTCCCGTGGCTTTGAAGAAGAGTGACTAAGGTCTTCACAGCTGTTGGAGAAACAAATTCACCTCTGAACGTACAGACGGCATCAGGAGACTCATGGCATCGAAGCCCACATTCACAACAAACTGAATGGTCTTTAGAGCAGCCCACATTATGCCAATCTCAGAAAAACGAAACGTGGAGCCTACCCATGCACCTCTTCCCTCCAGTACAAAGATGTCTGCAGCAAGCAGTCAACTCACGAAGATATTTTACTACTATATTATGAATCTACCGGCTGTCAGAGGGACAAGAAGCTAGGTTCACTCTTATACGTTGAGTGATAGGAACTGCAGGGCACACAAATAAATCTGCATTTCTCAGCTTTCTGCATCTGCATTAGTTATTATATATGAAAAACAAAACAGTAACATATACAGTTAGTTACTTGAAGGAAGTCAAGTGAAAGTTTACGGTGGATTTCATAATTGCTGGAGCCAAAGACTTCATTGGTTATCATTGAGCAAGACTTGAGAGATCACCAATAAAAGTGGCACAAACAGTGTGAGAAGATCTTTATTTAAACTCATCAAACATTGCCATCCTCTTCCTACACTAATTGCAAGACTCCTAGGATCAATTTAATCTCAGGACTCTGTTCTTTGACATAGCGTCATTGTTGCAATGGTAGGGGAGCCATTTTAGATTTGGCCTTGATCACTGAAGCCAAACAAAATGGTGGCCAGTGAGTTGCTGGCACAGGCAGCGACGAGAGCAGTGACTCACTAAAGGACGCTCTTCGAATGGTGATATCCTATTTCAATTCAGGTTTACAACACGTAACTAAAGGTGGGCTGGCGTAGACAGACTTGGGTGTTAATTCAGGATGAGTTAGAGCAGAGTGTGATTCAGATTTCCAGGTAGGACGAATGGCTCCCAAAGGGTAATAGGCCTTGGAAAATCAGTCACATGGCAGAACACCTGAGCGCACCCCAGGCTCTCCGGTCAGTTAGAAAATCCACTGAGTTCCCTATAGGCCAGTCCACCTCTTTAAGAAGACAGTTCTTTTTCTTAACAGAAGCTGCCTTTAATGCCTGGGAAATGTGCAGTGCCGCTTATCCTTTTCCCACCATTGACTCGATGAAGCTTTGTGCATGACTTCTCTCCTCCAAGATAGACAAATTACAAAGAATACAGTATCAGTGCAGGACTCCCATCGCCACATTGCCCACTGGTGCGCATCAGACCTCCTCCCTGGAGACTGAGAGGGGACGTCAGTCTCCTTGTCCATGCAGCCGGTGACCTGGAGCAATGCTCATCACATTTCCTTTCCAGAGGCTGTCCTCTCTCCAAAGTTCAGGTCCAATCATATGACAAGCCTTCCATCATAAACCCCATTACTCTTTAATAGGGTCTCCAATGTCGACAGAACAGAAATGAGCCAGATGTTCCGGGTATCAACATGAGATACATTATAAATGGGAATAGGAATAATGTAAATATCCAGTTATCCTGTAAATCGGACACATTGGACACCCCTGCTCTGTAGTCATCTTCACCGAAGAAGATTTGAGAAAATCTGTATTATGATCATTTCTACCCCTGGGCAATCTTCAGAGGAATGTTCTCCTCCAGGGGCGGGTAAAATGGAGAGCAGCCGTAACATCTATTCCACCCATTGGCCTCTGCTAACACTACCATTAGGTGTGACTGCTGCAGTATGAGCTGAGGCTAACAAGCCATTCCTACTCTATTATTTAAGACAATAACAAAACCACACGCGTAACCAGGTTTATGGTGTCCACACAAACTATCTTGTGGACACCTCACATCCATCAATCACAGTGAGCAGTACCAGAGTACAGCGACAGTGCAACCATGTTTGATCAAAATATTTTTCTTTAAATTATCTAAAACATAAAATACAGTATTCACACATAAGCACGCACACACATGTCTATCTTAAATGAATTGGACACATTTCTTGATTTCCTCTACGGCTGGACTTGAAGCCCTTGAAGATAGAGGACTCCGGAAGCTGCAGAGTCTCCCAAATGAGACAATCAATGGACCCCTCACTGGAGGCTGCAACCTGAAATACAAAACAAAATCAGGGTAATAAGCAGAAAAACATAAAACGTAATCGTTGACGAGAGGCTCTGCCAGAGCGTGCCCATTATGATATAACCAGAAAATTGGACAGACCCCTCCAAAGGAAGATCAGGGGACACAACGTGAGTACAAAATAGCTGCACATTTACCCAAACTGCCTATACTATAGCAGGGCGGCTGGCGACCTTTGAAAGTGGATGTGTTATAGTCAACAGTTGGTCCTAGACAATAATTCAACATACAAATTAATTTTAATAGTCTGCTACGAATAATTTCCTTTAGTCACCTTTGGATTAAATCACTATGATTAATACAGAAGAATACATGATAGATATAATAGCCCCAAAATTTATCAATTGGTACAAGAGAAACACACCTGAAACCAATAAGTCTCCATAAAGTCCATGAGACTTTCTTATTTAATATACATTTTGTAAATAGGTCCAAAGAATTACATGAGTGCCCCCCTCCCCCCATATGAAGTTAATCCTTTCTTATGTGAAGAATTACTTACAATAGTTTAGTTTTAGTTTATTAAATTAGCACAGTTAATTAAAACCATTGCAATAAAATGTCATTATAGCGCTGTTACCACATTAAAAAGCAAAAACGAAGCAAACCATCAGATTTGAATTCATACACATATTACTGATGAGGTAGTCTTGTAGTTACTATTGTAATCATGTGACAGGTTTCCAAAACCAAGGATAAAATAATTTGGTACAGAGACGTAAGTGGCAAAGTGCAAAAAAAAGTCTGTGATACGTTTTTGCGGGGGGAGGGACTGGTAGGGCAGGGGCAGGAGAGGGTGAAAGCAGATTGTCCAAGTGTCTCACATATTTTCCAGACCTTGCAAGCACTTGAATATCGGGGGAAGTAAAGCAGAGAGCTGATGCCTCCCAAGATGTACTGATGCTCCTTTTTAATATAATGGGTTTAAAAGAAGTCTTCCAGGAGGGTCAAGGGCGGGACAACAGCACAGAAGATGCAACCATGATTCAGACCTATAGTTGCACAGTCTGCAAGCCCCCTCCTCACTTGTTGGAGCCCATCGGTTGAAGGCAGTGGAGCGCAAACATAGGAGACGCATGAACATTATATTTTTACGGGCCACTGCGTTCAGACTATCCAAAAGGTAAGGTTGAGGTACCCCAGGGAGGTATGAGTCGTTCAAGGGAAGCAGGATATTTGTTTTTAGGGCCTGAATGTCCATCTGGTAGGAAATTTGTCTAACCTGCTTGTTAATAACCCTTTTCCAGACTCTGAATGCAATATAGTCTGCAGTTAGTAATGATTCGTTGATATGTAGCGTTCTTATGGCTTTTACAATTTGACGGTTCCACAAATTCCCGGAGCTGGCAAGAGTTTCTTTTAACCGGGCTTTAAGCGTGTTATCTGCGGCTTTTAATATCCTTATATAGTATTTCAGGGTGTCAGCCTCACACAAAGTTGATTGTCTTTGAAGCTCCAGCTCCAGTCATAGTCTTGCCCTGTGGATGTAATTCGGGAGATGGAAGATTTTTTTATAAATGGAAACATGGGCGTGGTCGAGACTGGCCGAGCATGCACCAGGAAAGGCCTTACAATAGGCCATTGCCAGCATTTTCCCATTGATATCATCTGTATATTATGGGTGTCTCATGTCAAAATGTACCCCTAGTAGGCCAGCATTAGCATTTTTGTCTTGGATACCTGCCCGTGCTGGCACCATATACCATAGTTGCCATCTCTAATGACAATATTTACATCCAGCATGTCAAGATGTTACTCCAATATGCCAGCACCAGCATTTGCCATGGCTAGGCCATAAGACAAGACTTAGCCCAGTATGCCAGCACCACCATTTTGCTAAGCGTGCCCCATATGACAATTTCTTCTAGTGTGCCAGCACCAGCAGTTTCCCACGGGTACCCATTATGTAAATAATTACCTCTAAGATTCCAGTGCCAGCATCTTGTCATGGTTACCCCATAACCCAAGAATTGCCTCCAACATGCCAGTGTCATTATGTCAGGAATGCCATACAGTATTCCAGATCCTTCATTCTGCTATGGATGTACCATTTGTCAAGAATTACCTCTAGGGTGTCAGCACCAGCAATTTCCCTAGTGTGCTCCGTATGCCAACAACTACCTCCTATATGTAGACTCCAGCATTTTGTTATGTGTAACCCACATACTAAGGAGTACCTCCAGTATGCAGAGGCCAGCGGCAGACTAATAAGTATATATATATATATATAAATATATATACACACACATATATATACATACATACACACACACACACACTCTCTCTCTCTCACACACACACACACACGGACATTCTCTCACTTATATTCCCTCAAACTCATTCTCCCTCCCACTAACTTGCACTCTCAGTTCTACTCAATCCCAATTATTATCAATCACATATACTTACTTTTTCACTCACTTGCCCTATCACACTCTGACATGTTAAAATACATAAACACACTTACATGTTGTTTCACTCACATGCTCATATTGTACAATTCAGTAACTTACACACTGTCACACACACTCTCCCACACGTTCACATACATTCTCACTCACGCTCACTCACTGTCCCACCCACATGCTCACGGTCTTGCTTACAAGCTGTCTCACAGTCTCAGTCTGTGCTCACACACTGTCCTACTCACACTCATTAACTCCCACTCCACACACAATACACACACACCCCACGCACACTCATACATATAAGAACATTACTTTTTTTACTTACCATCAGCTGCTGCTGCATGGAGCCTGGGGCAGCTTCAAATCAGCTTCTAAAGCAGGAAACTGAAAGCCAAGGCCAGTGCAGAACATAACCAGGCACTGGCAGACTTCAGCTTTCAGCCTCTTGTTTTTCCATCTCTCCCACTCCCATCTCGTCACAGATTGGAGTGGGGTCACTGAGGAGCCTGATCCCCACCCTGCGGCGAGATATCCCACCCTATGACAAGATGGGAAAGGGTGAGGTGACCACTTGATAGACTGGTCACTCCGCACAATGCAGGGATCAAGCCTGAAGTGCCCTGGGTTACCTGTATCAGTGAGGCTGCAGTGTAGCTTTAATTAATGGGGAGGCACCAAGGCATGTCAGACTCCCGAGGTCAGGGCTGGGACTTTGTCCAATTGCTGGTGCATGCGCCTGCACCAGTCAGTTTCACCGTCTGAAGCTGTTGCTGATCCTCGCAGGCTGCAAGTTTTGTAATTTTGTTTTACATGCACCAAGAGAGACTAATGGCTATCATTCAATGTGGGTATAATCAATATGCGGCAGAAAAGAAGGAGGGCAGAGGCTTGAAGCCCATAAGGGTGAGCCGCAGGGGAACTATAGTCTCTCCCGTTAGAATGATGCCATAATGGACTAAATTATGCAGCAGTTTACTGAGGTATGAGTAAAAAAAAACAAATTATGTGACCCATTATAAAATTAAAAGCACATTAAAGGCAGAGTCTAGGTGTTAATATCGAGCTATTTTGGTATTTCAACACACATTGATGAGGAAAGGATACCAATCCTAACAATGTATTATAAGTTAAAAATACGTAACCTGGCAAGTCTTTGAATGTGAGATACTATATACTCCATGATTTTCCGTTATAGACTCTCTAGTTGTATGACATGTCCTTAAGGATGCATTCTAGTATAATACCATTGGCATTGGTAATGCAGCATCCATTTGAGTACACAGTGACGTAAAGAAGAAGAATGACATGGAGCTAACCTACATTAAGAGACAGATGTGAGCAGAGGAAAGCACCCCTTTGCACTCTACTTCATATCATGCAGACAGGGGCAGCTGAAATCTCAGTGATACAGTTCACCCCAGCCTAGCATATTCCTATGTTTTCCTGGTCCAGAGAGGAAGAGTCTTGGGTCAAGGCATGAAACATAAGCTATTAACAAGTTGGAGAGAGTTATGTTATGTTATGTTATGTTAGGGCTATTTGTATTGCGCACGGCTGCTCCAGCGAAGGAGTGTCCCGGCGCACCGACAAGGTGGCGAACCCAACACAACAGAGAACAGAAAATGTTATTAAAAAATGGGGATATGGACTTTAACATAACTCAGAAAACAGAAGGGTTTTAACGGCCTTGCGAAAGGAAAGCAAATCGCCAAGGGTCCGGAGTTTCAAGGGGAGAGCGTTCCAGAGCGCGGCTGCCCGCACCCTAAAAGAGCGACCCCCCGCCCGACTGAGTTTGAACCGAGGGGCTGCCGCTAGTTCTTGGTCCAACGAACGTAGAGTGCGGCCCGGGATGTAAGGACACAAAAGTTGGCACAGTAAGGGAGGCGGTAGGCCCTTCAAAATCTTAAAAGATATGCACAATACTTTAAAATGGATCCGCTGCCTAACGGGTAACCAATGCAAGGCTCGCAAGGTGGGACCGGCCGAGCAAAACCTAGGAAGACCTACGATTGCTCTAGCCGCTGCGTTCTGCACTCTTTGAAGTCGGGTTAGCTCGGCCTGGTTTAACCCTATAAAAAGGGAGCTGGCATAGTCCAGCCGAGCCAAAACCGTTGCTTGTACCACAAGTTGACGGGTTGCGGCATCAAAATATTTAAGAGCAGGTCGCAGATTGCGCAGGATGCCAAAGCAGCACGCCGCCGTCCTTTTGGTGTGACCAACAAAGTTGAGGGAAGGGTCCAGCCAGACACCAAGATTTTTAATCTCCGCAACCGGAGTGGGGGTGGGACCCAGCTCAGGAGGCCACCAGGTATCTCCCCATAGGTCCGTCCGCTTCCCAAAGACCATCACCTCCGTTTTTTTGGCGTTAAGTTGGAGACAGTTGGACGTCATCCAACCAGCCACCGCCCTAAGTCCTTCTCTGAATCTTGGGGCATCCACCCCAGAGTCCCCGCTGATCGTGACCGCTAGCTGGGTATCATCTGCGTATGACACCATGGTCATACCACAGAGCTTCACCACCTCAGCCAGCGGCCTCACGTAGATGTTAAACAACGTGGGACTCAGCGAGGAACCCTGCGGAACCCCAAGAGACAGAGGATGACATTTGGACTGATAGGGCGGGGACGCCACACAGAATGAACGATCCCTGAGAAACGAACGAAACCACTGGTGTGCAGTGCCGGTCACCCCTATCTCCTCAAGACGCTGCAGGAGAATTTCATGGGAGACCGTGTCAAAGGCGGCGCTAGGTCTAACAAAACAAGCGTCGCCGTTTGACCTGCATCCAGAACTGCCCGCAGGTGCTCGACCATAAATAACAATGCTGTCTCCGTACTATGGCCAGCCCGAAAACCATTCTGGGTGTCATCCAGAATGTTGGCACGCGACAGATGATCAGAGAGGAAAACAGAATGAATAGTTCTTTGGGCCTCATGATTTTTTTATATTCGGTAAATTTTCCCAACCTACCTCTCTGCAAGTCAGCGCAGGCTCCTTGATCGCCAAGTGCATACACTTACAAGGTACCAAGAATATCCAACTTGTCCTATGTAAGACTGGACTTGAGCGTAGAATCCTTCATGCTTTCTGGACCTAAATAAGTTCAAGCTTAGGACTTTGATTCACGAACAAGCTGTTTTCTTCATATTGGAAAAGGTACCTAAACCAATATGACAGCCTTTCTCTTAATGGTCCAAATTTCATTGGAAAACCTCCCTCTAGTCTCCACTGGATACAGGAAGCGGTATTTATAGCTACAAGGTGCCTGTGCAGATGCTGCTGCTACTAGCTTTATGGTTGAGTGTCTTGATATCACATCTCCCATAGTAGGCTAAATATACGGCAAACATAAGCCTATGGAGATGGCTGAATTAGTACCCCTCCCATCTCTTTTTGTCTTCTGAATTCTATTTTCATTTGACACAATACATCTTATACAAAATACCAATTTGACTGCCACGGTCCTTTTCTGCAATATATAGCGATCACAAAAAACATGGCTTATTTCTAAACATATTCTTACATCAGATGCTCTCCACACCAAACATGGCACTTCAACCTATGCGCCCCAGCACTTATGAAGAGGGCTGGGAGAGCCATCACTTTAGTACAGCATTCACTACAGTAAATGTCCCTCAGCCTCACCACATCACACCTGGAAAACAATGAAATTACTATAATTGATCATATTATGCTCAAACTTACGATACCATCTCCCTGAGGCCCAGTTCCTGTTCTTGGTGTATGTGGGTGCTGTTCCTGGCTCCCTAATTTCACTTACACCTGCTTCACTCCTGGGGGCTTCAACCTCCACCTGTGTAATCACAAAGCACATTCTTCATTCGGCCCCTAGGTCCAGTCTCTATCGCCAACCACTCGTCAGTACACAGAGCCATAGAAACCCTCTCTACCTCACTCTCAACTCATCATCAATAACTGCAAATCTAACCATTTCCTGTCATGTATGAATCTGCATGCAGAGGCCCCCTAGCACTATACCTACATTTGTTGCAAATACTCTCACGACTCCGTTCGATATAAGGGCACCAAATCCAGGTTGCTCTTGCCTCACTCATCAACTCCACCTCTTTCTAGCTTCAAAGAATACTTCGCAGTCAGTTTTCAACTATACTGCAATCGGCCCTAAATCTAGGCACTAATTTCTACAGGCCTCTGTAGTTGTAAGAAATCCAAAAACCCTCAACAACTACATGGATATAAATCAGGACTAAACTACTAGTCTGCCCTTAGGTCACAAACCCCTTCTAACAGTGGATCAATAGCAACAGAGTTTTCAGCAAATTATTACAGAAGAAGGTATTGTGAACACTGTTCCTTAATATGTACAGTTAGTGCATGTTGGAAATTACCAACTTTTACATGATATTTCCCTAGGTGTTTTGCCCTCACTACCTCTATTTTTGCAGGGACTTGGTGCGCTCTACTCCTCCTAATCCGTGTTAAAGTGCCTTTGCTCTGTCCCATTTAAACATATTAAAATGGTCATCAATTAATTGGCACATTTAATTTACTTATACGTTCATGGTATATGGTACGGCTTTTACTCAAGGCCTGTAAATCAAATGCTATAAGTGGGCTGCAGCTCTCATTGTGCCACCCTCCAAGGTATCACTGAAAAACATGTCGTGGGCATGCCATTACAGCGTTTAGGGCAGTTTTAAACTGCAGTTTCAACCTGGCAATTTAAACCTTTTGTCAGGCCTAAACCTTCCTTTTAGGTCGTATCTAGACAGTGCTTGCGCTGTCTCTTCAAGACATGTGAATACTTTGTAGGCTTACAGCGCCCCCCCCCCCTGCCCCCATTGCTTTTCATTTCTTTATTTCAGTCTCCTTTAAAAATCATTGCTTCCAAGTAGTTAGTCTTTCCTATTTGTCCCTCCTTTTCGTCGGTTGTTCACTCCCACAGAGCAGCTCCCCAGAACTTGTATGTAGACTTCCACTTGTCCCATTTTCGTTACTGACTCAGGAACTATTTTTTTTTTTAATTCTGAAAGAACTCGCCACACGAGCGTTAGTGTTTTGTTTGCCTTGATCAGTGCGGCACTCGCGTCACAGCACTGCGCTTCATCTTTCAGCGTGGCGGCTGGGCACCTTTCTATTCTTCTGCACGGCACCCGCTTGTTCTTGAGATGAAAGCATACAGTAGGGAGTTTTCACAAGCACGACCTATTTGTTTCAAATTCCTCAAATGTTTAAGCTCAACAAACCACAAGGACATGACTGGCATTGCTTCTATAACAGGGCTCTAGAACCCACCCCTGGCTTCCATGTTTGTATCAGAAAGTAGGGGAGTTATGCACGCTGATCCCACAGACCTGCATTTAAAAACAAGCATTTACAATGCAATGGTCTCGGCATTATTAAAGGTAGAGCTATTGGCATTTCTCATGACATTTTTTTTTTCATAATACATAAATGGCATTGTCATTTACATTGCCAACAGCTTAATCGTTAAATAAATGGAATTGTCATTTACAATGCCAATAGCTTAATCGCTCGCAAATGCATGACCTATTACATTTACACCCACACAGAGCCACCCACACAGAGCCACCCACACAAAGCCACCCACACACACATACAGAGCCACCCACACAGAGTGATTCACATAGAGCCACTTACTCAGAGCCACCCTCACACAGACAGAGCCACCCACACAAAGAGCCACCTACAAAAAAAAGCTATACACACCTAGAGCCACCTACAAAAAAAGCTAACCACACAGAGCCACACACACAGAGCCCCCCCCACACACACACACAGCCCCCCACACACACATAGGCCCCCCACACACACAGAGCCCCCCCACACACACACAGAGCCCCACACACACAGAGCCTCCGCCACACACAGAGCCCCCCCCACATACACACAGCCCCAGCCACACACACAGAGCCCCACACACAGAGCCCCCCCACACACACACAGAGCCCCCCCACACACACACAGCCCCCCACACACAGAGCCCCCCCACACACAGCCCCCCCACACACACACAGAGCCCACCCCCCCACACACAGAGCCCACCCCCCCACACACAGAGCCCCCACCCACACACACAGAGCCCCCACACACACACACAGAGCCCCCCCCCCACACACACAGAGCCCCCCCACACACACAGAGCCCCCCCACACACACAGAGCCCTCACACACACAGAGCCCCCCACACACACACACAGAGAGCCCCCCACACACACCGAGCCCCCCCACACACAGAGAGCCCCACACACAGAGGCCCACACACAGAGCCCCCCCACACACAGAGCCACACACACACACAGAGCCCCACATACACACACACACACACAGAGCCCCACACACACATAGCCCCCCCACACACACAGAGCCCCCCCACACACACAGAGCCCCCCACACACACACACACATCCCCCTCCACACACAGAGCCCCCCACACACACACACAGAGCCCCCCCCACACACAAAGCCCACCACACACACACAAAGCCCCCCCCCACACACAGAGCCCCCCACACACACAGAGCCTCACACACACACACAGAGCCTCACACACACACACACACACACACACACACACACACACACACACACACACACAGCCACACAAACACACAGGAGAGCAAGCACAGCCAGGGGGCAGGAGAGCAAGCACAGCCAGGGAGCAGGAGAACAAGCACAGCCAGGGAGCAGGAGCACCAGGGGGCAGGGGAGCAAGCACAGCCAGGGGGGGCAGGGGAGCAAGCACAGCCAGGGGGCAGGGGAGCAAGTACAGCCAGGGGGCAGGGGAGCAAGCACAGCCAGGGGGCAGGGAAGCAAGCACAGCCAGGGGGCAGGGAAGCAAGCACAGCCAGGGGGCAGGGAAGCAAGCACAGCCAGGGGGCAGGGAAGCAAGCACAGCCAGGGGGCAGGGAAGCAAGCACAGCCAGGGGCAGGCGAGCAAGCACAGCCAGGGGGCAGGGGAGCTCGCTACCCTCCATCCAACGCCGAACCCAGAGGGGGTGGGGGAGCGAGGGAGGTGTTGGGAGGGGGTAGAGAGTAGCCTCCCTTCTTATGTCCTCACTGCACAGTACAGGAGTGAAGGCCCCGTGCCCAGAGCAGATTTTAAGACACTTTTACATGATTAATAAAAGTATTAACTGAACTTTAAACCATTTTCAGCACTGTGAGCCTCGCTCATTCACTAATGTGCTGCATACGTCACGCTGTTATCAGACGCCATATCCGGCGCCACCATACAGATGTTATCAGCACAGAACACAAAGGCACGTGCTTGGGGTGCGCGCAGCAGTGCGTAAATGATCGACACTGAATACCGGACAGTGAAAACTGGTGAGCTGCAGACTGTTAACAACAAACACTGAAGTACAGGCAGGTTTCATAATTAGAAAGTGTGTGGGAGAAAAATAACTATAACCAGGTTTTGTGGAACTAGAATGTTGTTTTTGGACCCAGCCTAAGTGTCTGTAAAGAGAGTTTATTTTATACAATTTCTTTTATATTATGCTAGTAAATGGATTGATAGTTATTATAAATACATCTATTGTGTGATTTTGCGATGGTAATATGTCGAGTAAATAAATGGAATGAAAACAGAGAACACAGTCTGCAGCTGCAGGAACAAACGGCCATCTGCAGTTGTCGCGCGCCACTTGCGCCCTCACTCAGTCCTGTTGCGCGTGGAAGAATTTCCCACAGAACTCCTGACAAACACAATGACGTTTGGGAAACCCCCTAGATTTGCATACCACTTCCGGTAGGTCCGCATGGCCCCAGAAGGTGTCACCGCCCGCCAGTTGCCTCTAGCACTTCGCTCGCCAGCCAGCCTTGTCCTCATTAAAGACTGTCCTAGAATAAGACGTCACGGGCGGTGGGGAGGGCTGCGTGCTGATTGGATACACAAGTGAACGCGATACATCACTTAGATCAGGGCATGACTTGTTCACCTTTAATCATCAGGATGGCTTACAACTTCTGATTGGTGCCAGTGGCACACTGGGAAGCCCGCCACACCGAAGAGGGCACCACGGTGGAACCAGCGGTGCACCAGGTGCAACACAATGGTGACAGCACCACATCAGGACCAGCGCCACACCCAGGGGGCTGTGGCACGTGGAAGACCACTCAAATAGGCGTGATACCTCAGGGCATGCGCTTCAGTAGAGTGGTTTTTGGCACACAGGGCCTACACCACACGGGGTTTTACACCTCCCAGGTAAAGATTCCACACACGGCCACGTGCCACTCCTAGCCTGTTATATTACAAAGGTCCTGACCCACACTGAAGTGGCCTGTAGCACGCAGGGCCTACACCACCCCGCGAATTCCTCAGACCGGACTGTAATAAACCACGCCTACAGATTCATCACAACAAGGCTTGTGGGGCCCACAGCTCAAAGTGTAACACACACCACAATGCTGCCTGCACCACACTCGTAGATTTGTCGGACCAAGCCCCCAGCACAATACAAGGACAGTGCACGCCCCCATGCCCCCCCGAGGCCTGCACAACAGTGAGGTGACCGGCTCAGCGACACAGGCGGGTGTACACCACTGGGGCTGTGTCTCACCAACTGGCCTGTCACATAAGGCCCACACCACTCCCGAGAATACACCAAATCGGATTGTAAACACACCTGCAGATTCATCACAACAAGGTTTGCAATGCATCACAAGTGTGTATCTCACTGGGGCCCACAGCTCAATGTCACACTCAGCACACTGCTGCTGGCGCCACACCCCCTGTGCCACAAAAGGCCTCCCGGAATGCACCACACCGAATATAATTTATAAATCACACCAGGAGATTCGACACAAGGCCACATGGGTGCACCATACCGCCGGGGTACACAGCACCGTGCAACATGCATCAGGGTCATACGCCACATCCAAAGATTTGCCCTTCCAGATCCGTACAACACTTTTGGCGGGGGTTGTGGGTGGGTGGGGAGGGGGTGTCAAGGAGGGGGGGGGGCCTGAGCACACCACCGAGACCTGCTGAACTGGTGGAGCAAACCCTACATGTGACATGGGTCGAACATGGGTCAACACTACTAGCTGTGCTCCACTCACCACTGAAGGGCGTGGGCACAACACAGAGGCCTGCACCATACTGGGAAATGTAGCGCATTGAAAACGTCTATTGCAAATTTAAGGCGCCAACAGCACCTCGCAGTAGTGTGTCGTACGGTAGTGCAGAGACACACTGGCCCGGAGCAGCGGAGACACCCTCCTTACGTCAGCGGAATCTATCCGTGCACTACAGATAGTGAAAGGGGCGGGGCTCCGGGGAGAGAAGAAGCTTGCGTGCCTGACATATTTCTGAAGAAAAACCTGTATGGGAAGATACATCTGAAGTGGAAACGGGCTCGGCAGGCTCAGAGTCATGACAGCTCTGAGCTGTCACTGTACGGCACGTGTGCTGCTGGGTGGTGCTTCCGTGCACTGTGCATGCTTCAAGGCACGCAGTGTACAGGGGCACCACATACAGCTTTCAGCAGCTGTGCTGCACCGCCATCAGAACCGCTCCAAGCGGGACACTCCCGTAGTTAGTGTTCACTCACCTTGGTACCAGCTATGGTGGTTCCGGGGATGGCCCCAGCCTGGAAGCAGAGCTCCGACGTTTTCTTTTTGAGGATGAAGGAGAGTGTAAAGTCTGGGAGGCAAGCGCCGCCATTTTCGCATTCGGGGGCGTGTTTTTTGGTGAGTGACGGATGACGACACAGATAGAAAGAACGCAAAAAACACGCCCCAAATCCAAAAAAGACGGGGCTTAAAGGGAGTGACGCCCCTCTCCTCCAATGGCTGGCCAGCATTTACGAGGCCAGCCAATGGAGAAGAGGGGCGGGTTCAAGCCCCCTAACTAAAAGACATTAAATTTTCGGACCAAACTGCGCAAGCGCAGCCTGCGGTCCTCGACCTAACAATGCTAACAGCGCCTAAACTGCAACTCGCAGTTTATGTATCCAAATATTTTGCGTGCATTACGTGAAATAGGCACAAAAACGTTCACCAAAACACTGCAACAGCAGTTCTGCGCCCCACAAGGCCATGACTCTATAACGGGTCCCTCGAAATCGGAGCGGCCCAGGCATGAAAGGGGCCGCATAAAAACGAGAAGGGTAGGAGCCTTGGTAGGTAATGGCTGGGCAGTCTGTCATCACCCAGGTCAGCAAAAAGGAGGCGAACAGCTCCCTGCAGGAGAAAGGTAAGCGACTCTACAACCTACCAATTATAGGGGTCCCTTTATCACACACCTACCACTCCCCCAATTGGTCCTCCTTTATAGCAACTGTAATAGCTCACTTTCTACCGAGGCCACCTGACAACTAGGGATACATATATATTTTTTTATTATTTTGCGAGATGGGGATGGGTATAACTTTAATGCCTTTTGCCCTTCATGTGGATCTCAATTTGTCCTAGGTTAGGTTTGTTTGAGTAAGTTACCCTATGAAGACTCGGGCCCGCGCAGAAAAATAAAATATATTTATTTTACTCGGGAATACAGTACCTTCATTACAATGCAAAATTTTGACAGTGCATTTTAATATAAACATAGCCATAGCATACTGTTTTATTGTACATTATTATTTTGTTCTCTAGAAGAGAAACAAAATGGTTACTTAACAGTAGTAGTAGTTTTGCAGCTTGAAGAATTTTCTGGATTCACATGCTGTGCATTATGCCGCCATATAAACATAGCCATAGCATACTGTTTTATTGTACATTATTATTTTGTTCTCTAGAAGAGAAACAAAATGGTTACTTAACAGTAGTAGTAGTTTTGCAGCTTGAAGAATTTTCCGGATTCACATGCTGTGCATTATGCCGCCACCTAGTGGTTGGGCCTGGAATAGTCTTTTTTTTTTCTTTGGGTGTTGTCGACCACCATTTGTGGCCAGGTGTGTGATGTCAGATGGTGCCCTGGAGGCCGTTGTACGTGGTGGCCATCTTCGGATTATTTTTTCTGTTTGTGTTTTAGTATACAGTCCTTTAGATGGTTCTTCATAATGTTTATTATATATATTTTTTTCCCACCAGGATGGGTGGGTCGCATGTGAATCCAGAAAATCATTCACGCTCCAAAACTACTCCTACTGGTAAGTAACCATTTTGTTTTGCAGCCTGAA
Source organism: Lissotriton helveticus (assembly GCF_964261635.1). Lineage (NCBI taxonomy): Eukaryota > Metazoa > Chordata > Amphibia > Caudata > Salamandridae > Lissotriton > Lissotriton helveticus. The sequence goes on along the minus strand of NC_136062.1, from coordinate 245,576,926 downwards.
TCCTTTTCTGCATTCACACGCTGTGCATCAGATTATGTAGCGGTTTCTCCCATCTTGTGGAGGCTGAGGTGAGAGGAAGATTTTGCGAACAGGTGTTGAAGTACTTTCTGTCCAATTTGCGCTTCCTTATTAATGTGTATGTCCACACAATAATGCTTGGTGAATGTGTGTGATGCCCATGTAGCTGCTGCACATATAGGGTCTATGGGCATGTTGGCCATAAAAGCTAGGGTTGCTCCTTTCGTTCTAGTGGAGTGAGCTGTTGGTCCCAGTGCTAATTCTTCTGTAGAGGTGGTATAGCATAGTTGGATGGTTTGGACTATCCATCGTAAGATAGTTGCCTTTGTGACTGGCGCTCCTGTGTTTGTATGCACATAGGTAATAAACTGTTTGGGCTTTCGGATTTGTTCCGTTTTTTGTAAATAATTCAGCAGTGCTCTCCTTACACCAAGGGTATAGAGGCTGTTTCCTCCTTTTGTTTGTGGGTTTTTGAAGAAAATCAGAAGGAGTATAGTCTGATCTAAGTGATATTTGGATATAACCTTTGGTAGGAATTGTGTTTTTTTTTTTTTAAATAACCTTGTTCTTGTGGATCTTCATCTTTGGACCCTGTATGGTTAATGCCTGTAACTCACTTACTCTTCGTAAAAAAGTAATGGAAATGAGAAAGGCTGTTTTTAAAGTGATGTGTTTTAAGTTCTGCTTTATGGGCTCATATGGTTTTGTCACGAGTTGCGCGAGCACTGTGTTTAGACTCCACATGGGAACTGGTGAGGTTCTAGGTGGTGCAATTCGTTTGGATCCTTCTAGGAATCTTTTTATGACAGGTCTTTTGAAGAAACGTTTGCATGTTTTTCCTCTTGTGTATGCCATGATAACAGCGAGGTGTACCTTTATGCTTAAGTAGTTGATGTATCTGTCTAAGAGATGAGTTAGATATATGATCACTGTTTCTTATGATTTGATAAAGTTCATTTGATTGTTGGCTGTTCGCCAAGTGGTGTATTGCTTCCATTTAGCAGAATAGCATTTTCTTGTAGTTGGTTTTCTTGCCTCTTTTAAAACTTCTGTTGTTCGTTGAGGCAGGTTGAGGTGAGCAAATTCTACATCTTAAGGTGCCAAGCCGCTAAGTGTAGCATTGTTGGTTCTGGGTGAAAGATTTAGCCCTGTTGCATTGTCAACATATCCTTGTCTGCTCTGATCTGGATTATTCATCCCTCGGACATTTCAAGCAGTGTTGAGTACCATGTCTATCTCGGACATTGTGGGACAATGTGAATCAGGTTTGTTCCTATTTGTCTTGCTTTTTCTAGTACTCTTTGGATTAGGGGTATCGGTGGAAAGGCATATGCAAATATCCCTGGCCAATTTAGTGACAGGGCATTCCCTTTTAACAGGTGCTGAGGAAACTTCGAGGCAAAGGACTGGCATTCCCTGTTCTGTATTGTTGCAAACAGGTCTATCACTGGTGTCCCCCAGATTTTAAAGACGTATGGTACTGTTTTGCTCTTCAATTCCCACTCGTGGCAGCAGCTGTTCTGCTTGCTCAGCAGTTCTGCTGGTGTGTTGTATACTCCCAGTAGGTTTATCGTTTGCAGACTGATACCTTGAGGTATTGCCCAATGCCAGATCTGTTATGCTAGCTTGCTTAGCGGAAATGATCTTTTAACTCCCTGTAGAACATTGTGGTGGTGTTGTCCGTTTGAATCTGGACAGTTCTGTTTTGAATGCGTTTCTGAAACGCTTTCAATGCTAGGAATACTGTTTTCATTTCCAAGTAATTAATGTGTTTTATGGAACCTTGCTTGTTTCATTGGCCTCGTACTTTTAGTCTTTTGAATGCCCTCCCCATCCATTGAGGGACGCGTCTGTTGTTATTGTCACAGAAGGAGTTGGGTTTTTGAAAGGTCTCCCTTGTGCTAAGTGGCTGGATGCCCACCATTGTGTTTCCGCTTGCAGCTTGTGCGTAACAACCACTTGATCCTCCCAACTCCCTGTGGCTTGAGACCAGTTGTTGGTGAGTCATTCCTCGAAGGGGCGCATAAGTAGGCGGTCCTCGAAGAGGCGCATATGTAGGCGTGCATGAGGGATGAGTGGGATGCATGATGCCATCATGCCTATGAGTTTGCTGCCTCTCCTCACTGTCAGAGATTGCCCCCCAGTGGTAGAGGGAGGTCTCCTGTTTGATAGCTTGTATCCGTTGTTTGCGTCGGGTAGGCCCGTGCGTTCTTTGAATTTAGCCTTGCACCTAGGAAAATCTTTACTTTTTCTGGCCTTGTAGACGATTTTATGTGAGTTATGGAGAACCCTAGCTTTTGCAGCGTGTGGATAGGTGTTTGAACGTGACTGAGACATCTTTGTTTTGAGCCTGCCTTTATGAGCCAGTTGTCCAAGTAGGGGTAGGCGTGCATTCCCTCCCTTCCAGGTGTGCGGCGACTGCAGCTAGGCACTTGGTATAGACACATGATGCAGATTTTATTCCAAAAGGTAGAACTTTGAACTGGTAGTATGTTCCGTTGTGCAGAAACCGGAGATCTTTTCAGTGGTTCTTGTTCATAGGCATGTGTAAATAGGTGTCTTTGAGGTCTATTGTTGCCATGTAATCCCTTTTTGAATTTGTGGTATTATCTCTTGGAGAGTACTCATTTTGAAGTGTTGTGTTAAACTGAATTTGTTTATGAACCTTAGGTCCAGAATTAGTCTTAGTGATAAATCCTATTTTTGGAAAAAGGAAATACGGTGAGTAATTTCCTTTGAAAAATTCCAATCTTGGCACCAATTGGATTGCTTGTTTTGCAGCAGGTCTTAGATTTCTGCATTAAACTGTTTGGAACTTCTTTATCCTTGGTGGGTTTGAAGTTGGTGTTTTTGTTCATTCTATGCAGTACCCGTATTTTACCAAATTTAAAATCCATTTGTCTGTGGTGATTTTTCTCCACTGTTGTTGGTATTGTGTTATCAATCCTCCCACTGGTGTTGTGTGTGGGGCTTTGTCCCTATAGGAGTCAATTAGAGCCATTTCCTCTTCCTCTTTAGGTCTGGCCTCTGCCTCTTCCTCAAAAGGACTGCTTGAGCAGTTGCTGCCAACCTTGGTATCCTGTTTGTTGGCTTGTCTGTTGGCCAATCCCCTGGCCTTGTTGTTGGTGTGACATTTGCTGACTCTGCACAAATGCTCCTCTTCCTGTGGGTTTTCCGCTGTTAAATCCACCTCTTTTGGAGCTCCCATTGCTCTTACAGTCTCAATATTTTTTTGAATTGTTGGAGTGATTCGCCCACCTACTTACCAAATAGCGCTTCCCCTGTGAAAGGCCTGTTATTGATGGAAGTTTGAACTTTCTGCTTAAATCCCGAATTTCTAAGCCAGGTATGCCTTCTCAAGGTGGTGCCTGTGCACAAGTGTCTGCTGTATCTATTGCAGATTTAAGGCATGTGTTGGCGATGTTCTTGCCTTCCAGTACAATAGATTTTCCTCTTTTCCCGTCTTCCTCTGGAAGCTTGTTGATGAGCTCTTCAATCTCATCCCATTGCTGGTGTCCATATCTGTTTAGTAGGGCATTCGAGTTTCGATGCGCCACTGCGTCGCTGGCTCCTTTTCCATCTTCCTGCCCACCTTGTCCATCGGATTGCTTTCCTTTTCTGGGGGTGGGTCACTGTTAGAGATGGCATTTACCCTTCTCCTGGCTGTGGTTACGATGATGGAGTCAGGTACAGTGTTCCTTTGAATATATTTAGGGTCCTTGGAGGAGGCTTGGTACTTTTTCTCAACCCTAGATGTTACCCCTTTACGTGAGGCAGGTTCTTTAAAGGCTTGCTTGCCTTGGTCTAGAATGCTTGGTAGCATTGGCAAGTATGGAGTCCTCTTGTTGGCTGGGGATAATATCTCTAGAAGGAAACATGTATCACCCTTCTCCTCTTGGAGGGGGACTCCGAAAGTGTCTGCACCCTTTTTCACCAGGCAGTTATAGAAGGCTAGATCATCTGGTGGTGATGCCTTCGAGGGATAGCAGCAAATTTCCTCTTCGATACTTTCAGTGTCAAGGTCATTCCATGTGTCCTCGAAATTCTCTGAGGCATCATCCTCTTTAGGAGCGTCTGTGAATTCCTCAAGATCTTCCTCTCGAGGTTCTGGGGTTGGGGGCGATTCGAAAACCTTCTCTTCCTCCCCTCCCCTTTGGAGTCTTACGCCCCTTCGACGTTGACGTTGTCTGTTTCAGTAGCTGGGACTTTTGGAATTCGCAAGTCTTTCAGCTAAGTGTCGAACTCTTTCTTCTGGAGAAGAGTTGCCATTTCGGCTTCGAGTCGTTGTCTTTTCGACCTCGAGGGCTCTCTCGGCGTTAGAGGCCGGAGACTTTCTTTTCCTTGTTTGCACTTGCCTCTGCTTTTTGATGGAGTTGTGCTACACTTCGGGGTTTCGTGTTCGCCCCTTGTCTTCGGCGACTTGTGCCATTCTCCTTCGACGGTCTCCTTTGGTAGGGTTCCTTGTGGCTCTTTTGATCACGGCTGACCTTCGATAGCCTTTTTCTTTGGTGTCGAGGCTGCCTTAGGCTGGGCTTTGCTGTTGTGGCCCTTCGGTTCTGGCGGATGTGTATGGTGTCTCACCTTATCCTTCTTCCCTGTATCGACTGTTTTCTTGTGGGAGTGTGGTTTTTCAGAGTCTTCTTCCAGAATTTCGACATCTGAACCTTTGTGCATCGATTCTGCTGGAACTCCTTGGTTCATCACTGAAGAGGCCTAGGTCCTTCAGTGAAATCTTCTTCGAAGTCTGTGACATCATTGCGTACTGGGCTTCTCTCCGCTTTAGGCGTGTCCTCGGCTGGAACACCGCACAGGCCTCACAGTCCTTGTCCTTATGGTCCTTCAGCAGGCAGAGATTGCACATGTCATGTGGGTCGCGTTGTGCGAACTTGTGGTGGCACTCGGGCAGAATTTGAAGGGGGTATTTTCCATGTCCCCTACCTCGTCATTTGTCAACCCTTGTTGTCCCTTTGTGTCATTCTCAGAGTTCTGTCCTTCTCTCCGGTGTCGATGGATTGTACTCAAATGATCGTCTTTTCTCTTCTTTTCAGGGCGTTTCCTGAATTTTCTTCCAGAGCCTCTTATCTTGCTTCCAGACCCAACTGCGAAAAAAAGAATCTGAAGGTGGCTACGACGCACAATGACCTCCAGGGCGCCATCTGACGGCACACACAGTTGGAAGTCCCTGGCACCAAATGGTGGTTGACAACGCCCAAAACAAGCACAAAAAAAAAAAGACTATTTCAGGAAAATACCAATATATCTGTATATGTATTTCATTGTATAGTATGGGTGTCATGTCTAAGAGTTCAAAGGTCAGAAGATTTGTCACTCGGGGCACAATGAACAGAGAAATGGAAATGGCTGTGAGCACAAATATTCCCCACGTACGATGACTTAGAAGCGGATTTACTTTTGGCCTGGGAAAAAGAGCTAAACGATAAAATTTTTAGACTTATGAATATTTTGATTGAGAACGCTGATCGTAAAGTTACAAAAACAGCCTTGGAAATGGACATTTTAGAGAAAGAGATTGTTGATCTTAATAGTAGAAATCCTAGTGAGATATGAAGATGATATTAAACAACGTATATTCCCTTCTCCCCCCCTTTTTTTAGACACATGTTATCTGGGACCACATACAGGTTTTACCTGGAATGTGGTGAACTGGTCTACAGAGATTTGTGCTTGGTGAGTGGCATCTTTGCGTACTATCTGATACTCCTCAGACTTTGTCCAAGGAGGGGTGTTTGTCACTCTATTTTAAACAACTACACCTATTAAGAGTTGTGTGATAATAAGTCACCGACTAACTAATGTGAACTACTTATGTGGACTATGTGGTTCTCCGCTATTCTCATTCCTCTGCGACAAGTTTGGCTTTGTTGTTCTTTGATGCACTGCTTTCCTTCTCACTAAACATAATTTGTTTTGATCACTAGGTGAATTTTTGGTGATTCTTGGCCTTTGGTTTTCACTCACTTCTAAGTTTTTATGTTCACACAAAACTTGGGTTTTGATTTCTGAACATTGCTATATATTATCGAATGGAGTTGAACATTATTTGAGTGTATGCATATATTTTGTTGTTGTAGCCCTGAGACAGCCGTGAGGTGATTTTCCCCAAGACGAAACACGTGTCGGCTATTGGCTACATTTGGTGAAGTCATCTATACCAACTCACCACTAAGAAGTCATGTGTGATACATCTACAATTGGGATAAGAATAAAGGAAACAAGAAAATAAAGAATACTACTTTTTGAGAATACCTTGAATCTGGAAACTTTATTGGACTGATAGTCTGATATGATTCAATTTTAAATGTTAATCTGTTCTTTGCTCGGGAGCGATATTTTGTTTACTGTTTATCCACTGTGTACTTTCTGGTCACAGAGAGTTGTTGGGACGTGGGTGGCCGTTTCCATTTTGTTCCCTTGAGCAACCTTGAAGCTATTTGGTCTTATTGTTACTCAAATATTAATTTTGCGCAAAGTGTAACCTAGCCACGCTTCGAAGTTTACAGAGAAATGGACAGATATGATGGTGGTAGCTGCAGCGAGTGGTGTGTTTTTGTTTGTTTTCTGCTGCTCATGCTGTATCTGCTGTTTGTGTGACTAGCAGTTACAGACGAAAACAGGTAGAGCAGATATATGCCCCCACTTTGTCTTGCATTCAAAGCACCCTTCTTGTACATCCAGAGAGGATCAGTATCCTGGAAATTAGGCTATGCTTGTGTGTGACGCGAGCCCTGCGTGGTAAGGTTTTTTTCAGTTCTCGGAACCTGATCACCTTGTAGAACATCTGCAAAAGTGCCCGCTACATGATTTACTTTCTGTTTAGGTCTGTTCTATTATTTAGGAGAAGCTGCTCACAAATAGATTGGTGAAGGTTTTCTGGTTTTCCATTCCAAATGTTGTGCCTCACATCCCTATATCTGACCGTTTAATGACTCGGTTGACAAAAGGCTAAAAGTCTATGTGCTATAAATGTCCTATGAAAAATCAGATCATTTTCAGATATGTTGTTGGTAAGTGGTTTAATGCACGCTCGGGTCGTGCTGCAGATTAGATACCATCTTTACTGGTTCCATTGGTAATCTCAAGGGCAGTCTGAACTGGTCCTGTAGCCTTCTTCAGAGTCAGAGTACAAATTAATGATTCCATGTGAACAAATGCTATCAAACAAGTGCATCAGTTTTATTCTGAAAGTCACAAATAACAGCTTTAACATTCCAGGTTCATGAGCTAAAAATTAAGCATCAATCTGCGCGAACGTAAATTTAGAATTCTATGGGATCAATAGGACTACGGTCTTTAGTCGTAAATTGTTTACATCTGTTTGCAGAGTAACCCCTGTGGGAATACGGTTCATAGGTAGGTCAAAAACAGCCTGGCACAGTATCGTTTTTAGCCATCCCTGTATCTGCATGCTGCTTATTTCTTAGATTTGTTCACAAGCAGGACCAGCATTCCTACCAGATGTCAAGGGGTTTTACATGGCCCTAGAGCCCCTGCCGTGTAGGAGACTCTCCACCATCATTCATGGCAGCTTTGTTTATCCCCAGTATCTTTGTATACCTATGATGTAGTTTAACTGAGTGCCCAGGGCAGATATCTGGGCAGTCCCCAGCAAGCCACACTAGATTGAATGGGTTCCTATCATGTTGAAAATACCCTAATGTAGATGCCCATCTCTGTTTGCGTATTAAGCGTTTTAAAAGCTTTGGATCACATTAGAGATTTCATTTCTGCATTTTTAGGTCTGGCTTGATAGTACAGCTGTCTCCAAGAAGTACTGTAAGGTTGAGTGGCGTTAAGTTAGTGTTTTACTTATTAAATATGATAATATAATTATATGCAATAAAAAACCAAGAGGAAAAAAAACATGAGTTGTACAAAAATGTAAAACAGAGCAATTTATTAGCAGGAATTTACTCAAAAACAATGCACCCAACACCACTCCAGTCAAACCAAAACTACTCAATGGCACCACTTTACTTTACAGGAATTCACCCAAGGCCACTCTATGACTCTCTCAACAACACTCTACATCACACTCTACCAAACTACAAACCTACTCGACAACACTCAATGCAAATCCCGCTACAGCACACCATTGTACTTTACCCCATTCTATTCTACAACACACTAATAAACTACAAATCCACACTATGACACTCTACATCACTATAACACACCATGCTACTCCACTAAACTCAACGCTACTCATCTTTACAACAGGCTAATCGACTCTATGCCATTCCACTCTCCTACACTACTCCAAGCTATGCCACTCCACTCTCACAATCTACTCCACTCTAGGCCAGTCTACTGTACAACACTAACTCCAATCTACACAACACCCTTTACATGACTCAACTCTGCTCTACAACAATCCACAATGCTCTAAAACACTCCACAACACTCTACTCCACTATCAATCTTTTCCCCTCAACTCTACACCCTTTCACTATATAGACACGGTCAGCTGCGGCCCGTGGAGGGAGTTCGGTGGGGCAGGGAGGCGGTGCGGGGGAAGGGCACGGTGGGGGGTGGTAAACAACAGAATATGGATAATTGCAGGTAAGTAAACAATTTAATAAATAAAACGAATTTCGTAGCGCACGCTGCATCGCATTTTGAGATGCAGGGCGCGCTACGAAATTCGTTTTATTTAATAAATGGTTTACTTACCTGCAATTATCCATATTCCGTTGTTTACCACCCTCCACCCTGCCCCTCCCCCGCACCGCCTCCCTGCCCCACCGAACTCCCTCCATGGGCCGCGGCTGGACACAGTACTCTCTACACTACACTGCACAAAACTACACACCACTCCATAGCACACCATACCACTCAAATCAACTCTACAGCACTCTACTCCACGCCACTCCATAACATGACACTCTAATCAACTTTAGAACACTTCACTCCTCGCCCCTTTACACCAATACCTTTTTACCTATACTGAATAGCAGCCACACTAATGTACGACACAGCTAAAACATATTGGCAAAGCCATAGGCGAGACCTATTAGCTATACCAATGCTTGTTAATACTTGTAAGTCACCCTATTGGTAGCCCCTAAATGCCCATAGGGGAGGGTGCCTGGTATTTAAAAAACTGGTGATATAAGTCTGCGTGGTCGATTCGCACATGGGGCATTTATGTGAGGCAGTGCCGAAAATCCTATGTAGCCGCGTTGGAGTTGGATACATACATTGACCATAATTAAATTGTAGCAGTTCCAGACATGCGTTTAACGAAACCTTGGGAATTCAACCCAGGATATTAGACCACTCCTTCTACAAGTCCTGGCTCCATCAGAGCAGGATGGCAGATAGTGTAAATTCCATCCTGTGTCTCTTGTGGCTCCACCTGAGCAGTGCATGCAACGCGGCCTGTGTCGGACTCGCACTCTGGGCCACCCTGAACACGGTCTATCGCTCCTCAAAGCACCACGTGCGTCAGGAACTGCCACGATTGAAGCACGTGCACCTCACGGAGGACCTCAAACGTGAGGGGAAAGTCCCTGATTCAAACAACTGCCCAAGAATCCTGTTTTCAATGCAGTTTATTGGCCACTAAACCAATCACAGCGAAGTTGAGTAAACACCAGAGAGGGAGATCCGGAAATATGGCACTGTGCAGAGCCTGGGAGTAATTTAAGCATGGGAATCTATGAAAGATCCAAGGCTTTGGAAAAATTGGAACAATATACATTTTATGACTCTTTTTTCCTGTTTTAAGTGTCTTTAGGATTTAGATTTGCATAGGTATTTTCTTTTTTAATTAAAACATATGGATATTTCTTGTTGATTTCTTACTGTGTTCACGTTCATTATTTGCTTCATTGTAAGCTCCCAAAAGAGGTGCCTTGCTTCGACCTGATAAGAAAAGGAGCGAGTTTCTTTTGGAGCAGGGTCTTTTGCACAAGATACAAACCCGGTGCTAGCTAGGGCAAGTTTGAGTTCACCCATCTCACTCACTGAAGGCTACCTATGGGATGTGACTGTGGTGAAGGATAAACCATTCGGCAGAAGATTGCGAATACAAAGGATGCAAGACATGAGGATGCAGAGTCCAAGATGTGTCCTGGCGTGAGCCGCGGGTGGCACCAGCATTGGAATCTTGCAAAGGGTTAGATGCTGCACCGGATCCCGCGGCACGATGAGCTCCCATCATTCTAACTTTATTGTGCTAAATGAGAGGCTCCATCTGCTCAAACCCAAGGATCTGCGAAGGGAGGAAGGAGAATGCATGAGAGACAGATGGAGACAGAGCAGCAAGAGGAAGGAAGGTGGGGGCGAGGTAGGATGAGGCGGAGGGTGGAGGTGCGAGGACGAGCAGGCAGGATCCAGGAAGGAACTGCGGTGGGAGAGAGCACTGGGGGGTGTTTGGAGGAGGACAAAAGCAGGAGGGAAGAACAAGCATTGGAAATGCAATAGGTCTCGCAGCATTAGAGTTAGTGCTTTTAGAATTGTTTATGGGTTTTTGTGTAAATCTTTAGCATTTTTGTTTCCTGTAGCCAATGCTAAAGAATTAAAAAAAAAAGCCATAAACATTTCTAAAAGCTCTAACTCAAATGCTCCGAGACCTATTGCACTGTGTGAGGGTGAGGGGTTGAGGGTGAGTGAGGGTGAGGGTGAGTGAGGGTGTGAACGTTCTAATGTGATTAATAGTGGCTTATTCTATCAAAACTGAATTGATAAGTGGTTGAGTAGGTCTGTTAAAGTGATGGAAAACCCAGCCGCTCCCCTCTAGGGGTGTTATTTGGAGGACTAAGACTGACCCTGTATTCTACAAAGTAAGCCTGCCTAGTTGGGTAGACTCATAGTATTGTTACTAGAGATACAGACCGCTTTTAATGCAAGGACCTGCAACACTCTATGCTTTTTTTAGTAACTTTTGATCTATTTGATTGGGAAACACATTTTATTTGCAGATTTTACCAAATATGTATCTAGTGAAGGATTGTATGCCATAATTATGCGGAAAACGCCACATCTCCTAATTACTGTGGCCCTGATGGTAGGGTGGCTAGTCTTTGCCGAGGCTCGACTCATGGCCTGCAGGTCACTGCTTTTGTCGGTGGCTTGAGTGATGGCTTGAGTGATCGCTCGAGGGGATTGCTGGCTTGCCTTCATTGGAGGGTTTCTGACCGGTTAAGTGTAGTGCAGTGCACATCCTGTGATTGTCCCGTCAAGCTTGTATTGCTTGAGTGGTAGTTGCTGATCTTGCATTGCCTCTGGTTCTTGAGGCAGAACAGTGTTTTGCGCAGGATTACACGTTTTGCACGTGGGGAGGCTGGGGTGCATCGGCGTTATAGCACATCTCCGTATAGAACGGTGTATTAAGTATTTCTGTTGACTAGATAAAATGCCCTCCCCAGTACAAAGCATTTTTATCTGCATTATTTTGGGTGGGTACGTACTGTTTTGGTGGAGTGCTTCGGCTGTGTTGATTACGCATCAGGCTTCGCCCTCCTTGGAAGATATTGCATTGGCCCAACCACCACCCCTGCATAGGACACCACATGCAGCACGCTGCGTGGGGGCGGTCTCCTTGACAGGTGTTGACCAAGTTCGGTCTGTATTGTGCAGCACCGCCCCCTCCCTCCCGCGCACACACATGGATGCCCCCTACCCACAGAGGTGTGTGATGTTTGCCTCGAACACAGAATGTACTGGCACTCGCTGGCTGCCTGAACACCCGGGGGGGATGGGGGGAGAATCCATTGGCATGGCAACCGGGGAGGTGGAAGGGGGCATGACTCAAGAGAAAACACAGGGTGGCTGCCATGTTTTGCAACAAACAGTACGATTGCCAAGACGCTGGCTGAGACCGAAGCCTGTTCTAAGAAGCGCATGCAAGCCCTGAAATAAATCACCTGAGCACGTGCGATTTACGATTTTAATGTCTTATTTTTGCTTAGCACTCGCTTTTAGTTTAGACTCTCCTACATACCTGGTGCGACCTGTCCCTTTCCAGGGCGCTGCGCGCGGGGAGCATGATTCGTTGGGGTCCGAAAACCGGACCAGATGTGTTTGCTGAATGTCTGCCTGTTCGTCAAGGCGCTTTCAGCTGTTAGAAGCCCCGTTTGTTACAAACGAGACGCTGTTGTCAGTCTGATTTTAACCGATGCGCCTCCGGTGCTTGCCAGGGTCGTGTCGTCTAGTCTTTTGTTGCAAGAGCTGAAGAGCATCTTAAAACTGTTCGGTTACTGAGTTCTGGCGGCCACAGTGAGAACATCGCTGAAATTGTGTGTCCGTAACTTTGCAAGAAGTGAACTTTGTTTGCCAAGAGAGAACCGAAAAGTGCCCTGGAGTGGAGGAGGGGGGAGGAGAGTAGGGGAGGCACGGCCTAGCGGCCGTGCAATCAAGTAGTGAGGGGGCGGAGCTGGGGGAGGCTGTGGAAGAGAGTAGGCAAGGCGACACGGCGGGAGGGGGCGGAGCGGGTAAACAAAGACGGACATGCACGCGCCCGTGACTTTTAAGGTCAATGCGCATGCGCATAAGCTTAATGCGCATGCGCATTGACCTTAAAAGTCACGGGCACTGCAAGGAATCGCCACGATTCCTTGCAGTGTGGATAAAGAGTGGATAACTCGCAATACTCTCGCCTTGCTCGATGCGCATGCGCATCGACAGGCGAGACCTAAAAAGGGGAGGCTAAGAGAACAGCCAAGGGAGGAGGAAGAGGAAGAGAGGCAGAATAGGAAATGGAAGGAAAGGGTCGTGAACATGTAGTAGGAAAACGGTTGGGTGAAGGCAGGAAAGCCAGAGGGTAGGGGTATGGGGGGGGTTGGGGGTGGGAGGGGGGTGGAGACTACTGGACAGAAGGAGACAGGAAGACGTTTGGGAAGATGCAAGAAGAAGAGGATGTAAGATACCCAGGGGAGGAGAGAGAAAGGGAAAAGGGGGAGTGGGTATAAACGAAGGGCAGATGGGATACAGGAGAAGAAATTAGATGGAAGAAAGAGAAATACGTGATAATGCTAGGGAAGACCAGATGAGCAGGCGGTCAGAGAGATAGGCGAAATGCAAACGAGAAAGATGGGTCAGAAGAGGTGAAAGAGAGGGAAGTTGGGCAGAGAAAGGTTACAGGGGGAGGGGAGGGGATGAGAGAAACGTGGAAATAGAGGCTTCGACACCGGCTGTACGGATGAAAGTTAAAGCATTGGTTGCAGGTGTCAATCCTTCACTTTCCCGCATTCTTCAGACCGGTCCTGTTTTCCGCTCGGTACTGAATATTCTGAGGGTGCCCCATATTTTATTTTGATGTGGTTCATCACAGTCCCAGCCGCTGGTGGCCAGGCAGCGCCCCAAAACGTAACCCACAAATAGCCGGTCATAGTTACTGCCCCTTCAAGCAAGGCTACATGCAGCTTCTGGACAGGGGTGTGGCTCTCAACAGTGCAACAGGTGTAGTGATACCGGGGCCCAGAAGTCCATTTTGTCTCACGTAGTTTTTTTTTTTACTATGAAACCAGTAGATTGGGACCCAAATTCCTTACATGCGTTAGGGAGTATGGTGCCCTGCAATAGGCCTTCTTACCTGGTCCCCTGGTGGTGATAAGTGTTAGTGGCTTACTGTGATGAAATCGGTTTTATGCCCCGTAATTGGCATTCTAGTAGGTCTGTTTCTACGACTGAAGCGAACAAGACAACTATGTAGGGCAACATATTTGGCTTTGATATTAGCCAAGCGTAGATTTTCCATGGCATGGAAGTCGTGCTTGCTCCAAGCTTGGGCTAGATGTGGGCATTTGAGCCATGGCAGAGTGTTCCATCCAGAAGTACATGGCTGGTGCCTGTGCCTCTCCGATGGTGGGAAACATTAGTGTCAGAACTTCCTATATTGTCAGATGCAGAAGGGAAACCTTCCTAGATTAGCCCCAGAATGTCAATGTGTGGTTCTACCGTCCTCAGTTGACTATACGTGCTCAGTTCGACATTGTATGTATGGAGAGTCTTGGGGTTGGCCTGATTGTTAGGGTTCAGTTTGCTCCTATGGGTGTATCTCCACCTATCCTGCATTTCTTTACAAAGACTACGTTTGCAAACCCTGCATTATATACTCCTGGATGAGTTGTGGGCCTTTGCCTTTTAGCATAAAAAAATTCCAAAAAGATTTACAAAAAACAGTTTTCACACTATGTTGTAGGCGACTGTCAATGGACATTCAATGTTTGTTTCGCCAAAGAGCGGAGTAGATATGCATGTCACAGGTGAGTCGGTTAGTGATTGCGATCTCCAGGTATACAAATTATTTTACAATTTCCATCATGGCGCCATTCAGACTAAACTCTTTCACACATCTGCTAGGTTTAGAACCAAAGCATCATTTTTGACTTTCCGGTTGTAATTCATAGATTGTGGAGGCTGTGTTAAGATGTTTTGGTACAGCATTGGTAGTTTTTGGGATGAAGAGTGAGACCATGCACAGGAGGAGGAGGAAGACAGTGAAACTGCCCCTCCTGGGGATGTTGTCTGAAGAGGTCATCGCCACAAATAATCAAAAGGGGGACGAGGAGTAATATTTAATGAGGTCCTACATTCACACTCCTCCCAGGCTAATATAACAAAACATGCCAATGGAGTAGTTCCTCTTTAAGGGTAAAAGAAGCTCTAATCAGAATGAAATCAGTAGCCTGACCAAGAGGATCGCAGGGGAGCAGAGTGGTCAGATCACAGTGCCCTCACACACCCCAAGAGGTGTAATTCTTCATCACAGGCCGCTCCTCGTCAAGCTGGCGCTGCAATGTTTGGTGGGTCTAGGTCAGACACCTTTTATTCATGGGCAATATTCACACCAGTTGATTCCAATAAAAGGTACTATAACCAATGCTCTCCTGTTAAGGTGTCAGAGTAGAATGTACCTTACAAGCAGGAACCATTAACATAGCAGCACATGCAGTGGTTTCACAGCCATTTGCCATACATAGGTCACCTGTCCTGTTAGAATAGATTGACTCCAGTTCCTGAACCTAAACCTGGCAATGTTATAGGAATTCATAGCAGGCTGCAGCCACCTAAGACAGACTGGATTGGTGGCTAAACTGGATGTTCATCTCATACATAATGAGTTGATGTGCCTCTCTAAGACAACATGGATACTTTTTTAGAAGGAGCTGAGGCTCGTTACCTTGCTCATTTGCTTGCATATGAATCCTGACATTTGAGGTGAGCAGACTCAGAGTATCGGTGCTGTTGTAGAGTGTTCAATATAAAGGAGCTGCTCGTCAACTAAAACTTGGGAACTACCCAGGGTTCCCTCTTTCGTTTTTGCATATGAATGTTGCAGTGTTGAAGGCACAAGTGTGAAGAATGCTTTCGTTATGACTTCCTTGAAGGATAACAAATTAATATCAGAAGATCCAAAATCGCACACCGCAATGCTTTTTTCTTGGGGGTAGGAACTCTTCAGTGAAGGAAGATGAGTATCACCCAATTTCCTGGAAAATGCGCTACAATAAAGTTTGCGAATACTCTGCATAAATTCCAGGACATAATGGGATTTTTGACTCCACATATTTGCAATATTATACACAGAAGGTTAAACCCTTGTATTAGCTAATATCTACCATCTTTTTAGAAGAAGACACAGTCAAAGGGGACACTAAATTACTAAAACAATTGTATGCAGACATGCTAGAAACTACAAATCTGCAAACTAGGCATTATAAACTAGATTTAGTTATGCAGGCGGTTACCTGTACAACAGACGTCCCATATGTCCTGTACAATGAAGGGCAAACAAAACCCACTGTATACAAATCACAATTATGCTCTACTGCAGAAGAGTATTTGAAATCCTCCAAAAAGGCTGACATTACTAATTTCAGAGCATTACGAATGCAATGAATGCAATGGGTATCTAACCAATTAGCACCATTCAATTTCAACAGGATGCTTCCCTCAGGAATTAAGAGGTCTTGTAGTAACAACAATTAATTCAGAGAACTCCACCTATTTACCTCTAACCTTGGGTTGCAGAGTACCATGCCACTACCTGCAAAGCGCTTCTATGCCTTGTCAGGGGCAGCAAGTGCTATATAAATACAATTTATAATATAATGCCTTTTATTAATAACATATACATTTTTATACAAATAGCTCGGTTCAGTGTATGACAGGGACAATATAAGAAGTACTCTGCTACTTGGGCAACACTTCAGGGACTGTGGGAGGGTTCAGAATTTAAGGCCTTGCATACTTGCACCAAAACAGTAGATGCCTCCACCACAGACACAGAGGAAACACAACCAACCAGATCCCAGCATCTTACTCTGAGGGTTGAAGATGCACCCTTCTGGGTGTAGGAGTACATACCTGACTTGAAACCATGGCAGCAAAACTGTTACACAAGTTAAAAGCGTAGGCCAACAGAAGCTAAACAGCCGTGGAAAAGATAGTCCAATTTCCAAGCATGGCCCCTCCAACTCAAGTGCAACACACACTGACACATCAGCGAGAGAGCCCATTCAGCGGCAAAGGTGTCAGTCACAGTCTGCAAGGCAGCACTCGCGTCTAGGTCACAAACAAAAATCCACCCAGACACAGCACTGAAAAAACATGCAATTATATATAAACAGAACCTACCATAAGCTGTCCCAATCAGGTACAAATATACTATGAGACTGGAGGGTAAATCTATAGTACCCATCTCTGGGATAAAGGAATATACATTCTAAATTAAACTGAAAGGAAGGGATTTATTAAGGCAGTGCAAAAAAGGACTGGCCTCAATGCAGCTTCTACTTAAACAGTACTTCAGTAAAGGTAATAGCGGCAGTTGATGGCGAAGCTACCGGAATAACGTGTTACAGTGTCAAGGCTGAGACCAGCCTAAACGTCTTTTTAAGGCTTCCCAGCCCTTCAAAATGGTAAATTTGGATAATATTGATGCACTTCCTTGTGTCAATGAAACATTTATTTGCTGCTGATTCTGGAGTGTTTGGCTACAATTGCAATGCTACTGTGATTGCAAAAGTGACAGAGCAACTGGAAATGTGACTGCTCTTCCTTCTGCTGATGAAGGGAATTGCTGAGAGGGGTAACTGGCTTTTAGTGCAAACCTATTCCACGTGGGTGCTAAACACAGGCATGTTATGGCGCCATTATCTCTATAATGCTTGATCCACCTGTAGCAATCTCCTTTGAAATCTACTTCTGAACAAAACGTCATACTAAATTCCTATATTTACACTTGATCTCCTGGCAGGACAGGTCAGAGAGTAGGAGAGGCAGACCTTCAACAACTGTCCCTTCATTATCTGTTACTTGACCTTCAAGTTGAGGATCCAAAATTCTCAAGAAGCCCCACCGGAGCACCGGATTCAATACAATGGTTCTAGGCATAATTCAGTAGAATATTTCTATTTACGGGCGCCTGATGTTTATGCCATTCTGCCAATTACAAAACATATAGCTCTATATTCTGATCAACTAATTAACTCCTATGTAATAGATGGTTATACATTTTTGAATGTCACTATTACTCTTCACAACACATAGGGAACAGACGGTTGGCAAACGCAAGGGACATAAACAGTGCTTCCTGCATGTGTGCAAGTTTCCAATAAATGTCATATCTAGATGACAATTCAGCAAATGACATATTTGAGATTTGCCCTACTCCCAGGCATGCATATTTCTTTAGAATCTCACAAGAACTATTCAAACTTCAATGACTCTCGCTGGGGTAGGATACTTTCAAACACAGAAGTTATTTATTACCACAAGTTATCTAAAATGTGTAGCTTTTTGCCCTTATATAATAAAAGGCGTGCAGTCTGCGTTTTAAAGCTATATTACCTGACCCTTTAGGCAAAAGACCAGATCCTAGATCCACTCCAGTTACTCACAGCTTTAGTACATTGTGCTAGCTATGGGCTCCATACATTCAATTGTTTCTATCAAATCAAATTTGCAAGAGTTCAGTGACGCCATAGTATGAACGCGTTCCTTCCAGAACCTGCTCTGTCAGTAAAACAACAAGCATTTACAATGCAATGGTCTCGGCATTATTAAAGGTAGAGCTATTGGCATCGCTAATGACATTTTTGTTTTAAAATCATAAATAAATGGCATTGTCATTTACATTGCCAATAGCTTAATCGTTAAATAAATGGCATTCTCATTTACAATGCCAATAGCTTAATCGCTCGCAAATGCATGACCTATTGCATTTACACCCACACAGAGCCACACACACACAAAGCCACCCACACACACATACAGAGCCACTCACCCTGAGCCACAGACACACACACAGAGCCACAGAGCCACACACAGAGCCACACACACACAGACACACACACACACACACACAGAGCCACACAGACACACACACACAGATACACACACACACACAGCCCCACACACACACACAGAGCCCCACACACACACACAGAGCCCCCCACACACACACACAGAGCCCTCCACACACACAGAAGCCCTCCTCCATCCTCCTGATCAAGCTTCGCCCCTGGAGCCCAGATGTTGATGGTTTGAGGGCAGAGTCTGGGGATACGAGCGGGGGTTCATGCTTTCTGTTTGTACCTCGTGACTCAAACTTCATGAATCAGAAGGAATAGAAATCTCCCTCCACCAGGTAAGTTGATCCCCATAAGAGACCCCTGGGAGTGGGACGAGAGCTTTATGACCCCCACGTCCCGGGATGGGTTGTGATGGGACAGCTGTGTTCAGTCCTCTAGAAGGGGATTCAAACAGACATCTAAGATAAAGAGCGGCACAACCTGCTGTGCCACCAGAGAGAGCACCGCACTGAACCACAGATGACACACAGGTACTCCAGGGCATTTGCACGTCATTCAGTAGTTATCCCTGGCGCCCCTAATCAGCAACCAAGTGCATCGCGGAAAGCACGCCTGCCCTGAAGCGCCTTACTGAGAGAACCTGGGCGCCCCAGACCCCATGCAACCCAGAGAGAGTGGCGCAGGGCCCACAGCAGGGATGCACTCGCGAGAAGAAACCCCTGTGGTTGGAGCACAGAGACCCCCAACAAGCGCAGGAATTCATCTTTCCAAAGCACTGGATCACTTTCGTCCATAGATGTCTGGGTGGGCTCTGTGTTGACCGCAGTGCTAAATGCGTGTACATTACCAGCCCCGCGGTGCATGTCTATGTGGCTGTGTGCAGTGCCCTACTGTGAGCAGTCCTTCTGGAGAGCCCTGTGAGGGGCGGCCCTTGCCATTCTCAATCTTACTAGCATGAAGTTCATTACATTGGCGGCCTGCTTTTGACTCTGCCGAGTGGCCCTAGAATGCATCGTTCCTTCTCTTCCTCGGGCCTGGAACTGTTGAGGCTCGCGCCACAGCGCTGCAGAAGGGAACGGGGGTAAAGTGTGGGTGCTGACGTACGGTACCGCTGGTGCTTTCAGCGCTGGGTGTGTTTAAGGGAAGCCTCTGCTGCTTCTGCCGTGTTATGTACACCGGGTTCACACCTGTGCCAAGACTCCTGTGCTGTTGCTCTTGTCATGAACTTGGATGTCCTGCTTCATGCCACTTCTGCAGTTGTGAGGCGCGTGAGTAGAGCTTGTCTTGTCCGGTAACTGTACCTTGTATGACCCGCAGTGACGCTTGTATTGTCACATGCTGCACCCGAGCTCGTGAAGCTTGTACTGTCACGTGTTCCACTTGTCCTCTGCGCTACGGAAGCTTCCCTTGTCACAGAGTACCAGTGCTGTGTTCTAAAGAAGCTCAGGGCTTTAAGTGGGCCGGGTTCGGGCAGTGCTCAGCACTGGCAGTTTTTAAAAGAAGGTACTGAGATGAAATATCCTTTTGAGCAGTGTCACCCTTCACTGCGTTTGATGAATAGTTCTTTAATAGTCTCTCGTGTCAGAACTGTAGTTTTTCAATGTTATGTACAAAGAAGCCGTAGTTGGTGTTTATTTACCATATGCAACTCACAACCATTGACAATGCCAATAGTCTTGGCTTGTTGTAGGTGTAAGGTCACTTGTAGTATTATATATATATCTGGATGCAATGACTGAAACAACAAAATTCCAGTCAGGCGGCACACCATGCTGAGCACAGATTTTTAGTTTAGGTGTTTTGAGCTACGCCTCTTTGAGAGTCTCTACCGCCCCCAATAGTTTTTTCAATCCACTTAAAGCCCCGAGAAAGCTTATTCTGCATCATGCTACACTTGTGCTGAATTTTATGGAAACAGATCTTATCGCTTGTCATAGACCATGTGCGAGCTCTGTGCGTGCACTGTTCGAATGAGCTCTCTGTGCCTGTGCTGTGTTTTAGAGGTTTGCCCGGCCTCTGCAGCAGCTGACGGTAGCAGGAAGTCGTTTCATCCCCTGTTGGGACGGGCCCGCACGCTGACAGCAGGTGGCAAGGGAAAAATATGCAGCACTGGGTTTCTGTTACCATAAAAGCTTACAACGGGGTTGAAAAGATGAAAAACATATTTGGCGCCGCGAGCCACACATTGCACTCGCTCAGCCATACACTTTACGCGATTAGCCACACTAAGAAACTTTCACACAAGTACCGGTTTCCTGGCACACTTAAACTCTTCAGAGCTTTTAATTATGCAGGCGAGGCTCCCAGTTTTAGATTCTCGCGAAGTTTCTTGAATTTGAGTTCAACCGCGGATTATTATTTTTTTCGGCGCTCTTCAAAAAACGTCAACACAGCGCAAGCAATGTTTACACAAATTAAAATTCAGCCAAGATGCAAGTAAAATCGCCGCGGAGGCCATTGTCTTAGGAGGCTGCTGGCGGGGCGGAGGCACAGGGGCGCATTATCAGGCTGCCTGGTTTTGATTCCATCACCCTACACTTCCCGGCAATATCACGCTTGTGGATTCTTTTTAAATGCCAGATTTTCTTCCTGCGTCACTGTTTTCCTAGCTTTCTCTTCTTCTTTCTTGCCTGGATGAAAGACCCGTGGTAGGAGGAAGGGACAAGTGATTTACCTGAAGTGGCAGCGGGGCTGTTCCTGCCAACAACAACAACAAAAAAATGGCTGCCGCCAAGCTCAAACATTTTCCGATTCGGGGGCGTGTTTTTGGGTGAGTGACGGATGACGTCACAGGTAGAAAGAACCTAAAAAACACGCCCCCAAATCAGAAAAAGACGGGGCTTGAACAGAGTGACGCCCCTCTCTTCCAATGGCTGGCCTCCGTTTAGGAAGCCAGCCAATGGAAAATAGAGGCGGGATCAAGCCCCCAACTAGAAAACATTAAATCTCTGAACGAGACTGAGCAAGCGCAGCCTACGGTCCTCGACCTAAAAATGTGCCACATTGTCATGTATTCCTATAGGTCCTGAATCGATCCCCCTATTCCTGACCCTATTCTAGTTAAACAAACCAACAAGTTAACTAGCAGTCAGCCCATGAGGCAGAAAACCCCCATGATGCAGATACCGTTATCTGACGCAGTCACACTACGGCACAGGAACGTGTTATCTGATTAGGTCATAACGCTTGCGATCTAATTAGACAAGCGATATTCCTCCAGTCCCTGATAAGGCATACGGAGTTCTCATAACAAATCAAACCTATGACAACCTGGGCAAAACCCTGCGGCCATTGTTTTGATTTCACCGAGAACTTTAGTAAAAGAATGTGCTAACGAGCAAGTCGTATGACATCCTTATTGACGTATCTATGTCCATCCTTACGTCAATCTCGGCACCTTAAAGGTATAAATATTACCGATCTTGCCCTATGCAAACACACGCGTGGTGACGAGACGGAGCAGCCATACTTGCCGAAGCCAAGAGCAGAGCAGACCCCGCTGGCAGCAGCCCCGCCTTCCTGACGCGCTGAGAGACGCGCTGCTTTCTCCTGCCGAGAAATCCAGCCCCGGCGTTTCTGGGTAGCCCTCGCAGGCCGCCTGGAATATCGAGACCAGAGAAAGAGATACCATTCCTCATTCATCCTAACTTCCAGGTACAGAACTGAATAACCCCTCACAGAGAATTCTTTAGTTATTCACTTGGCAAAAACAAACTTAACTTAAACTGTAACTTTCTATTCCCGCCCACGTATTAGACTTAGGTCAGGTACACGGGGTAGGCGTATTTAGAAGCACCAGTTGAGTACGTTTAGTCAAATGTATATGTGTATGTAATATATTTTATTCATTTTAAAACATCTTATGGCTTAGAAACCATATCAATGTTTTTACAGTATTACTTTATACTTCTGCTTTTAATGTATGCACTTTACTTAGCTATAAGTATTGCAATAATATCGATCCATTTCTCTTGTATGAGAAAAGAGACTGATCAATAAATAACACCTTTTTATTGAACACGCCCGTCTCTTCCTTTTCTCTACATTCTGATGAGACTAAGAATGCACGTACTGACTGAGTAAAATAAATTGCCTTTTGTTCACACGACTCTCGAGATATACTCTTGATTAGGGGAGAGCAAAGTTGTCATGTTCTATGGTTGTCAGAAACTAAATCCCTTCTTGTCTAATCAGGGGAGTTAATTCTTTCCTGAACATTCGAGAAAGTTTCTAGTGAACTCTGAGCTAAGCTGGCAAACCCAAAACTTTAAGTCTAGTATCGACAGTAGTAGACCTAGTTAACGTCTGGCCTAGGCCTTTACTGCTCTAGGTATTATTCCAATGCGCAGAGCCTATTGGGATGATAGGAACTACACTACACTACATGGCCCCACCGCTGATTGAGATTTGAGTGGATTTGCTCAAAAACATAACAAGGTAATACCCTTGGCCTCCCTCAAATAAAAACTGCCTTTGTTTGCAAGGCTGTTTTTTAATTCCCACCATTTTCTCCATATTCCCTTGAGGGATGGTGAAGTTCCACCTATCAACTGTGTTTTCCTGGTGGTAGCCCTCGTCAAACATCATAGCGAGTGCAACATTTTCAAACTGCCTGATGGTCTAGCTTCCTGGCCTTTCCTGTTTTCAGTTTCTAATGGTTGTGAATTCAGTCTTTTACAAGGTTTTCAAAAATTGTAACTATCAGTGGTTATAAGTGTTCGGTGTCTGTTAGTCACTGTCGAGCGGCTCTCTTCCCCTTTTGGGGGGGACCCGCACTCCACTGGACCCCTGCCGCCCCACGCCCCCGGCCCTGGAGCCGTACATATACTTCTGCAGACACACATTGACACTCTTCTCACTCCATTGACTCATCTTCTTCTCCTCCTTTTCCACGCTTTGTTTCTTCTTCAGCTCCCCCCTCTCATCCTCTTATGTTGGAGATTTGTTTTCTTCATTTAGTTCCATCTCACTTCTCCCTTGTTGGTTACGTTCTGGTGTCATGAGAGTTTCCCAATTGACACGATTGTTCCAAAAAAGTTATGAATATTTTATTAGTTGCCAATAACCATCTAACACACAGCACCTCGGTTACGACTTTAAAATGGATGGTACACCACATACTAGTTGTTGAGCGCAAATGTAAGGACATGCCGCCTCACATCTCGTCCCTGAACCTTGGATTGCGCTGCTATCGGCAACACATGACCTCACGTTCTCTAAAGCCTCCATTTTTTTATATTTTACTCGTAATGCACGCTATTGCAGATTGTTTCATTTTCACCTAGGAGATCACTATGTAGTTGTACTGCATCATATGTTGTTTCCAGTCGTCAAGAGCTCATTGTCGCACAGAAAAGCATTGAATATTGTTCAGTTGTCGAGCTCCTGCAAATAGAGGGCTTTCCCCTCTTCTTTTCCCAATTTTTCTACTTTCTCCTTCCCCCTTCAATTATCCGTTTGGCCGAGAGCTACGCGATGTATGTTCCAATTTTCATTGTGTAATATCATCATGTTGGATTGTCATTGTAAAGCATTGGAGATTATATGTGCTCGTTATTCTTTGCTTGCTGCATCGCTGAATATTGACAATAAGTGCTGAAAACTAATGAACAAAAAATCAGTGGTTATAAGTGTTTACTCTTTTTTTGCTCATTAAAAAGTCACGAAACCGGTGTTTTTCCAGTGCTATAGCCAATGTTGCTTTTTTTTCCTTCCTTCCTCCATTAAATGCCATGGCCATTTCTATTTTCTTTCTAATCACCTTCCACCTCTCTTCTTTATACCCTTTCCTTAACTTTGCTATTTCAAGTAACATTTCATTATTTATCTCACATCCATGCTCATATTATGTTCCAGCACTAAAGCTCCTCTTTCCAGCAGTCCAGACACACACCGTGTGACGAATGCGCATGAATGGAGACATGCTCTTTTTACATGCTCCCAATTATCTCAAAAGTGACAGCATTTACCAAGGGGTGTAGATGCTCCACCATCTTATTGCTTCTTCTAGTAAGGAATGATCATACTCACTGCTCTGGACAGACTGCGTCATGGGCTCTTCATCCATGGCTTCGGCTTTTAAGCGGGACACTTTCATCTAGAATGCAGATTAACAATGGGGTTGCTCTCAGTTTGAAAATCTCACACTCTTTTAGCTCACCACCAGCAAAGAGCTGCCTTCTCAATCTAAGGTTGGCATCCCACAATTCCTTTGCACCACTGATTACTTAGCGCCAAGATGCTCCTTGTAAGTGATAGCTGCGCTTTATAAGTGACTTCATTCATTCATTCATTAATGTGTGTGCAAGGAATCCTCACAAGAGAACTGTCTGGTTCTCTAAAAAAACAACAAAACATATCCTTATAAATACTTTATGAGGAGATTATTAGTTTAGATTGTGGTCTCTAGTACCCTGGGTTTCTTCAGAGCACAAACAAGCCATGGCCCCCTCCAATTCCCTTAGCATTGCTCTTTTCCCCTACTGTCCAAGTGATACTCTGAGTCTCACAAAATGGGGCGATTCACATTCTAACACTGTACAACTAATATTCCGCCACTATCATTCCCTCAACATGATTGCACCCCTATCATTCCACCATTATCCCAGCAGCATTGGGTCCTTCCCTTTCCTTTCTCACTGTGATGCCTCCATATTTTCTCAGCAAGGCTCTGGCACTTCCCTTCCTGTCAGCCCGGTGTCCCCAACCTCCCCTCCAGTATTGTGCCACTCATTCTCCCAGCACCAGGACCTTTTCATTCTCCGGGTGCTGCCCACCGGGCACCCCCTCCCTCTCCACCGTTCTCAAGGTACCACCCCTACTCATTCCCAAAGCCCTGCACCCGCCCCGCGTTTTCATAGCATTGAACCCTTGAGCCCTTCGAAATACGCTCAATATAATGTTCGTTTGGTTCTATGTACTAAGTCCCTTACGCATTTCTTTCAGTGCACCCCCTCCCCGTACTCCCTCCATGGACCAGTCAATCCTCGCAATATCCAAGCACAAAATGATGTTATCAACATCACTGAAACAGTGTCCTGGTGCTAAAACATTGCCATAATCTGAGATTGACCCAGTCCTCAATCTAGTATCCTGTTTCCCAAATGCGAGTAGCTACCATTATTCTAGCACTGGGTCCCCGATGGACGTCAACCATTGGGTCACTACCCCTCCTCTAAAACTGGGTGCTTTCAAGTTGTCAAGCACTTGGTACATTGATTTTCCTAGTTCGTGGCTCGTCTGTTCTCCCCGAACCAGACATCCCCAGGCCCACCCATATGTCTAGCATCACATAGCATGGCATGGCATTGCATACCATAACACAACACACAACTTCTCAAGCACTAGATTGCTCCCATGATTCTCCCAGCATGTGGTCACTTCAGTTCTCAGAGCACTTGGCTCGACAATTCTCTCAGTATTAGACATCTTCCATTCTGCAGTACTAGGCGTTTTCCCCACCCCTTCAGCATTAGGCCCCTCCCATTTTCCCTGTATCGAGCCACTCCTATAACCCAACGTTTGGTGCTAACCATTACACTAGCCCTTGTGGCCCCTCCCATTCTTCCAGCAGGTGTCATTGTCATTTGTAAGGTCTAATCTCTCATTCTACTTGAATGACGCTTCTTTCAAATGACACACATGGGAACCTTGACCTTCTTGCAATCGTGGGCCACTCCCAACCCATCCCCTTCACCTCAGAACTTGCACACTCCAAGGCACTAGGCTCTTCCCATTCACCCAGTTCACTCTCTCATACACTCAGCTGTTACCCACAAGACTATATTAGCCAAGTGACCAATGCAGGGCTGTACACATCCCCTCCCTCCGCCCACTCACCTTCATCTGTTTTTTCAGGAACTCTGCCCTCCCCATCAGGATCTGAATCTGTGAACAGAAGCAGAAATGAGCCAGCTTACATCTCTTGAGACTGTACAGCACACAAGCAGAAATGTAGATGAAGACTACAGGACTAAACAACAAATGGAAGGCACAGATATAATTAACAGCATGCAAGGGGATACAGGGGCTCCAAGTGCTGTCTGTATAGAAGATGGTGTTTACAGAGACATCCATGTTTTCCTGGAGCATGACGCTGTCTCATGGAATTGTATGGCATGTCACGCTTCAATGGTTTAAAATAGACGTTTGTATGCTTTAAAAATATATTATGAAAGACTGCTTATGAGCATGGAAAGATAGGAAGGCGTTTTTTTTAATAAATATTTTTATTGAGAGTTCATTGCAGTTTTACACATACTCAAAAAAGAACAAGGTGCTTATAAAGCTCAATTTTGATGGAAACATAACGTCCAACATACATGATTAGTCATGAAAATATATGTCAGATGTAACAATGTGGGTATTACTTAAAACTAGATGTTAAAAACGCCCTCATATTGCAAAATCCCCCTTTTAATATCAACAGATAATAAAATCTTGTAGTGCCGCCTTATTATTTTATTCTTAAATTATTTATTGGTTAACTTCCTATGGATCCCAGCGTGTCTCAAACTTTTTATGCAAACCTGATCTTAAGGCATAGCATCTTTCCAGTTCTGTAACTTTATGCAATTTAGATTGCCAGAAATAGAAAGTAGGTATGTTCTCGCTTTGCCCATTCTGAAGAATTAGAGATCTCGCTACTAAAGCAATCATATATAGACTTTCCTCTTGTACTTTGTTAACAGTTCTATTTGGAGAGCATCCAAGGGTCGCGATGTATCTATCGATAACTATCGTAGGACCCAGCTTGTACCTACAGTATTTCTCTATAGCTTTCCAGAATTGTTTGATCTTGAGGCAATCCCAGGCAATGTGGGTCCATGTACCTCTCTCTTTTGCTGAGCACTGAAAACATCTCTCCGGGGATACATATATTATGCAGAAAGGTCGGTGTCCTGTATAATAGCCATTTGGTGTAAAATTACATTCTCCTAAAATTGGCACCTCTTAGTAGTGTAGTATTAAATTTGTAAATTCTGTTACAGACTGCCCTTGAA
Source organism: Lissotriton helveticus (assembly GCF_964261635.1). Lineage (NCBI taxonomy): Eukaryota > Metazoa > Chordata > Amphibia > Caudata > Salamandridae > Lissotriton > Lissotriton helveticus. Next base: position 245,549,625 of record NC_136062.1, on the reverse strand, counting down.
ATCTGCAGGCCTTCGTTTGCTTGCCATTTATCTCAGGCTTTTTCGCAAACCTTTGAGATCTAATGCTCATCGAGAATTTGCACCATTCTACTTATTGATCTACATCTAGCTGTTTCTAGGATAGCCTTGCTCAGTTCTAATTTTGCGCAAAGTATGATCGGATCTAATTTTTATTCTAGAAAGTGCCTTATTTGAATAAAAGACCATTCTCTATCCAACTTTTCCAGGTATCTGTAATAAGAAAATCTCCCAAATGTTTATATCCATTCTCCTCCCATTTCTTAACAATGTTATTTTGAATTAGCAGTTGTTCCCTGACGTGGAGGTCGGCCAAACGTGTGGATCCATTTATTAGAGGCATACCATAATGCTTAAACTTTTGGGCTTTTTGTTTTAAAAACCATTGGAAGACCTTAGAACGTACTTTTTTAGGGTTCTTCACTAACCTCATGGGATCTAAAATTTTACATTCCTTCAAAATCCTTATTATAAAAAGAAATTCTGTGCAAAGAGGATTGAAATAAAACAATGTATATGCATTATGTGCAAAATTTGTGTAATAATATTCCCTCAAATTAGGGAGAGCCAACCCTCCTTCCTTAGTTACATTGCTTAAAGTGGCTAGTGCTAATCGTGGTGTCTTGTTGGCCCATGTAAAGGATGAGAATAACCCATCTAATTCTTTAAAAAATGACATGTGTAAGGGATTGCTGAGAATAGAAAATTAAATAATGGTAAAATCGACATTCATATCAGCGCTATGCGTCCAATTATTGAGATGCGGAGTTGGTTCCATTTTGCAAATAAGCGCTTAACTTTTTGCACTAGGGGAACATAATTTAATATGTAAAGGTCATTAACAGTTTCAGACACAAATATTCCTAGGCCTAGAGTTGTATAATACCTATAGTTCTGATAATGTGTGTTCTAAACAATTGCAAAGTAAAATTTCCGTTTTAGCATTATTTATTTTGTACCCACCCAGTGCTTGAAATTCCGTAAAAATTGTGAAAATGGGGGGGCGTGGCTAGCAGCCAAGTAAAATGGCTGCTGCCTAAAATAGCTCCGGTAAAGCCGTAGCCTTCTGCATTGATCCGGGCATTAATCCGCTACATATCTGCTCTGCCTCCCACTGTGAGGATTTGGCCGCTTTTTTTATCAATAAAGTGGAGGGAATTTACCGAACATTTCCCAGCTCTACGGGCCCCCGGCAGCTCACCACAGCCACTTCTAAAACTGCTCTCTCGCTATCTTATCTTCCGGAGCTTTCTATAGAGGAGTTTGACAAATTCGCGATCAGGGTGAAATCGGGTTCCCCGAAAGATCCCTTGCGGCCCTCACAATTTAGAGAATCCTCCGCCTGCCTTCCTCCGCTCTGTAAACTCATCAATTTATCACTGTCATCGGGCTCTGTACCAGCTGCCTGGAAACAGGCGCAGGTAATTCCTATTCTGAAAAAACCTGCGTTGGACCCCAAAAAAGCTGAACATTATCGCCCCATCTCTCTCCTCCCGTGGGCTGCTAAGCTGACTGAGGCCCATGCTAATACTATTCTTGCAAAACATCTCCATTCTGCGAATATTTTGGATCCTTCACAGAATGGGTTTAGGCCCGGCCATAGCACCGAGACGGCGCTCCTGTATATGGCCGAACATCTCCGCATGTTAGAGGATTCAGGTCACACGGCGGCACTTGTGCTCCTCGATCTAAGTGCCGCCTTTGACACCGTCTCCCATGACATTTTACTCCAACGTCTGGTTGAGGCAGGGGTGGATAAGTTGGCCCTTGAATGGTTCAGATCTTTTCTATCTGATCGCTCCTTCAGGGTCATCACTCCCCCCTTTGAATCCAAACCTCATGCGGTGGCCCAGGGCGTCCCCCAGGGATCGGCCTTAAGCCCCACTCTTTTTAACCTTTATGTCCAGCCGCTGGCTGATGTCGCCAAGCGTGGGAACCTTTCCATCGTGTCCTACGCTGACGACACGCAGCTTGCGGTAGCGATTAGTAGGGCCTCCGATCTCGAGGCGGCTAAGTTCCGTGAGGGACTTATATCTGTGGCCCACTGGATGAATGATAACTTCCTACAATTGAATGCTAAAAAAACCGAGGTGCTCATTGTGGGGAAACAAATTCATCTGTGGGGTGACAGCTGGTGGCCACGTGAGCTCGGTCCTACCCCTACCCCTGTCACTGAAGTTAAAAACCTCGGGGTGTGGTTTGACTCCCAACTAAGCTTTTCCATTCACACAAAAAAGACCGCGGCATCTTGCTTTGGAATCTTGCGTCAACTTCGGTCCACTCTCAAATTCTTTGACGCTCCTACACGCCAACTCATTGTGCAAGCTTTGATTCTGTCTAAATTAGACTATGCCAGCTCTCTTTTTCTTGGAGTCAATCAGGCTGAGCTCTCCCGTCTCCAACGCGTCCAGAACGCTGCCGCCAGGGCTCTGGTTGGTTTGCCTAAATTCTGCTCAGCTAGGAGAACCATTTTTAACCTCCATTGGCTCCCGGTGGCACAGAGAATAAAGTTTAAATCTCTGATTTTGACATTCAAAATCCTTAAGCTTTCTTCTCCTCAGATCCTGCAGCAACTTATTCTTCCTTATGCTCCAGCTCGTCCTTTGCGGTCTTCTGTTCTCCACCTTGCCACTGTTCCCCGTTTTAAAAGATCCAGGATTGGCGGCCGCTCCTTTCGAGTCCTTGCCGCCAAACTGTGGAATTCCTTGCCCGTCCACATCCGTGCCATCGATGAGCTTCTTGCTTTTAGGAAGGCGGTTAAAACTTTTCTCTTCCCCATAGCCCCCTAGTCCTTTGTCGTTGTGTTGTGTTTTCCACCTCCTGTCCGGTTTTAGTTATGCACTAGCGCCAGGACGCCCCTTTGCTGGGGCAGCTGTGCGCTCAATAAATCAGGATAACATAACATAACATAACATATATGTACCCCAGGGACTCGCACTGAGGCCCGGGACCGAGCGGCGGCTGCAGCAGCAACTCCGGTCAAAATCCGACACCGGATTCCTGCATGACGAGGAGCGACCGTCAGCAGCCTATACATCACGCTGCCGCCGGGGACTGGATTCCAGGATGAGGCCGGCGCCGGGCATTACGGTGGCGGCGGGCTGAGGAGGGCGGAGGCGATGCCGGGAGCACCTCGGAGCGAGGCAGAGGGAAGCGCGGTCTGCCGAGGTGCTGCAGTAAGCGCTGGAGCCCGGAACCTCAGAGAGGGAGGAGAAGGCAACGAGGTGAGGCCTGCCAGCCGCAAAAAGCCGGGGACTAGAGTGACTGAGGACCCCTGCGGCCTGCACAGAATGACAATACCGTGACCCACGGCCCAGTGGCGACCGGGAGTGGCGGTACCTGTACCAGCAGGGGGGGGCCCGATATACACCCCCCCCCCACCTACACGACCGCAGGGTGAGAGATCCTGGAACCTGCGGGGGGGGTCTGAAGGCCCACACACGGAAGGCACTACTGTTGGGCTTGGTGACTGGCAATTACTCTGGGCAGAGACGAAGCTGGACGAACGGCGAGCCCCCCTCTTCGCCTCTGACTGGACAAATTCAACCCCTGGGGGATGCACATTGCCCTGAGTATATCGCCGGACTGAAGGTGCTGGTCAACCCGGGAACAACACTGTGCTTTACAGCAGGGTACCGCACCAAACGCCAAAGGCATTATGGCGGGCAGGGGCCCACGGACTCAGGCCACGCAATCTAAACTAGACAAGTATGCCTATGGAAAAGACTTTCTGCCACTCCCGGAACGGAGAGAATCCACGGAGAAGGTCCCCGGAGGACACGGCTCAAAAAAAGTGACATTGGAAGATATAATGGCAGCCCTTACAAGTGTACAGACCACGGTGGGTACAATCTCCACGGACGTCTCCCGATTCAAGGCGGATTTCCAGAAAATGACGGCTCGAGTCGCGGAAGTCGAACAGGTCACCAAAACTCTGGTGACTGACACTGCTGCCCTGCGAAAAATAGTATCACGGCTCGAAACCGAGAACAAATTGTTGGCTGAGAAGCTGGACGATCAAGAAGGGTGCTCTCGAAGAAACAACGTCCGAATTCTAGGAATTCCGGAAAGTGAAGGACACCCGGCAATGGACCTTTACGTGGAAGACCTTATAAAGACCCGGCTACAACCAAAGGGACTATCAACCTTCTTCTCAGTAGAAAGAGCTCACAGAGTGCCGGGGGGACGGCCCAAGCCGGGGGCACCCCCCAGACCAGTACTGGCCTGCTTATTTAACTTTCGCGATCTGGACGCCATTTTACAAACGGCCAGAGTGGCCCCACCGATCCGAATCCAGAACTCAGCAGTGTCCTTCTTTCCTGACTACACGACGGCGGTCTCCAGACGCCGCCGCAGTTTTATGGAAGTTAAAAAGAGAATTGCGAGCGAAAGACCTGCCTTACGCAATGCTATTCCCGGCGAAACTTAGAGTGGTGGCGGAGGGCAAAACATGTTTTTTTGAGACGCCGGAGGAGGCACACGACTGGCTATAGGGCTGGCGCCGAATGGATGGACCACGCCGCGGGACAAGAGGCCAGCGCCACCGATGAGAGAGAGAAGACACGGACGGTCAGGACCAACGGCGACCAGACGAGGAAGGTCTACAACACACCCAAAATGAAGACTCCGGTCAAGGATAACGCTGGCGACTTGGTTAAGAAATGAAAAGTCAAAGCACGAACACGGACAAAATGCAGATATGCCGACTCTGTACACAGGGCTGATGCAGTCCGTGGGGGGGACGGGAAGGACTGCGCTTCTCACTGGACCTCTTACCCCCTTCACGCAAGTACAATGGTTGGGGTTGGGATTGAGCGCTCTGCTAAGTTGGGGAGGCGGGCAGTTCGAAGTCCGTCGGGCAGGGAGGCAAGGTGGGAGGGAGGGACTCGAGGTTAGGTTGTGTGGGTTTTGAGTTTCTTGGTTCTAGTTTGTATTGGCAATGACGGAACGGCATCGTACTCGCTGGCTGCTATGCTTCCATGTTATGCGGATGAGGTAAAATGCACACCCCCTGACTACCGAATGCAGGCGCAACACACGGATGAACTAGCGCTTCTGCCCCTTCAATGCCTTACACATGGTGACATCAACTCCAGCTAAGAGCGTGTCAGCACTGCCCACTAGTGTTCCGGTGACCCCTCTAACACTGCTTACCTGGAACGTTCACGGCTCAGGAGGCAAGCTAAAAAGAGGCCTGGCACTACAGGCCCTCAAGCGTCAGGCCCCAACGCTGGCCCTTTTACAGGAAACACATCTCACTGGCACTGCATGTAAGGAGCTAGATACATGGGGATACAAGATGGTGGTGCATTCTGAGTTCTCGTCTGGCTCTAGAATAATGCTTCCTCCATAATACATCACACAAAGAGGGATGACCAGGGGAGGTTTGCAGCCCTTCAGGGTCAGTGGGAGGGAAGGCCAGTAAATGTGGTGTCGGTCTATATCCCCCCGGCTCTACACGCAGTGGCATTGCCAGCCCTGGGGGAATTCCTGCTTGCGCTGCCGGAGGGTGATCTTATAATTGGGGGCGATTTTAATGTCACGATGGATAACAACCTGGATAGACACCCAGTGAAGACACATACAGCAGGCACCTCTCGCCTGCAGGGTTTCACAGAGGTTCTTGGGCTTATGGATGTTTGGAGACACCGCCACAATACAACACGACACTACACCTTTCACTCGAATGCACACAATAGCCTATCCAGAATAGATTATTTCCTGACCTCCGCCAATAGCCTGCAGAGTGTAGACGACATAACTATAAAACCCAGAGGCATATCAGATCACTCGCCAATTCTGTTGGCCTTTTTGCACCACCATGAGACCCGTAGGCGACTTTACCTCATACGCCCGGGCTACCTGCAGATTCCGAAAATCCGAAAAGAGCTCCGTAAAACTACGAAGTACTTTTTTAAGGACAACACCGTGTCTGTTAGCTCCCCCGCTACTCTGTGGGAAGCTTATAAGACCGTCTTAAGGGGACAGGCAATAGCCACGATAGTGGGGCATAAACGAGAGAAGCAGCAAGAACTGTTAGACCTGGAGTTAGAGCTGCATGAAGCCGAGACACGACAGGCGGCAGACCCTACGCCAACATCTTCACATACACTAAGCCTTAAGCAACAACAATATAGGGACCATTACAAAGAAATGGTCTCAGCACAGCTGATGTCCACCAGACATAGGGTTTACGACGTTGGGGACAAGGCCGGGAAACTCCTAGCCTGGCTAGACAGACGGGAACAGGGAGCTAAGGGAATAGCAAAAATACGGATGGCGGATGGGCAGCTGACAGCAGACCCGCGGGATATTACATATACAATGGCAGGGCACTTTCGGACAATTTACACGCCTATAGCTACCATCACGGAGGAGGAACGGCGAATACCATTAAGGATCTCGTCATGCCCACGCTAACCCCAGAGGCCGCCCTGGACCTAGAGGCTGACCTCACGGTGGTGGAACTACAAACTGCGATTCGATCACTGCAGTCGGGCAAAGCCATGGGACCGAATGGGGTCCCGATCGAGTTATATAAACATATGGCGGACATGGTTACCCCCCACCTATTGAGAATGTATAGGGACAGCCTAGACAGGGGAGAATTGCCACCCGATCAGCGATTGGCCACGATCGTGGCGATCCCAAAACCTGGGAAACCCCCGACTGAATGCACCTCATATCGCCCTATTTCACTCCTCAATGCGGAAGTTAAGATACTTGCTAAGGCACTGGCCACAAGGTTAACACCGCACCTCCCACACCTAATTCACTCAGACCAATCCGGTAGAAAAACTGCCTTATATGTCAGACGCCTGCACGGGGTAATGGCGAGGACCCCAGCCTTGCAGGAACCGGCGGTGGTGATCTCTCTGGACGCGAGGATGGCCTTCGACATGGTTGAGTGGAATTTCCTATTTGCAGTTCTTCACCATCTGGGTTTTGGACCCAAGTTCTGTGCATGGATCCGCCTCCTATATACCAGACCCTTGGCCTGCGTGACAGCCAACGGCCATCTCTCTGATAACATACCACTAGCTAGAGGGACGCGCCAGGGATGCCCACTATCGCCGATACTGTTTGCATTGGCGCTGGAGCCCCTGGTGGCGTGGATTAGGGGAGAACCACGGCTGACAGGCATTCAATGGGCGGATGGGTGGGAAGACAGTATATCACTCTACGCTGATGACATCTTGGTATACTTGTCTCATCCTGAGCGTCCCTTGCAAGTCCTCCTTCAGATCTGTGAAAACTACTGGAAAGTGTTGGGATACACCATTAACTGGGCCAAATCCATTATGTATGTGTTAAATGGCCTCATACCACGTCTTCCAGTAGACTGCCCACTTCTGGTGACGCAGGAGTCGTTTAAATACCTTGGCATTCATGTAACGCCTGAGCAGGCGGAGTTCTTTGCCAAAAATTGGGCGCCCCCACTGGAACGTTTGAGGAGAGACGTGACACATTGGGAATCACTCCCCTTAACATTGCTGGGGAAGGCGGCATTGTTGGCCCTTCCCCGATTCCTATACGTCCTTGAGAACACGCCATTCCCAGTGCCTCTGAAATATTTCAAGCAAATAGCGGCTCAGGTGTCCACGCTGCTATGGGGCAATAAACCGGCACGAATTGCGCAGGCGAAGTTACACAAGGGGTGGTACGATGGAGGAGTGGCGCTCCCTAATATCCAAATGTATTATTGGGCAGCGCAACTTAAAGTTATCAATTAATGGATACGCGCCTCCCAGGCAGATAGACTCCAGCTGGGCCCAGGGAATATATTGGCGGTGCTTTACAATAGAGGCCAGATTTCAAAGCTAATTGGTCCCACAAAACACAGTCATGATATGGCACACAGCACAGACGCGGTTGGGATGCAAGGGAATCATTACATGACTCACCCCGCTTTGGAACACCAAACGACTAGGACACCTGCGAAATAGTAAAGGCTTTGACCATTGGGATAACATAGGCATCTCTACGGTGGGTGACCTATGGGACAAAGGGACGGTAATCCCGTTTACGCAACTCAGACAGCAATATGACCTTGCACCTTCTGAAGCTTTTCGTTATACGCAGATTAAACATGCACTGTTAACGGTACTGCCCCCGGACACTGATGTCCCGGAGGCTTCTCCGTTAGAAGACAGGCTCCTCACTGAGTACATGCAAAAGCGGGCCACATCCTCCACATATCGCAAAGTGATAAATAATTTACCGGACCCGACAGCCGCCCTTCGGGAGAAATGAGTGATGGATGTGGGGGAGTTGGATGATACAGAGAGGCAGGAGGCACTGTCCTCCCCCAAAGAGGTGGGCATACTCATGTCTTCGGCCGGTACAGCTCAAAATACTGCACCGCACATATCATACTAGGCGCAATTTATACAAAATGGACAGAGCGCAGGATCGGTATTGTTTGAGAGGGTGTGGGTAGGAGGGGTCCTTTTTTCACACATTGTGGGACTGCCCAGTGATAGCCGAGTATTGGAAAAAGATCTTACGCACAGTGTCACAGATGGTGGGGACATCACTGGTCCCTGAACCACGCAGATGCCTGCTAAATGTGTGGGAACCCAATGACTTAACGCGCCCTGCGCAAACATGGACCACTATGGGCCTAATGCTGGCGAAGCGTAATATAGCGCAAAAATGGGGCGCTGTGGAGGGACCGTCACTGACGAATTGGTGCAAGGACATGGACATGGCCATGATGGCAGAAAAAACAGTATTTGAAAATCGGAAATGTCCCCGAAAATAGAACAGGATCTGGGGACCAAGGAACAAATATAGGGGGGACATATGTGAGCCACCACCAGAGTGGGAAGATGACAGTTCCGAAGATGAGGATTAATTTAAATAGGGGGAGTGGGTATACAGGAAGGTCCTATATGTTGCCAGCGATTAATCAAACTTGTATAAGTGTTGTGGTGGGTAACTATGTGTACTGTGATTTATGGTATTGTAGACCTGACCTTATTACCGAAGTTGTTCATGAAAACAATAAACAGAATTTTAAAAAAAACATTTGTGAAAATGTCCTGTTGAACATTTTCCCTGGGTTTAAGGAACAGGACGATATCATCGGCATATAATTTTATATTATACATACCTTGCAGTGGAGCTGTTTTTTGTCTAATGGTGATTGCCAAGGGTTCTATAAACAGGGCAAAAAGAATTGCTGATGGAGGACACCACTGTCATATACCCCTATTTACTCTACAGCTACCTACATTCCTAGAGTTGATAATTATTTGTGCCGAATCGTCCTTATATAGATATTTCACTATATGTATAAGGCTTTCTCTGGACACCAGATCAAAAGCTTTCTCGCGTCTAAAAAGAACACCTGTGCCTCTATTTAGTTCTGGGTGAGGTAGTCGAGAGCTTCTTTTAAAAACTTTGTGTTTTTTGACCCCCCAACTTTGTGTTTGAGGAAAGTTGATTGCCTGCTGCAAAACCACTTTGATCCTGGTGAATAATTGAGCCAACAATCCTATTTAGCCAATTAGCAAGCAGTTTTGTAAAAATATTATAATCAAAGTTAAGGAGGCTTATAGGAATTAATATTTTCCCTGTTCTTATCTTTAAGATGCTGACTACAACAGGCATGCGGTATGATGTTGGGGGTTCACCACCATTTAATATTTGATTAAGGCGTTTGATAAATATACATGCAGCATCCCTATCACCAGAAAAAGTCACGGTTTAAAAAGGTTTTCCGAAGCAGACATGGTTGGACATTAAGCAGAACTGAAGGGGTAGGCTGTTTCACATTGTGGGCGCAGTACTGTGAAAGATCTGCTGCTCTACCCAAAAGAGAAGCAAGGGAATTGTTCCATAAAATAGAAAAAGGATTAGACTGGGTTTACCCAAACAAAAAATAAGGGAATGGTTCCGTTACACAAGAGAAGAGGGGACTGGGTTAAACCAAATGAGAAGGGAATGGTTTCATCACGCAAGAGGAGAAAGGACTGGGGCCACCCAAACAAGAAGTAAGGAAATGGCTCCGCCTAACAGGAGGGATAGGACTGGGGTCACCTAACCAAGAAGTAAGGGTATGGCTCCTCTAAACAGGAGGGGACAGGGCAATGTCACCCAAACAAGAAGTAAGAAAATGGTCCCACCAAACAGGAAGGGATATGACTGGGGTCACACAAACAAGAAGTAAGGCAATGGCTCTGTCAAACAAGAGAGGACTGTACTGGGTTCTCCCAAACAAGAATTAAGGTATGGCTCAACTGAACATGGGGGGGATAGGACTGGGTTTACCCAATCCCATAGAACTGAACCCACTTGCTACGCCGAACAGGAGGGGATAGGGCTAGGTTCACCACATTTAGAAGTAAGGAAATGGTTACACCGAAACAGGTGCGGATAGGACCGGGTTTACCCAATCCCATAGAACTGAACCCACTTGCTACCTGTGAACTTGAATAACAAAAACCTGGGTCAATAGTTGATAATTCAGGATTTACTCCCTTTGATTGTAGTGTGATTGCACATACATTTAAATAAAGGCGTAAATAGCATACATTCATTCCAAGTGATTTCCAATCGTAGGTGGCGGTTGACTAATAGTGGTGGTCTTACTAGTGATAGGTGGCATTTTGGTGATCATTTTCCATCCTACATACTGAATAGATTAGTGGCAACCTGTTCACTAATTGTTACTTCTTCCCTGAAAGAGTCACTTGAGAACACTTCTCATGTTTGTATGATTATGGACCATAGCACATGAGCTTACTCTATGAACAGCTAGGCGAGTCAATGTCACAATGTTATTTTTAATGTAGACTTTAGGATACATAATGCCTCATTACCAATATTAGGATTATTAACACCTATTATTATTTTTAACACTCATTATTATAACTAACATCTATTATCATCTACTATAAACCGGGCAAATAGTAGAGTATGTGTTAGACCTGGCAACATTGGCGTAGGTCTCCCTTCCCCTACTACTCTTACTGTCCTGTATGTTGGCTGGATATAGATGTTCTGAGCTCAGCGCCACAGCACTAATTCTCCATGTATATAAATGACACTGTGAATGAGGATAACGGACGCTTACATTAGTATAGCATGTTTTGTTAAGGATTACTTTCTATCACCCTATCTGGGCCTACGAACCAGATAGGAACTATGAGGTTAATATATTTATAATCAGGCCAGCAAGGGCCACCTTTTAGTGAGGACTGTTTATGTATTATATGTTGTGAAATGCCTTTCCTGAAAACGCGGTCGCTTTTCTGTGGGCTGTTGCGAGTAGGCGTATTGACCGTCTGGTTTTGGAGCAGCAGGGCCAGCTGGGTCAGACCTGGCTGGAGAGAGAGATCGGTATTCCAAGCGCGGGGAGGGGTGACTCTTTGATCCAAGCAGGGTCGTGCCTGGCAAGGTGAATGATGGCTCCACCTCCCACTGGGTGTCTGATAGCAGACCCCCTCATTCTGAAAGGGCAGGATGTCGTCTTGAAAAGCAAGTGCTCCCCGACCCCACCAATGTGGTTCTGACTGGAGTCAGTGATTTGCAACCTTAGAGAACAAAGACTTACTAGGTATAAAATACTGCGCTGGAACTTTTGCAAAGTGTGTTCCTTCTGGATGTCAAGACGAGACTCTGTCCAAGTGAACAGAGAAAAGAACTTTGCAACTTTAACCCATCTTGCCAAAGAAACTACCAGAGGGCCCAAATCGAGGGAGCCTCCTGCCGAAGTCTCAGGGACATTAGTCTTCACCCAGTCGGCCGTTGGAATTCCCGTGCGGGGAGTTCCGCTTGCAGGTGATGCCCCCGTCAAGTAATCCGGAGCCTATAGTTCTACTGTAAGGGCCGCGGACTGGGCCTCTTCTGAAACTTGTGCTGAACCTGTGTGGGCCCCTGCAGCTCAGAGAGCACTGCCGCCGCTGAGCGCCCGCCTAATTCTAAACCTTTGAACCTTTCTCCTTGCTAAATCTGTGAGGGCCACTGCAGCTCAGAGGGAACTGCCACCGCTGAGCGCCTGCCTAACTCTGAACCTTTCTTTGCTAAACCTGTGCGGGATGCACAGCTAAAACGAAAGCCGCCACCGTGGAGAGCCCGCCTAAATCTGCACCCTCCAACCTTCCGCAGGATCCGTGTGGGCCGATGCACCTGAGGGAGAGCTGCCGCCACTGAGAGCCGCTGGAACCTGCGCCATCGTGACTTGTCCCGTAGGCCGCCGCAGCCGAGAGAAAGCTGTAGCCGCTGAGTGCCCACACCTTTTGCTACTGTGCACCCCCGTGAGCCGCCGCAGCCAGAAGAGAGCCATAGCCGCTGAACGCCCGCACCCTTGACTACTTTGCATCCCCTGTGGGAATTGTCCTGCGGGCCGCCGCAGCTGCTAGAGAGCTGTAGCCGCTGAGCGCCCGCACCCTTGACACTGTTGTACCCCCCTTTGGAATTGTCCAGCGGGCTGCCGCAGCTGAGAGAGAGCTGTAGCCGCTGAGCACGTTTGGCAACTTGCATCCCCGCCGGAATTGTCCTGTGGGCCGCCGCAGCTAAGGGAGAGCTACTGCTGCTGCTGTGCGCCCACCATGGAGCCACACGACGAGAGTCCTTGCCTCCCCCAACCCGGGCTGCCGCAGCCGCGTGCTCCTACTGTGAAGAGCCCGCCTGTCCCCGAGTGCCCGAGTCAGTGTGGGTGCATGCTGCGGACCTCTGCCGCCCTGTATTGTGGTCGCTGGGAGTCCAACTGTCACCGTCTTCGCTTCTTTGAGAAGCTGCGTGCTGTCCCCCCTTTCAACGACAGGTACCTGGTGCGCAACGGGTCGCATAGGCCCCGTCCCTGGACTCAGTCAGTGTTACACTTTGGTCGATACGTTGCCATTTCATTGAGTCCCTACGGGTTGACGTGAATTGTTATTGTTGAAGCGCTTTGAGAGCTGAGTTAAACTGTTTAAGATATTATTTTTCTATACCTACCTGAGTTGTGTCCTTTTGTGGTGTCATTACTGCCTTGTTGCACGTGGTCATAAACGCTTCACACACTGCCTCTGAGATAGGCCTAACTGCTCGGGCTACGTTACCACAGGGTTGAGCAGGGGTTATCGAACGGGGAGACCTACTTGCCCTGACTTAGGAGGAAGGGTCCCTATTTGGACAGTGGCGACAGCCAGTGCCATCTAGAGACCCCCCTTTCTAACAATACGCTATTATTATTATTATATAATACCTAATTATTATGATTATTACTAATAAGGAGGCATTATATAATATAATAGGTTTTGATAACAGGTGTTACTTATTCACCAGCTAAACAATGCACATTTTATCAACCTCAAAAGGATAAAAGGCTGAGTGGGTCCACTGCGTTCGAACCTGTGACCTTCACGATGCACAGAGATTTCTACAGCGGGTGCATCAGTCAAATCAGCCATCTTACATCATTTTCAGCAGAATAAGACTCAAAGCAGCGGATTGCCAAGTTGGACGCTAGAAGGGGTAGAGACCAACAGCACTCGTGTAAATTAGAGACAGAAAAAAAGATTACAGATGCGAATATATTCAACCAGAGAGAGCCATGTTTTTCAGTAAAGGAAAGACCTGGTAAAATAGTATTTCTTCACAGGAATAGAGGAAGATCGAAATCCAAGCAGAAATAAATTAAAATTAAAATCCTGGGGGACGGAGCTAGCCTAGCTAGAAGATGGCCGCGCTCTAAGCGAGCTCCTTCAGCCACAAACAATATTCATAATAATCCTGCGCCAAACAAAGAGTTGCTAGGTCCAAGACACTGATCTAAAAGACGCCTGGACTAAACAAGCACACGCCCGGTACCGGACAATGTCAGTACCCGGGGGGTTGCGGCTGGAACGGTGAAGCTGGTGCGGCTGTGCATCCAAGGGAGAGGCGGAGCCGCCCGCCTGAAAGCTGCCGCGAGGAAATTGAAGAAAATGTGAGTCGTGAGTAAGCATGGGCGTAAAATCCGCTCCGCTCGCGGATTTTTCGGATTTTCGGCAAATTCGCAATCCGCGAACTCTCGCGAATTTGTCGAAAATCCGTGAATCCGCTCGCAGCGGATTTTTTGCTTGGTTGCGGCGCGCGGCGTGGTGCACGGCGTTCACTTTCCGTCATTAAGCGTTTGCCGAGTTGTTTTTCTCGATCATATTTTGCGAGTGCCGCGCCATTTTAGATCTTGCTGCGTGATCCCGCGGGAGTTTGGCGCCCGCGAATACGTAATCGCGGCTTGCCACCTTGCACAGCACACCTCGCGAGAGTTCGCAATTGCGAACCCGTAGTTGCGGCAGAAAGGAACAATCTCGCACTCGCGAAATAGAGATTTTGCAATTCTGCACAAGAAAATCACCAGCAAACAGGATAAACCTTCAGAAAATTATGATTTTTATCAGAATCACTCCTCAGGTTGACATTTGCATGGCCTTTTTTTTGCAAGGAGTCCATTTTTGGGGGGGGGAGGAAGGAAGTGCCCCACAGTCTCCAACTTCCTGTTCCTGTCCAGCAGGCTCCTCCCAGTGCTTTGTCCATCTCCTGGTCACTTTCATTTGGATCTGGAGCTGGAAGGATCACTTTTTGTGGGTGCTGCTGGATATTTGGATTTGAGGCCTTTTTGACTGTCTTTGGATCACTTTTGGATTAGAAATCAACTTTCACAAGTAAGTTTGTTTGGGGCATTACAGTTGCTGCAAGTACAATTTTGGAACTTTTTCAGAGCATTAAATAAATTATATTGTGGGTAGCCACAGTATCCAGTAGGACCATGGTTGGTTAGGGGTGCATGATACAACTGTTTTGTTGAATTTAAACACCATTGAGGCCATGGATGGGCTGGGATTGTGCTGATTTTTGTCGTATTTTTGGGCCTGCTGGTGTGGCCCTTTGCCCAGGGGTGGTGAGTGTTGCATGGACCTAGTCTTTCTGTGGGGTGTCTTTATGAATTTAAACATCATTGAGGCCATGGATGGGCTGGGATTGTGCTGATTTTATTGTTTTTTGTCGTTTCTTTGGGGCTGCTGGTGTGGCCTTTTGCCCAGGGGTGGTGGTGCATGGACTGAGTGTGCCTGTGGTGTGGTCTCACTCTCTTTAATGTAAACATCATGGATGGCATTGGATTGTGGTGATTTCTGGCTGGTTTACTGTTTTTTGGGGGTGTACTGTTGATGTGGACTGGCCATGTGGGTGGTGGTGGTGGCCATCTTGAGTGCTGGCTGGTACAGGCAACATGTGCTTGGGGTGTAAGGGGCCATTTTGAAGAGAGGCAGTGTCTGAGGCCTGCACTTATTTTGCCTACTTTTCATCCATTATGCCCAGGGGTAGTGAGTGTTGCATGGGCCTAGTGTTTCTGAGGGGTGTCTTCTTGAATTTCAACACCATTGAGGCCATGGATGGGCTGGGATTGTGCTGATTTTATTGTTTTTTGTCGTTTTTTGGGGCTGCTGGTGGGGCCCTTTGCCCAGGGGTGGTGACTTGCATGGGCCTAGTCTTTCTGTGGGGTGTCCTCTTGAATTTAAACACCATTGAGGCCCATGGATGGGCTGGGATTGTGCTGTTTTTTTGTTGTTTTTGTCATTTTTTTGGGGCTGCTGGTGTGGCCTTTTGCCCAGGGGTAGTGGTGCATGGACTGAGTGTGCCTGTAGTGTGGTCTCACGGTCTTTAATGTAAACATCCTGGATGGCATTGGATTGTGGTGATTTTTGGCTGTTTTTCTGTTTTTTTGGGGTGTACTGTTGATGTGGACTGGCTTGGGGTGTAAGGGGCCATTTTGAAGAGAGGCAGTGTCTGAGGCCTGCACTTATTTTGCCTACTTTTCATCCATTATGCCCAGGGGTAGTGAGTGTTGCATGGGCCTAGTCTTTCTGAGGGGTATCTTCTTGAATTTAAACACCATTGAGGCCATGGATGGGCTGGGATTGTGCTGAATTTTGTGTTTTTTGTCGTTTTTTTGGGGCTGCTGGTGGGGCCTTTTGCCAAGGGGTAGTGGTGCATGGACTGAGTGTGCCTGTAGTGTGGTCTCACTCTCTTTAATGTAAACATCCTGGATGGCATTGGATTGTGGTGATTTTTGGCTGTTTTTCTGTTTTTTTGGGGTGTACTGTTGATGTGGACTGGCTTGGGGTGTAAGGGGCCATTTTGAAGAGAGGCAGTGTCTGAGGCCTGCACTTATTTTGCCTACTTTTCATCCATTATGCCCAGGGGTAGTGAGTGTTGCATACTTGCATGGCCCTAGTCTTTCTGTGGGGTGTCTTCAATGTAAACATCATGGATGGCATGGGATTGTGCTGATTTTTCTGTGTTTTGTCGATTTGTTGGGGTGTATAACTGAACTGATGTTCCTCTGTCTTCCATTGCTTTTAGGTGCACAAGACTCAAGAGAACCACCAGTGCCAGGAAGAAGTCCTGCAGCGGTGTGTGTGTGCAGCATAACGTCACGCGACGTCACGTCTGGACACAGACAACTCTGCAACTCGTGCAACTGCTGCCTGCTGTTCTGACCTGCTCTGAAGAAGATGGCCCCAAAAAAAGTTACCCGTAGCTCCTCTAGCAAGAAAGGTGCCAGTAAGGAGCAGAAGAAGCAAGTTACCAAGGAGACTGGTGTGCCGCCCGCCCCTTTTTTTGGGAGTAAAAAAAAAAGTATGCCTGCAGCAGCAGCGGGATCTGCTGGGGACCAAGCTGGCAGCAGCACCCCCGCTCCATTGGGCTCAGTGCCACCACCACCACCACGCCAACTTAAGTCCAAGCCCTTGAGTGCTGCAGAGGCAGCCAGTATAGTTCTTCAATCACCATCGACCAGTGATGTTGGCTCATCGCAAGAAAGCAGCAGCAATGTCCCTCAATCAACACAGGTTATTGTAGCTCATCTGACGAGTGTTGAACAACCACAGCCGCAACAACAATCACATGTGCAAGTACAAGCCCAAGTACATGTGGAAGGAGAAGCAGCGCAAGGAGATGCGCAAGCAGAGGTGCATGGAGGGTCACAAGTGCCCACAATAGTTGTTCCTCCCGAAGTAGGGGCACATCAGGAAATCGACAATCAAGGCCAGGTATCATTTGAGGAAGCCACTCCTCCTGATGATCCTTCATTGTCTTCCACACCCCTAGCAAAGGAAGAGATCAAGGGTGGTGTCTACATCTTCTTCAAGCACACCTCCTTCTGATGATACGGATCAAACTTGGGAACCAGCACCACTGCCGTCTGAGAGTGAGGCACACCATGATCCGACAAAGGTAGTTAAGCGTAAAAGGAAGCTCGTCCAAAGTCTCAGAGTTATGGAGTGTGAGGAGGCTCAACAAGAAGTGGCGGATACTGCTGCTGATGAAGACTCTGCCAACGACGACCCAGTCATCATAAAGGTCACTGCAGCCCCAGCGGGCATGCAGCAAACAGACATTTTGACCCTAGCCCGAAGAGCTGCTGAGCGTGATGATGATGATGTTGTCGATGAGGAGGCAGTGGAAACGCCACAATCATTGGAGTTAAGTAGTACACCAACTCGTCCCGCTTCCATATTTCTTTCTGGCAAGAAGGGACATCCATCCACCTCGACCTTAATTAGTGGCGGTGAAAGTGCACAACGTACAAAAGTTGGGCAATCCAGATCCTCCACTTCATCTGGCATTAGCTTCATGACCACCACCACCAGTATCGCCGCCTCCTCCAGGTCCCACAGACACTTCAAGTCCCCAGTTTGGGACTTCTTTACTGTTTGCCCAAAAAATCCAAAGTTTGCCATTTGTACCCTTTGTAAGCTTGCAGTTAGTCGTGGTAAGTCAGGTACCAACTATGGTACCGGAGGCCAGAGAGGTCATCTTGTTGAAAATTAGTACGTTTCGGTGAACATTATCTGCGCCATCTTGCCTCTCCCCCTGATGCCACACTTTTGTCGTGCGCGCCCGCCATTTTGTTAGATGCCCCGATCAGAACGAACCCTTTTGCATGCCGCTGGCCCCTGACATAGCCTTTCGCCTTCACTAAGCCTGCACGCTGACCACCCCCTGCTTGCACCTGCCTTGAGTCATAAACCCCTCTTCGGCGCTGCTCTGCCCCAGGCCCTCATCCTGTTCCCAGCGCGACACCTCCCTGCTTCCCTTTCATGATCTCCGGCCCTTAGATGCAAACCCATTTTTCCCCGTGTGCCCGTTTTGTCTTCCCCGTTCCCAGGCCGACACCCAGCTCTGCCGATACCATCCCTTGCCCCTCCCCGTACAATAGAAAGCTTCCCCCATCAAAGGATCCCCGGGTTGATCAAAGCCCCCACTCCATGAGATCCGATCAAACCCCCACATTCCGTGAATCGGCGGAATATCCAGCTGCGTGATACTCATCACCTGTTGTGACTAGGGTGGGGACTTCGACTGTAAATGTGTGTGGGAACGGGCTCAAAGGGAGTTCCGGGAATGTCCTTTTCATACATCAAAGCTTTAACATGAATGTGTAATGTACAATAAAGTCATAAACTTGTGTATAAGAGGCCAGGCCTCAGGGATGCAGTTAGAGCACCTCAGAACGATACCTTCTGTCCGTTTCGTTGTGTTCTCCTCCGGAGAGAATAAAAAAACCTTGTTTCCTGCTTTCCAGTCTCCAGCGCCTGCCTCTTCATTGATTAAATAACTAGAGGGTCACAGAGGCAATTCCGCCGGGCAAATATCGATTGCCCCCGACCCGCCACAGGTTTTTACAATTGGCGTCCCAAGCGTGGGGCCCATCAGCGACTCGTGGATCCAGTGGGAGAGGTCCCGACGACAGAGTGAACGACTGCAACGATCGGGAGAGCTCTTGCCCAATAGACCCTCGTCTGGCAGCCGATCATCCGAACTTCACTAGTTCCGAACAGACCTCTCTCGAGTGATCTACGGTCCTGACTGGGGACCATCAGGAGTGCCGTGAGAAATACGAGAAAAAGAGGACGATCGGGCGCTGGATTCGGAAGACAGGAAACTGTCCATGCGGTCCGGGTAAGGTCGTGTAACCACGACAAGTCGCGAAATATTTGCTTGATTGCTTGTTTGTTTAAAAATACTAGTATTGCTCTTTTTATTTATTTGGAGATTCACTGTCTGCAAACGGAGAAACAACTGGCTCTCTCTTTGCAAGCAGTGGAGGATAGGTAGGGCAGCAGCCGTGCTTATTTTTCTCCCCCACTCAATAATCACTTGAAACTGAACTGTTGTTCGCAAACTATTGTTTCCTGGAGATTCCCTGTCTGCAAACAGGGAAGAGACCACCCTTTTTGCAGATAGTGAAAAGGGTAGGTAACGCAGATCTTTGCGGACCTACTCATTCTCCCCATTGTTATTTATTGGTCTTTTGTTATTTTGATCCATGAGGTATTCACTGCCTGCAAACAACGTAGAATAGAAATATTCTGTCCCGTCTTTGCACCTAGTGATAAGATAGGCAGTGCTGACTTTTTAGTCCCTCGTTACGAGCCGTCATGTCTGTCTTCTCCCCACTGATTAGTAGCCTGTTTAGCCCGGACCGCTTATTAGAGATGGACCATCCAGCCCCACTAGAAGGCACCCCTAATAAGGACATGTTCATAAACTATGGATTAGTCACCATAGCCTATAATAAATTGTGGCACAGGTATACCAAAGATAGTCAAGACAAACAGTGGCCACTGGCAGGATCCTTTGACCTTGATAAAATAGAAACGTTAGAAATAGCCCTTCGAAATAATAAAACAACGCCGATTATGCTCGACAGTCTCGGTATGTGGCGCAGAGAGGCTATGCAACGACAGAGAAAAGACGAGGACAAACCAAGTAGAGAAATATACCGACAGGACAACCCCAGGACACCGCTACCCACAACTTATCCCCCGACACTATGCAAAAGACGACCAGACTTAGGGCAAAACCAATGCGCTTTTTGTAGGTATGTCGGACACTGGAAAGCCCAATGCCCGACTCTACTGAGCGTGAGTAAAGGCAAAGGGCCGACAAGAACGACAGACCGGCAGTACGAGAAAAAGCGCGAGACAAAGAAGAACCCGACTTACATAGACAGACCAGACAGAACCACCACGTTTGATTATGCCCGATGGCACAGATTTCGCCAGGACAATTTCAGCGGCATGCTCAAGTTCTCCTAGGTCGGGCAACGTCAAGACGGGAACCCAGCCTCGTTTCAAATTCACAGACGGAAAGAGATAATTATGACCAATAACTGTTTTATATTCGTCTTGGGTCTTTATATGTCGTACTTGTACTGTCCCCCCGTCTGAGTTTGTGTGTATGTAATGTACAAAGCTGCGTCATCCCTCTACACGTGTTTCCGTGTTACTCAACCTCTGTTAGCAGACACTTAGCATAAAAGCAACCTGAAAAGAAAGAAATGGTAAAACAAAATCCGTAGACCATTAATGAACTTGAACTTTTAATTTAACACAACAAACAAGGAATAATAACGGTAAACTGTAGAAAATGAAAGTCAAACAGAACATTCGCCCCCCCCCCATTCTGGAACCTTCCAAAGTAGGGCAGGGTTACGGCTACGCCCAACCAACGGCAACCCATATAAGGCGGGCCCGGCCGCCAACTCTTGGTCAGGAAATCTTAACGTATGGGGGAGCCGGAGGAGAGGCAGGAGCCAGCAGCCCGGGCAGTTGTAGGTAGTCCCGCCACATGTCTCTTCAGCCAGCCGCAACGGGCCTGGATAGACTTAAGTAGTCCCGCCACATGTCCAGAGGAGAACGAGGCACCCTTTTTTCCTTTTCTCTTCCGTAACAGCCGCAGCAGCTCTGGACGGCGGGATGTCCTGCACGTACCTCCACAACAATTTGTCCAAGTTGGGCTGGGAGGGAGAGGCGACGCGGACGAGCCTCTCCCACCTCCACCGATAGGAGGTTTCCCAGCCCCCGGCCCGACGCCGAACACCCCCAGTCAGGCGATGGTGCCAATACTTCCACAGCACCGAACACACCATGGTGGCACCCCAGTACTTGCGCAGCACCGAACGTGCAATGGTGGCCATACTCCCACAGCACCGAGCACAGGTCTTGGGGAACACCGGATGTGGAGAAACCTTCATGCGGGGCGATGAAAAGGAGCGGCCTGGAGTGCACCGGGAGAAGGAGACGATGCGAACCAGTCTCCCTCGCCCCCCAGGTGGGGGCATCACAGCTGCACCCCAGCCGAACGTCCCGCTTTCACAAAACAGAGACCTCTTCCTTTCACTCCGAAGGATCTCTCCCACTCTTGCAAACTCGACGAGAGTGGCCCCTGTAGGGCCTCAAAATGGCGTCTGGGTCCGCTGGAAGGCGGGCCCCGGCCACTAGAGTAACTTTGACCAGCAACATAACTCGAACATTTGCCCCCTGGAGCACGAGCCCCCATCTCCGACAGCATCTCCACAGCCTTGAAGATCCTACAAAGGTCCCCGGCGGAACCTTCGGCCTTTGCAGGCTTCCGGTAAGGGACGGCTGCCTTGATCGCCAACGAAACAAACATGACATTGCCACTCCTTCTGTTAGCATGAATTCTAGAACTGCCGAAAAGGACTCTGGTCCAAACTGCCAGTAATGAGAAACATTTCCCCCTGATGCTGCTTCCGGACTGAGCCGGCCCCGCCCAAAATGGCGCTGGTATCAATCGGAACTTACGAACACCTCGTGGTGTTCCTTCGCACTGATATAAACTTGATGTTCTGAGATTTTATATGATCCTTTGTACACTTGGCTAGAAAAGACAAGGAGAACTCACTCGACGAACAGTATGAAAGGATCCCCGTTACAAATGTTGATTACAAATGTACAAATGTATTATATTTTTTTATAACTGATGTAAACCTCATTTACGACGTACACGTACGGTATGCATATAGGAAATCTGATTACAACCATTATGATTATGCTTCTAAATTATGAAAATAAGTGCCCCCGAACCCCCAGCCAATTAATAGACGTTTTAGTTTCTTACAAATGAATGAGTCAAACTTTCCGATGTTTTTATTGCCGCAAACGACACCCCCCACTGTACGCACTTTAGCCATTGCCACGACCGGCCAAATACGACCGCACCCTCATAATCCACATGCTGAAATAATTTTGCAAAATAAAGTTTTTGAAACTATGGACGGGTATTGCATGCTTTATTTTAAAAATGTGGGATCGGTGGGAAAGTTCTTTTCTGTGCACCCTACTCTGCTCTCTCTTTAAGGTTAAAAGAAGATGGTTGCCCAGCCCTGGAGGACGGATCGGATCGACAACACGACACTCCGCCTTCAAAGTACGCGACTGACCCATGAACTCTCGCGTAGGGGAAGACCTCGACTTCCAAGGATGGGTAAAACGAACGGTGTAAATGAAGGAATGTAAAGGGAGGGTGAAATGAAATAATGTAAATGTTATAAAGTACAACGTTCCAAAGTACCAGGGAACGGAGCTGACCCAAGAACCGAAGAACCTTAGAACGCCACAGCGTTGAAAGAGGTTTAAGGATCCCGATAGTGAGATACACCCTTTGACTAGATACCTCGCACTAAGCACCTCTGGTTTCCTTTTTACGTTTCCCCGCCCACGACCTATATGGACACACTACCCCCCCCCGACTCCAGAAACCATATCCCCGGGGACCCTGTCCCGAGGAGGAAAGACGAGTAAGAGGTAAGTAAAGGACTTATGAATCCATGTATTTGAATGTGCGCGAACGCTGTCTCCCCCACCCCCCTTTTTTTCCTCCCTCTGCAGGTTACATCAGAAATTACAGCCGAGGTGTGGCGAAGATCCGAAGCCTTGCCATGTCTAATACACGAAGCGGACTAGCGCCGCAAGGTGGTGTCTAAGCACGCCTGCAAACTACTCACGTATCGAACAAACCCGGAAAATTAGCGCAACCTGATAAAAAGTGATCACCCTTAAACCAGACTGGACGAATGAACCCATGTCACGTATGATGCGAAACTGTGAGGGACTGTGTGTGTGTGACTGAGGCGTCGACCCAACTGGTCGAAGGACCGAGAATGCGAGAAGTGCGACAACATGGTACCTCCTTTCTTCTTTCCTTTTTCTCAAAGCACGTCCCCTCTACCCTGTCTAAATGCTCAAACTGCATGATTACAAGATCCTAACGCAGACCCGTGAATGCCCTTTACTGCGTAATGCACTAAATAGCCTTTCTTGAATACACTGCCACCCTCTCTGTTGCACGTGTACTATTTAGCCTGCCATTACGCTCTCTCTCTCTCTCTCTCTCTCTCTCTCTCTCTCTCTCTCTCTCTCTCTCCCTCTATTTTTTTTTTACTCCCACTCTTCCGAGTGATTAGCCCCGAAATTGGCAGACTGCCACCCCTAGCACACCACCTAATTGGCTTCAAATACCGTCAGTATTTGCACAAAAACTTGTCTTTAATACAATCACCCTGAGACCGCGTCATTACCTCTCCTTTTCCGCTAGAAGCCAATGAACCGAGGTTGGGCCGTAAGGGAAAGGACAGGTAAGGCGACAGAGGTTCCCTAATCTGGCCCGAAATAAGGGAACTACAGGTCAACGTCTCCTATGGTATAAAACAAGGACCTCAGAATACGCGACCCTCCCCTCCCCGAAATGTCGCAATACCCAAAACCGGAAAAATGATCACCCCTGTTACCTCCCCTGTATCAGCCGCCCAAAAACTGGAATTATGAAACTACCCCTCATTTCCGGTTGTGAGAGATGGGTCGATTTATGCCCTTACCACAAGTTTCCTATGCCCCTGGTTGTTTCCCATAAAACCCCTGTCCTTCCTAATTAAGTAATCGGGCTGTAAAAGGTTACGTAGGATCCAGAATGATGTTTTACAAGGTTAACAGACTAGTCCAAGGTAAAGAAATCATCAAAATGAACCCCGTAGTAGTTGAAAAGCAGGATGCATCAATAGAACGAAAATGTTTAGCCATGTTCGTCTCCCGGCAAAATACCTGCGTAGTAAATAATTGTAAAGGAAAGTCATAGTAAATCCAACAAGCCCGTCTCCGGTCATTCATATGCCAGTTGGGAACACCAATATAACGGGCATTTTCATTCTTTGCCTGGAGCTGGGAGAGAAATAGACTTTTTTGATTATCTTCATCTGCAAATTCTCTAAAGACTGTCTTTTCAAACTTGTTTAAGGGTACTGCTGTTGGAGGAGAGAAGGACCGGATGTGGGAGCACGAGGCCTGACTGCAGACTAAGGAACACCTGCGACATTAGCCAAGGCGAGACCACGACAGAAAAGAGCTGCAGGACGAGGCACTGTTTTCGACAACATGAGAAGAAAGGGTCGACCTGATGCCCCTGCTCGATGTCCAGTGTCTGTCGACAAGTCCCCGCTCTCTGAATTCGGTCACACGCTCGCCTATTGGAAGTCTCTCGTTCCCCTAGTTTGTTCCTAATTTGGCCTTGCTCCATCCCCCTTTTCCTCTGACCTACCCTATGGACTGTTTTGAACGCTCTTCTTCCATCTGAACTTTCTGACAATCACCTCAAAGGACACAGGGCGAAAGGGACCTTTCCGACCAGGAACGCGAGGAAAGGGTCGTGCCCTGCAACGCAGAACTTAGAACCGAGCTGGACTCGTAGCTCCACCGCCGGTGCTCAACAGCGCCAACGAAAGGCAGCAAAGAACATTTGACATCCCCAATCGCCGTTTCTGCTAGACTTCATTTCTCTCCCAGCCGCCCTTGTATTGATCATGCTCCAATCCGAACCTGATATGTATGTAATCACCTGCCAGTATGAAAGGTACTTGCTGCTCACGCTACAGAATCGTTTTTGTATTGCATTTCTATGACTTTCCTGCTAGACAAATTGATCAAAGTTTATCAAATAGGCCCGCCTCCTAAAAACTAGAAATGTTAAAATGTATTGTTTACGACTCTTTTCATCTAGGGTTCCTACCGTTTTCTTTCTCATGCCCACCACAATAGAACCGAGTAGAAAATGAACCAGCAAGATGTCTTGAATATGTTAAAGGGAGGACTGTTGAAAATTAGTACGTTTCGGTGAACATTATCTGCGCCATCTTGCCTCTCCCCCTGATGCCACACTTTTGTCGTGCGCGCCCGCCATTTTGTTAGATGCCCCGATCAGAACGAACCCTTTTGCATGCCGCTGGCCCCTGACATAGCCTTTCGCCTTCACTAAGCCTGCACGCTGACCACCCCCTGCTTGCACCTGCCTTGAGTCATAAACCCCTCTTCGGCGCTGCTCTGCCCCAGGCCCTCATCCTGTTCCCAGCGCGACACCTCCCTGCTTCCCTTTCATGATCTCCGGCCCTTAGATGCAAACCCCTTTTTCCCCGTGTGCCCGTTTTGTCTTCCCCGTTCCCAGGCCGACACCCAGCTCTGCCGATACCATCCCTTGCCCCTCCCCGTACAATAGAAAGCTTCCCCCATCAAAGGATCCCCGGGTTGATCAAAGCCCCCACTCCATGAGATCCGATCAAACCCCCACATTCCGTGAATCGGCGGAATATCCAGCTGCGTGATACTCATCACCTGTTGTGACTAGGGTGGGGACTTCGACTGTAAATGTGTGTGGGAACGGGCTCAAAGGGAGTTCCGGGAATGTCCTTTTCATACATCAAAGCTTTAACATGAATGTGTAATGTACAATAAAGTCATAAACTTGTGTATAAGAGGCCAGGCCTCAGGGATGCAGTTAGAGCACCTCAGAACGATACCTTCTGTCCGTTTCGTTGTGTTCTCCTCCGGAGAGAATAAAAAAACCTTGTTTCCTGCTTTCCAGTCTCCAGCGCCTGCCTCTTCATTGATTAAATAACTAGAGGGTCACAGAGGCAATTCCGCCGGGCAAATATCGATTGCCCCCGACCCGCCACAGGTTTTTACAATCTTGACAGAAAGCACACTGTCAGATGGTTTGCGCACCTAGATGCGATCAAGGAAGCCCGAATTGGAAGTCAAGAAAACGTTGATGTTGCATATGATGATGACGAGGAGGAAGAAGACGTGTCAAACACTTCCCTTACACCCAGTACCCCTGTCAGCAGCACACCCAATGTGAGGCACACTAAGAGTGTTGGAGCGAGTGAGACACCAACGCACAAAAGTTCACCAGCGAGCAAAATTGGGTCAACGAAGTCATTATCAGCCCGTAAATGCTTGGTCCAGGGCAACATTAGAACCATGTTTTCTTCAGACGTGCCATATGAACGCAACCACCCACTGACGCGTCTGTATAACACTAAGATGGCTAAAATGCTAGCTGTGGACCTTCTCCCTTTTTCTTTTGTAGAAGCGGTAGGTTTTCTAGAATTAGTGGCAACGCTCTGCCCTAAATGGAAGGTTCCTAGCCGGTTCTATTTTGCCAGAGTTGCGGTTCCAGCACTACATGAAGATGTGCTGGAGGCGATTGGGGCAGCTTTGCAGAAGAGTGCTGTTCACACAATACATCTGACAACAGACATGTGGACCAGTGGCGCAGGCGCTGATTACATGTGCATCACTGCACACTGGGTCTCTTTTTCAGGTGTTAAAGCAAAGCTAAACGCAGGTGTTGACCCGGACCAAGTTTTCAAAGCTGCTCGGAAACATGCAACACTAGCCATGTTTGGCTTGGAGAAAAGTCACACATCCGAAAACATTTTGGACGAGTTTAACAAAAAGGTCTCGAAAATGCTATCCCCAAAAAAACGCCAGATTGGTTATGTTTCCACGGATAATGGCGCCAATGTAGTTAAGGCCATGTCGCTGGGTGGCTATTTCAGAGTGCCGTGTTTGGCGCACTGTATCAACCTGGTAGTTCAAAAATTCTTGAGTGATAGAGATAGTGCAGCGTTCGCGGTAATGGCCACCTGCCGCAAAATGTGCAACCATTTCAGCCATTCTTTTAAGGCCCGGAAGCATCTGAGGAGGCTGCTACTTCAAAGTCGAATACCAGTGAAAGCACTCATCCAGGAGGTGGCAACACGTTGGAACTCAACCTTCTACATGCTTGAGCGTCTGTATGAGCAGTATACGGTACTCGATCACTATTTCTTAACAGAGGGTACATCTCAGAAGGAGGACCTGCGGATGGGTGCAGCGCAATGGGACATAGTTAAAAGCCTGACAGACATGCTTCGTCCTTTTGAGTTCTTCACGCGTGCAGTCAGCCAGGAGGACTGTAATTTGGGCAAAGCTATCCCATTGTTGTGCATGCTGGAGCACCAACTGATGGTGGTGTCTTCTGAGTTTGAAAAAGATGTAAAAAAAAAAGACCATTTTATTTTGTCTGAGAAATTATTAGAGCACCTACGTGGTGATGAACGTCTTCAAAAGATCAAGTCAGAACAGCATTACATTTGTGCTACTATTCTGGATCCACGCTACAAAAAGGCGCTGGCAGGCGAAGCATTCTTTCCTTTTGCTGATGAAGATGTTCAAAATTACAAACATTGGCTAGCCTGGTCAGCCAAGAGGTTTGAAAAAGAACGGCAGGTTATTGAAGGAGAAGGCAGTACATCAGCATCAGCAGGCCATCCCCAGTCACAAGAATCCACTTCTGCACCTGTGGCTGGGGCACAAGTGACCTCTCAGCCGTTAAAGACACCGGCAAGTGGATCATCTGCACCACACACAACACTAACAGTGGCTGCTGTGGAGGATTGGCTAAGTTTGCTTGGGTGTGGTTCTCGTAAAAATGTTACAGGCACAGCAAAAACTAAGAAAAGTGGAGGAACCGTTGATGACCTTCAGTCGATGGTGCAGGACTATCTGAATGACTCAACAGAGGTCTTTCTTAATGATGAGCCATTGCAGTATTGGCATGGCAAAAAACAATTGTGGCAACAGCTCTCCAACCTGGCTATAAACTATTTGTCTTGCCCACTCGCAAGTGTGTCTTCTGAACGTGTTTTCAGTGCTGCTGGTGGCATTGTAACTCCCAAACGGAGCCGCCTCTCGCCCAAAAATGTGGAGCGGCTGACAATGATCAAGATGAATCAGCACCTCATACCACCAGATTACAAAGTACGAGAAAGCACGCCGCATGAAGACGAGGAGGACGGCAACGTAGATGAGGGGATTTGTTCTCTGTTCGGTGGCACTGACCTCATCCTGCCTGAATTCGCAGAGTATGATGACGAAATCTTCTTCTTATTCCCTGACACCGAGCCCTGAAAATGAGACAATGAATCAATAACTTTCTTTTTCGTCCTTATTCACTTTTATTCCTGTGTGTCTCTCTTTCTTTGTTTTGCACAGTTAATTTAATTCAAACTTTAATCACCTAATCCCCAAAACAAGACCATCAGCAGAACTGTCTTCACTTGTTTGCTTATTGATTTGAAGGTGCCGCAGTCTACATTCCTCAGGTTCACAAGTTCTGAAGAACATGCTCCTCTATCCTCCTCCTCCAGACTGCGATTTCCCTCAAAGCAGAGTGCTGGATTACGCCCAATGAAGAAAGACTCAGCACTTGTGGGGGTGTTCTACTTCTTTGCGGGTGAGTTGACGGCTTTGGGCCCATTGCTGTCAAGCTCTAATAATGGATAAAAGTGTTTTGGACCAAATATGAGGTGGAAATTTCTTGCCGTTTTTGCTGACTTGCTTGCCTTTGAGGTGCTCTTTGGCGGGGTTCCGGGTGTTTGTGGGTGAGTTTTGGGGTCTGGGAGCACTGCTGCGACAGTCTCATCTTGATTGCATTTGCTTTTCAGGAAATCCGTGGTGGAAAACAGGAGTTATGATGATTGGTGAGTGGTGACCTAGCTGCACAGCGCGTTTGGACCGAAGGCCGAGAGATATAGTAAGTATGAGATTTAGCTTTTTCGCTGTTTGGGGGTGTTGTCGCGTGCTTTTTTGCGGGTGGGTTGGCGGGTCTTGGCTGGGGCATTCCTGGGAAGGTCTAATACCGGATAGAAGTGTTTTGGACAAAATCCTTAAGGAAACACCTTTTGGCACTTTTTGTAAGTTAGGGTTCGTTAGGGTTAGCCCAAGCAGCAGGATTGCATGTGTTTCGGGGTGTTCTATTGCAACGCAGTTCTGGGGTTTTAGAGCACTGTTGGAGCGATGCTGGCTATGGATACTTTTGCTTGCTTGCAAGTGGTTTGAATACAATCCACGGTCGGTAAGGGTGTATTTGGGCCTACTGTTACTTTCAAAGTACGTTTTGTCACCATTTTTCTGCTAGTCATCGTTTTTGGAGATCTGATTGGGGGTCTTCTACATTTTTGCGACTGGCTTTAGTAAGGATCTTGGTGGGGGCATTGATGGGAAGGACAAATTGTGTTCTAAAACACAGTTTACAGTACACCTACCTTGAGGGGAAAGATCCGCTATAATATTTTGGCCATACTTATTTATCCTTAAAAAGGTGACTCAGACAGAGCACGCAATTTCAAAAATATTGTACTGTCTATTAGGGAAATCAAAGTGTGACTTTTTGCACCACATAGCGTACATACGTTTTATTTATTTATCAGTGGTATTGTAATAGCACTTCCTGTTTTCCGTTCAATAATTACAGGCCGGGTTTCAGTCAACATCCGCCAGGCAGGCAGTGGACACAGGGTGTCTTCTGTCAGTGGTCACCAACATTGATGGACGAAGCGTCAGCTGGAATGGAGGAGTGCCGCTAATAAGAGGAATTGTTTGCTGCATGCAACTTACTTACCAAATTCAACAGGACAACTCCAACAACATACAGAATACAGATACAGTATCCATTGTTTTCTTCTATGAGTGTGACTGCATGTGCTTAGCTTTAGTTTGTACCCAAAGATTTCTTTATCTTCAATTATTGTTTGTCCAGGCTGTGCATTTTTTTTCTTCTCTCAACAAAACCTACCCAAAAAGAAACCCCCATTCCCATCCATTTTCCAAACCCTAACCCTCTTCCCCCGGGCTGTGTTGTTTTGCTTGATGTCTGACTAAAATGACATCAATAATTCCACACACTTGCTGGGGAGGATAAGGTCATAGCAACAGGCTGGTGAAGGAATACGAGGTTATCTTCTAGACTTACTCAGCTTCAGTACTATTTCTTCTAGTAGTAGGAGCCAATGTCAAATAAATTCAACGCAAGTACTAGTTATACTTGCAAGCAAATACTTTACCATTTGTTAGGCTACATTATGGCACTGTTCTAGTGTACTGTCACCTGCTATATTCTTGATCGTACCGTAACTGTTGTAATGCTACAGTAAGGACAAACCAGGAAACGTTTTCTTTTTTTCCATAGGCATGCAACTGCCACTGTGTCACACCACTACTACCACCGCAATGAGGAAATTTCACCCGCCCAGGATTGCCAATGTTAATCCCCATTTCACGTGGAGCCAGTCCTGGGCCTAGCCCTAATTTCTAACACAAATTACAGGTAAGATAAGCGTTTGGTGGGAGGTAGTATAATGGAGTATTAGGACTAGACGAGAGATTGACGGTAGTACTACTAAAGTCCTACGACTGTTCAGGAAAACAAACTTACTGTTACACCCCCGTCCCCCACCCACCAGACTGAAAAGCAGTAAAAAACAGGTATGGTCAGATAAAGTTCAAAAAAGTATATTTATGTAGCCCTAACAAAATAATCTCCCTCAAGACCCTCCCTAACCCCAACGATTGTCTTTGAAAAGTCCCAAAAAGAACCCAACTCCCAAATCCCACCCCCCAAAAGTCTCTAAAAAAAGGGCAAGGGACACTCCACTACTGGAGGGTGCTGGTGAATTTTGCGGCCAGGGCATCATACTCCTTGCGGAGGGTGGCAAGGTCGTAGCGGAGGCCCTCCACCAAGTTCTTGTACCTAAGGACCTCCTGCTCCAGGTAGGACATTCGGACTCCTAGGCGGCGCTGGCGTGCCTTGCAGCTCCTGTGGGGGGCAGCTGGTCTTTCAGCTGCTTGGCGGTGGCGGTTGGCTTTCTTAGCCCGGCTCCGTACCGCTGGAGCACTGCGCATGCTGGCGGCCCGTGGGGTCACGGAGGAGGATGCAGCTGTCCCAGTCGAGGATGTTGTAGTTGCACCGGTCGACTGCGTGTTCTCCTCCTCCTCCAGGGCCACCAGCCGCCGATATTCGGCGACAGTGGCATCCAGCCTCCGTTGCCGGGCCATTCGAGCCTGCTCCCTCCGTGATGTCGATTTGGAAGGAGCAACTATATGAAGAAAGAAAGACATAGTCTGTAACCAATGCTCCTTAGCATTAATAACACAAAGTGATTGAGCCGAAAGTTGGGTCACAGTACAAGTAGCAAATTGAAAGCACAGTATATAACTATTGAGGACAGTATCTATGTAACCTCCCACTTCTGCATCCTTGTTCTAACATTAGTGGTAGTTTAATGAACAAATTCTACGACCACTATGGACTTCCATTACAGTCGACTATGACAGTACACCAGTCTTATTCTTCTTCTTCTCTCTTGTTTAGGAAAATTGGTACGTTATCTTATGCAAGCCGGCAGAATGGCAGCACAGTGAACTTGCACCCGAGAAAAACAGTTGCACACCATGATGAGTGAGACAGACTGGCGTTACTGTACCGGTCCAGTACATGCAGGTGGTGAAGCTATTACTTTTCTATTATGGGTGGCACTGAGAATACTCTGTTACAAGGGCTACTGCTTAATTAATTTACCTTTCACCCTACAGTGCAAATGAGTACTAGAAAAGGAAAATGAAGAAGCTAAATAATTTGATTATCTATCACTTCACATGGGACGTATTTGATGACATATGGGATGACTTTAGGTGCTTTGCTTAATATTGAGTGAACAGTGATACACCCACACATGAATGACGTACTACAACTAAACTAAAGTTATTAAGAGAGGTACGGAGTGTCCACCGTAATAACCGGATATATGCTGTGCTTGCAGTTGCAATACAAAGTACTGCTACTATTCATGGTAGTATTGGACACATTTACAATTTCTTTTCCTTGCCTTCCCTACACTGGAACGGACGTGCGGGTGCGGTGGTACATGCTCTTCAAGGTAACACTTAGTTCATCCAGCGACCATCTACTCTCTCTAGATACACATGTGCTATCTAAGAGTCAGAGAATACCATGCTCCAGGCATCCATTCATTCAAAGTATACGCACACATACAGTTTCTGTTTCACCCACCCAGGCTGCTGTCCTTCCACCCATCCTTGCTTCATCATTGACCCAGCCATGCACCATACCATATTCTTTCCTTCCCAGCCACCTCGGGGGCCAAGCAAACACATATCGTTCTTCTTTGCCAGCCATCATAAAATTTCGCGTCCCACTTACTTACACGTACACCCTTCTTTCGCTTTTCGTTCATCCCATCCATCACGTTCATCTAAGATCTTATTGGGATTCTTCTCACCAAAATCTTCACAGCTAAGTCGGAGTACATTTCGAGGAGGCTACTACCTGGTTGATTTGTAATACACCCGTGCAGAAAGCACACTATGCAGTCTTCAATCTCAATAAGTAAGGAATATATAGCTTACCTGTTCCCGCCACCACCGTGCGAACCCCCACAGGACCGTCCGCCGGCTCTTGCACCGCTTCCTCCCCAGAGTCCTCCGAGTCCTTGCCCAACACCGCCACCTCCGCGCTGGCCCCGCCACCAGATGTTCCACCTACAAAGTACATTTAACCCCATGGATGCTCAGCATATTCCCCTCCTGTGCTGAGATTTGATGATTCCCATTATTCATGACGAGCTGGGCTCGTCATGAGCGTGCGAGGAGGCTACTTCATGACGAGCCCAGCTCGTCATGAGCGTGGAAGGGGTTGAGAATGTTAGAATACACCACTCACTACTATATAATATTTGGTCTAGGAGTAATAAAGAAATGTTAAAAAAACAGAATACAATGTAATAATTTGTGACTGTCTACTCTAAAGTAAAAATGTCCCTTTTTCCAGGGAAGGCTGTTGTCTTGCTGCACTTTTATGCACAACTGATGAATGCTTGCTTTTTATTTTTAACACGCACCACTTTTTCTCCTAACAGACAGAAGCTTGACTTCTAAGAACACGAGTCCAGGATCAAGTTCAAACCAGGTGAGAGCTCGGCTCGACCACAAGAAATGTGTCCAATTAATCGTCAGCACTAAGCACTTTTCCGTTTTCAGTTAAATAGTTTTATGACAAAGTTGATTTTAAGAAATGTGTTTACTTTTAATAAAGCTTTTAAATTTAATTAGACTCTGTGGTTTTTGGTCCTCCAGACTAGAGTGGATGAGCTAAAGGTTTTGGAATTTTTGCAAGCATGAGTGCCTCTGACACTTCTTGACTGTGACTCCGTACTCTTGTCCTGCGTAGGATAATCTAAAGATCATTGGGGATCAATTATCGGTGACTTCGGGAGCTAAATGACTCTGCCACACTATCTAGTCAGTAAGGAGACAGTGCATAGAGCTATTGCTGAATAGAATGGGAGTCCAATGGAATTGCCAAATGTCCAATCTTAGTTAGCTACACAGACAGACTAATAAGAATAATCTAGTAATACCACATGGAGTCATATTAGAGGCAGGATAAGAATTTATATCCAGTCTACAAGAAGATCAAAGACGATTTAGAAAAAATCGAATGAGGAACGCTAGGAAAAAATAGGTACTCTTTATTAAAATTTAAACTTACTGGGGCCAGCAAAGGAGCCCTCGCCTGCCCGATCCTGGCCTGCATCCTCCTGAACAGCACCCTCCTCCTGTGTCCTCTTGCCCTTGGGGGGAGCTGATGTACAACATGAAAGAAAGAAAGACCAGAAAACATGGATGAGATTTGTCAACCAAATCAAACATTTCAAAAGAACAATAACAAAATATTTTGGAGAAATAGCAAATAGATAGACAACTATTCCACGGGATCTATCTCATGTGGTATACTACGTTATTCGTATTGCCTGATTTGCGGACCGTTGACTTAGAAAGTTCCTATGTAACTCAATAAACAGACTACTAAAGAGGTTTGCCTAGGCCTGGCAGGCAGCAGTCCGCAGCACGCGAAGTGACAGACAAAGTCCATCCTGCTTGCAGATCAGTGAATACTCAAACTATCAATCCACCGACCACCGCCACTATTTCTTCTTATAGCCATGTGTCTAAAGGAAGGACTGGACTTCAGTCTGTTGGGGCTGATTTAGAAGTCCCTGCCGGCTCATTTTCCTCCATTGTTGCGTGACTTTTGTGACGCAGCGGCAGAACAAAAGACTCGCCATGGTGTTGGTGCGGCGTATATATGTATCACGTTGTAAAGCCCTGCGCCATCAGGGGGCGTTCCGGCGCAAGGGAGGGCGTACCTGCGCAGGAACGAATCCTAAAAGTGGCTTAGGGAAATCTACAAGATGTCAATCAGTCACTTTTAGGACAATGATGCATGACTCAAACCCTGCGCGCTTGAAGCCGACGTACGGCTTGATGCAGCATTGGGGAGATAGGGTACCCCAGAGCATTGCTGGAGCTGCGCCATCGTTGGCACGCAACTCCAGCAATGCGCCGCCTTTACGGCACAGATGCGTAAGGCTTCTGTGACGTTTTGGGCCAATGGGTGGTGGTGGCATGGCACACAATTACTGCCGCACCCCTGCTACTTTGCAGGGATGCGCCGGTAATTGAAAATATGACCCTTAGTGTCTAGCATTACGCAGTTCTTATCTTTACACTACACTCATACATAATTTCTCAGGCCAATGAAATGAACACAAAATACAAAACAAATAAGCATAGTAGCAAGCAAGGCTACTGAGAAGGAGAGCAGTGCACCTGAAATGCATAGAAGATTTTGAAATATAATTTACCTACAATGTAATCGGCAGCATTATTGCTCTTGGTAAAGAACAAAGATTTGCAAATGACAGAGCCGGATAAAACAGAGTAGTGATGAATAGCTACTACTACTCACCAAGCCCGGGGACCTCTACGCCGAGCGCGTCCAGCAAGTCCCGTTCCCGGTCCATGACATCTGTCCAGCGGTGGGTGGCCTGGTTATATGTGCGCCGGACCCCAGAGAGCTTAAACATGGCCCGGCACACCTTCTCCCACCGCTTCCGGCGCTCCCGGATGCCATAGCCGGTTGCGATCTTGCCGCCTCCCAGGATCGTCTTGGGGAGGCGGCGCTGGACGTGGAAGATGAGTGCGGCCACCTCCTCCGCGCTAAAGATCTCCCGTGGCACCACTTGCTCCCCCCTCAAACGCCCGCACGGGAGCCGGGCACGGGATGCGGGACCCTTCCCCTTCTCAGGGTGCTTGCCGGCTCCCTTTACCATGGTCTGGGCAGAAATAAAGTTAAATGATAAAGAAGAAATAGAATAGTGAAGAAGAAAAGAAAAGAGTTTAAAAAAGTAGTTTAAAAGTAACTAAAAGCAGCAGAAAACACAAAAATATAGAGCTAGAAAAATAGAGGGATAGATAATAAGTAAAATAGATCAAATAAACTTCAAACAAGCAAAGGATGGCAGAGATTCAGAGAGGATACAGAAAGCATACCCAGAACCATAGCAATGAATGAGAAACAAGATGGCCGCGCCCGTTCACGACCGCGTGGGTAAGTTCGCGCGAGATTTTCCTCGCGAGCACGCGCGAAATTGTACTAGCGAGCAGCACAGTTTGCGAGATTACACATAGCGGCCAGAAACGGAATTACGTCACGCAAACAAGATGGCCGCGCCCGTGTACGACCGCTAGGGTAACTTGGCAAACGTATAGCTACAAGTGCCTCGCGAACACGCACAAAATCACGCGAACATACACGTCGCAAAGAAAAATTTAGTGTATTCGCAAGCATTCGCGGCTTCCGAAATCGATCTCGCACGGATTCGCGCCCCAAAAAACGCGCGAAATTGCAGAAAAAACGATTTTTGCTAAACTGAAAGCAATGAGCAGGTGCAAAAGTTCAAACTTAACATTAGTAACATTCACTCTAGTGCTTCCTGAGGGGCCCCTCCAGAGTTTGCAACTATTCTATGACCCTGCTATGACCCAAACAGCAGGCTCATAGAATAGCTACAAGTAGACCATAAAGGTCCTGTGAAAAAAAATTGCACTGCAACAGAAAGCAAATTACAGATAAGGAAGGAAGCAGGTGCCAGCCAGACTGGAACTTTCAAAATAACTGACACATTAATCAACCCCAAATTAATTCATGGCAGTTGAAGTAGGGGAGGTGTGCTTGCTTTTTTCAAACCCCATAAACTACAGTGATAAACAAACCTAATGGGTGGCAGTGAGGATGTACCAGAGGGTGGCATGGGTGTCCCAGAGGGTGGCAGTGGTGAAACAGAGGGTGCTGTGAACCTGTGATGATAAACCAGACGTAGAAACAACATAGTCGCGGCCGTTGCGATCCGAAAAGTAAGTTCGCAATTGCGAAATTGTCCCAAAATCCGCGCGAACGCTCGCCAACACAAAAAACGGGAAAATCTGGAAATCCGCGAGAGTTCGCGTATTGTCGCGGATTGCGAATCCGTAAATACGCAAATTCGCGTACGCGAGATCCGCTAGATCCGCCCATGCTTAGTCGTGAGCCAGCATCGGGACGCCAGAAGCTTCTTGGGAGTGGCCAGCGCCCGTAATCCTATAGCTTGGGGCTCGAGCTGCCTGGGAAGTGCTACACCGAGGCTGCGGAATCAGCTGACATGACCCAGAGGCCTGCGGCGGCAACTACGTAGGGTGTCCTCTCTGAGCCCCGTGCTGCAGTAACACACCAGATTCTGGTCCTGTGATACAGGGAAGTCGGCTGAGCGACAACGGCCTATGCAGTTAAGCTGGACGGTGCGTTGCTAACGGACAGATCGCACTTGTGGCCCTGGTAGTGCAATGGAGGTGTACTTGGCATTATTGCAAGGCAAATACCCAGCATAACGTGGGCACTGCGGGACAAACTAAACCGTTACTGTGCCATAAAAGATACTACATAGAAGACACAAAACAACAGGTTAACCTAGAGCAGTAGGACAGCCCGGGGTAGGGTTCAGGCCAGTTGGTCACTGCCCGCCACCACCCACAGTTGCATCGCTCCATAATCAGCAGTCCATTAACTCACCTGTGTGACATCAGCTCTGTCTTGCTGGGATCTGGAGCTTGGGTGCTGAAAAATTGCTATCCACATTCACTTTTGCACTGTATTGTCCTCCCACAGAGATGGGGGAAGCAGATAAAATACAGGCAACGCTACAGTTGGACCACCAAGGAACCGGAAGTGGCCGTGTAGCGGAACAGGGGGACCCAGAAGAACCGCCCCGGAACCAGAGTCGGGAGGAGAGCTACGCCAAATATTAACAGCAAGGCAGACCACATTAACCACCATTGATGGGGAGATCGCCGCCCTAACATACTGTGTGGCCAGACTATCAGAAAGGATGGATAAGCACGCAGGATGCCAAGATATGGTGGAACGCAGAG
This sequence comes from Lissotriton helveticus, assembly GCF_964261635.1. Classification (NCBI taxonomy): domain Eukaryota; kingdom Metazoa; phylum Chordata; class Amphibia; order Caudata; family Salamandridae; genus Lissotriton; species Lissotriton helveticus. Next base: position 245,512,351 of record NC_136062.1, on the reverse strand, counting down.
TATCTGACATGGAAGATGCCCAAAATGCTGCGGCGGAAACTCTGCGAAAATTGGAAAAGGCACTGGAAGTGATTCAGACAAAGGCAGAACATTTAGAGGCACACTCTAGGAGAAATAACCTCCGTATACTTGGAATTGCAGAGACCACTAACACAGGTAACATTGAGCGCTTTGTGGAAAAACTACTGATGGAATTGATGGGAGCGGAGAACTTCTCCAATTTATTTGTGGTGGAGAGGGCGCATAGATTGCTGGCACTGCAGCCACCGCTTGGAGCAAGACCACGGCACATCATAGCAAGGCTCCTGAATTACGGGGACAGAGATGCTATGAAGGTATGGAAGTCTCCACATATCCTGATTTTACAGAAAAAGTCCAGGACGTACAGAAAAAGTTTGCGCCAATAAAGAGAAAGCTACAGGAAATTAACGTTGCTTATGCTATGTTATACCCAGCCAGGATTAAAATTACCATAAACGGTAGTTCAAGGATATTCGGTGACCCTCTGAATGCGCAGCAATTTTTACAACAAAAGACCAAAGTGAACAACTAGTGGAAATCACCCAGGTGATGAGAGAAGGACTCAGGCTGCACCTCAGGTTTGGATGACCAAGGGTAAAACCGTCAAACTAAACCGAATATCATAGCCAGGTATAATCAACTGCAGGCTGACCAACTCTAAAATACCAGAACGGAAAACTATTAATACAGACACGGAGTAATATCTCCTAACATGGGAGAAAAAGACCTGAGTCAGACCACTGTGCCCAGCCCGGGAAAGACAAGTATAAATTATGTGAGGATGTGTGCTATTGGCACACTGAAGCTATTGGTCAAGTAGCCCTCCCGCTGTGTAACAACGCAGGGGTGTCCAGCGGGCCGCTATCGCTCCCATGTGCATGTCACAACCTGTATCTACAACTGTAAAGGGGGTGGAGGAGGGGGACTTTGGGGAACTGAGTTACAGGAGGGGCATGACGCTGATACAACTGAGGTATCCGAGTGGGAGGAGGCAGTGAACCGTTGGGGTTGAGAACGGTTCATATAACCACCAACCAATGTTACACTTGAGCCATTGTCCATCTTCACCATACAAACCTCTTCATACCAATAGTTATTCACAAATACGGTGTGTAATGGCACCAACTAGTAGATCCCTGACCCTGCTCACCTGGAATGCAAGAGGCCTAAACAATCAGTGAAAGGTCAGACAGACTGCCCTATTTAGAAAGACACGGAGTAGAAGTAGCATGTCTGTAAGAAACGCAGCTGGAGGCACAGGTATTACTAAATGTGGGCCTAGATGGGCATCTATATGATTTGCATCCTAATATTCGACATATGCCAGAGGGGTATTACAGATGGTCAAGAAAACCAGTCCATTCATGTTGCTCAACTAAATCGCGGACTCTTACGGCCCATACGTTATTGTGTAGGGCATCTTTGGTGGCATGAATTTGACAATTGTTAATGTTTATGGCCCTAATACGGATGATCCAACTTTTTATGCTCAAATATGAGCGAGGCTGCATGCGCTCCCACCAACTGTAATAGTGTGGGGCAAGGAATTTAATACATGTATAGATCCATCACTTGACAGATTGACCAATAATGATAGATCCAGCATCAGGCAGCTAGGGTACTTAAGGAGGGCATGGAAGATCAGAACTTAATTGATTTATGGAGGCTAAGGTATCTGGGGCGACGGGAGGGCACATATTCCTCAACTACACACATTAAATGGTCCAGGTTAGATTTCTGGCTGGCTTCTCGTGAAGTCAGCACGTGGATGCGGACTGTGGAGCACCTGCCAAAACCCTCTCTGATCATGCCCCTGTACGCTTGGTATTGCATTTCCCCACGCACACACCTAGACAATTTACTTGGCGCTTTCCGACACCAGCGCGGTTAGACCAAGTTTTCAAAGCTGAGGTGCGGCAGGCTGTCAAGGAATACTTTGAATACAACACAGGATCAGTCACAAGTATGCTACCACTATGGGAAGCCTTCAAGGTGACAGTGCGAAGTTTATGCAGAAGTAAACAAAATGGCATGCTGAAGGACATCAGCCAACAGCTTATTCAGCTAGAAACAACAATCCAGACACTGGAAAGAGAACATGAGAAAACATCGGATGCTACGCCGTTGGCCAAAATTAGGGAGAAAATGTCTCACTACCAGGAGGCCGCAGAAAGCGAGGTCAGGTTTTTATCACGCAGACACACAGCACACAGATATGGGGAAGGGGGGTACCCAGGACACATGCTTTCAGCAAGGCTACAGCACATTCACACCCCAACGCACATAGTGAAGATAGCGGATGCCCACAGCAGAGAGCATTATAATACATCAGCTATTGCAAGGGTGTTCACGGACTACTACAAGTAGCTGTACACTTCAGGACAAACGGTCATAGAAAGCGAAATGACAGAATATCTGGAGGACGTGGCCTTAGCGTGGCTGTCCGATACACAAATGGAATTCTTTATACAACTTATAACAGCCGATGAAGTTAAGGAAGCGATAAAGTCCTTGCCAAATGGGAAAGCCCCCGGTACGGACGGGCTACCAGGCTAATTTAAAAAAAAGAATAGTGACAACCTAGTTCCACATCTTCTCATCATGTATACAGAGACCTACGATCAGGGCGTACTCCCTCCAACCTTACGAGAAGCCTTGTTGATAACACTCCTTAAAACCAGATAAAGCTCCTGACCAATGCGACTCATATAGACCTCTCTCACTCATTAATATCAACGCTAAGATATTGGCCACTAGAATACAACCCCTAAGTCAGCAGTTAAAAGTAGTTGTGCGAGTCATCCTTATGGTGCCACTGAGAAATAAATAGCCACATCCTAGAACACTAGGATGACTCACACAACTACTGCTCTATTCATCAAGATTTAGTATTCTTCTTTCCCGGATAATGCGAGACGATGCAATACATATTTAAAATATATACTTTTTGTTGTTGATAGCCCCTGACGAAGGGTGTTGAATACACCCGAAATGCATTGGGAGTGATTTTCTACATGTTTGTATAGAAGTTGCACTTCGCACATTGAAGTTTCATACAAGTTATGAATTCTGCTTCGGAATAAAAGCGTTGAGAAGAAAGACGGACAAAGTTATTGTCTTATGTTGATTCTCAGATGTATTGAATTATTTTGTTTACGCGGAGTACTCTTAAAAAACTGTTACACTGTACTAAGTTTGATGTATAAATTGATGATACACTCATTCATGAGTGCTACAGGTAGTGCACTCTCTGTCTAGGACTGTTGGGCCCTAGTTAATTTTTCTCACCTTAAAACATAGGCAATACAATTTTAAGTGTCCATATGAGGATACTATAACACATCAGGGCAATTGTTAATAAGGACTCCTCTTATCAGGTAGCAAGACATTTTGAGCAAGTACACAAAAGTAGTCTGTATAATTTACAGTACTTTGTAATAGATCAATATCGGACCGCAATAAGGAAGGGTGCCTAAGGCAATTAGAATCCAAACACATTTTAAGGTTCAATACGAAGGTCCATATAGGTCTCAATCTTGATGAAGACCTGCATGGCCATTTATAATTTATTTTCTATTCAATTGCACTGAGCCCGTAATCCTTTTTGTATAGTATATATGATCAATTGTAGTTATGGTTTTTAACTTTGAGCATAGGGCACTTTATATTAAGTAAGTGGATTGAGGTAATGAGGGGGAGACACGGACAACGAGCACATTGCACTTTGGGGAACTTGCGCTTCAATGGGAGGAATACTTTAACTAAGCATACAATACTTTAATATTAGCAAGATTGAGTATCCATCTAGGGTCCGACAAGGCAGCTCCGCACGTACTACTTTACTATTAGTGAGTTTTTATTGTTGCACTTTGCACATTACCCTTTTATGCACACCCAGTCTAGGGGAAGGAGTTATATCAAAGTGTTCATAAGAGAGTCGGGCTGCAGTAATATGGGTCGAAATCCAAGAATGGAGATGAAGGTGCGCCATACTTTTTAGTTCTATGATGGTACGCACTATCAAGGCGCATGATTTAATGGAATCTAGTGGTCTGATGTGCGATACAGTGGTAAATAGCTGAAAGTGATTCGATACTATAACTCGCGCGCCCGCCCATTTGAGATGTCATGAGTGATGTCACTAACCATGTCATAAATGATGTGATATGTGATGTCATCAGCAGTGCATTGCAGGCACGCGTGTTATAGTTAGCTGAACTAACTATAACGGGGGAATTTCTAAGGTTTTGTACGAGTGCCATGTCCAACTAAATATAACGCCCCTGAAACCTATGGTTTTTCAGTTAATTTATTTGGTTTTTTTAAATGCTAATTTCTAACTATAATGTGCCTGAAACCTATGGTTTTTTCAGTGAATTCCAAAGGGTTTTTAAATACTAATTCCTAACTATAACATGCCTGAAACCTATGGTAGTACATGTGAAGAAAGAAGAAAAAAACACAGAAAGAAGCAAAAGAAATGCAGAAAGAAGCACCAGAAGTCCTCAAAGACGAAGAAAAGTGCACGAAGAAGCAAGCCATGTGCAGAAAGAACCAACAGAGGAGCAGAAAGAGGCCTTGTTACAAAATCATCCTGTGCCCACAACTTTTTCAGACAGGTACTAGTGTTAACTGACTGACTAACCAGACCTAGAGCCAGTGGTATGCTAAAAGTCACTTAGAATACTGTGAAAACACCTACATACACTAGGGAACACTATGTGTTGGGGTATCCCTGTGATTAGCATGACCTTCTCTGTAAGCTCCTAGTATATAATAGGGCAGGGGGATTAAAACTACGTCTTAAAACGCACCACAGGGTGCGTTTGCACACTGGTGAAGGGAGGAGCGGGGCCTGAGGTGACGTGTGCAAACAAGCCCTGTGGACGGTTTAAGTTGGGGGATAAAGTCCCCAGAATCCTGAGGGTCACAGGGGGCCAACTAACCCACCAGGTATGTCCAGTAAGTGCCACAGATTTGCATTGCAGAGAGGTGTAAAATGGGGCATGGCCTCGGACCACCTCTCTGCAACGCAGCTCTGTGGTGCTTACTGGAGGTACATGGCGGGCTAGTTGGACCCAGTGACTCTCAGGATTAAAGAGGACTTAATTCCCCAACTTAAAACGTGCCACAGGGCGTGTTTGCACACGTCACCTCAGGCCCCGTCCTCTCCCTTCACAACTGTGTAAACACACCCTGTGGCACGTTTTAAGTTGGGGAAATAATTTCCCCTTCAATCCTTTGGGTCCCTAGGGTCAAACTAGCCCACTAGGTACCTCCAGTAAGCGCTGCAGAGCTGCGTTGCAGAGAGGTGTAAAAAGGGGCATGGCTTAGACCACCTCTCTGCAACGCAGCGGCTCTTACTGGAGGGACCTGGTGGGCTAGTTGGCCCCCAGGGGCCCTCAGGATTGAAGGTGAATTATTTCCCCAATTTAAAACACGCCGTGGCTCTTACTGGAGGTACCTGGTGGGCTACTTGGCCCCCAGGGACCCTCAGGATTGAAGAAGAATTAATTCCCCAACTTAAACCGCGCCACAGGGTGTGTTTGCACACATGTCAACTCAGGCCCCGCCCCCTCCCTTCACCACTGTGCAAACACGCCCTGTGGCACGTTTTAAGTTGGGAGATTAACTCCCCTTGAATCCTGAGGGTCCCTGGGGTGCAACTAGCCCACCAGGTACCTCCATTAAGCGCCACAGAGCTGTGTTGCAGAGAAGTGTAAAAAGGGGCGTGGCCTCAGAACACCTCTCTGCAACACCACTCCCAGGCGCATACTGGAGGTTACTGGGTGGCTAGTTGACCCCCCAGGGAACTCCAGTATTCAAGGGGAATTAGTTCCCCAACGGGGCCTCCGGTGCTATGCCGGTCATTTTTAAACACGTTTTTGTTCAAGAAGGGGGGCTGTGTGGCCCCCCTTCTTTTCCTAATTTTTGGCCCTGGGAACCCCATCCCCCAGGACTTAACCCCTAATTAAAAAAAAAAAAGATTTGAAAAGGAGCTGCGTGGCCCTCTGGAGGCCTTAATCTGCTCCGGGGACCACATCCCTTGGGCCATGGCCTTTTTTTTTAAATGTGTTTGGAGGGGGGCTGCATTGCCCCTCTCCTCAGGCCACTTATGGCCCCGGGGACCCCATCCCCTAGGGCCGGCCTTTGTTTTTTTATTTTATTGAAATTTTGGGGAGGGGGGGCTGCTGGGACCCCTCCCGGGCCACTTGTAGCCCCGGGGACTCCATCCCCCAGGACTGGCCCTTTCCGTTGGGGACTGTGGGCGGCTTCATTAATAATTAGCCCCCAGGGTGGGCGAAATGCCGCGGGCAATATTTGTATGGGGATGGGGGCCCAAAGGGGCCCCCCAGCCCCGAGTACCGCCACCCCCCGGGGCATTATAAGAATATGTGCGGGGGGCTCACAGCCCCCCCCAGCCCTGGGTACCGCCACCCCCTGGGGCATTATAAGAATATGTGAGGGCGGCTCACAGCCCCCCCCAGCCCCGGGGACCGCTACCCCCCGGGGCTTAAAAAATACATTGGTGGGGGGGCTCAAAGCCCCCCAAGTACCAGGGACCGCCACCCCCCAGGGCTTTAAAGATATATTTGTGGGGCGCCCCCCCCGCAGCCCTGGGGACCGCCAACCCCCAGGGGCTTGTGTTGCATTTAAAGCCTCTCCACACGCCCCGGGGGCCGCCACCTCCCTGGGGCTCTAAATATAAAAATGGGGGGGGGGTCTGTGACAGACCCCCAGCCCCGGCGACCACCACCTCCCAGGGGCTTTGGAAATGTTGGGAGGGGGCCGTGCGGCCCCCCTCTTGGAGCCCTGTCATGGCCCTGGGGACAGCCACTCCACAGGGCCGGCCCCTGCAGTGTCCCGGGGTGCCCACCCCCGGGACACTGCTGTTTGCTATGGCAGGGTGGGAACAGAACACTGCAATATAGATATTTGTTACAAACATACATGAGCCTTCATATGTTCACCACTCATTTTCTTACTCTTACTTATCAATCTATTATGATAATAGTTAATAGCACCCGATTTAAAAAATGTTTAACTAAAAGCAGAACAAGCCCATCAATGTTACAGGAAGCCCCTTCTCTACTCACCTCTACATGAAGCAGCTCTCGTCTCCTCCCTACTGGCTCCGCTATAAACAGAAAAGGAAAAACATCACCAATGAAAGAATGGCATTACTAGCAATGTGCCATACATCATCAGTTATAAGACAAGATACAGTGCAAGCTTCCTGAGCAGTGTCCAAATACTGTGGTAAAACAGCTTCCAACATACAATTTCTCCACACTGAACAAGGCCAGCACACTAAGGGTAGTATTAACATGAAACTCCACCTAGCCCTACCTGGATGGCTCTTCACCACCACCAACACTGGCCGTCTCTCTCCCTCCCTCCCTCCCTCCCTCCTTCCTTCCCTTTCAGTACGACGATTTTTCCTTTTACCCCTACCACGCCAGATCCGCAGCGCTCGATTCCCCCTTCACCCAGCTCAGTGCCCGGAACGTTGCTCTCTTGCTCGTTTCCAACTCTCCCTCCTTTCAGGTAGTTCAATCCTCACTGGCACATGGGAGAGGTGTGGCGCCGCGGCCAGGGCGACTGACGCTGGAATCTGGGGATCACGGTTCGATCCCCAGCGCTAGCAGCAGATTAGCCCAGCACCATGTGACTCTGGGCAATGGCTTGCTTAATCTTCCTGATGGCCCCCAGCGCCTGGAGACCCTTACGGGTGATTGTTCGCGCTTTACAAATGTGGATTACTATTATTATTATTACTGTAAGAGCGCATCTGCAGAAATTCCACCCAGGCCTTTGCAGACTTCTGTTTAGCCCCTGTGCAAACCCAAAGGTTGAGCCTAATACTTTGTTAGCTGCAGTGTCCTGGACTGGCTTCATTATGCCATCACAGGTGTCAGTGGTGATGAAGTTGTAACTATTTATATTGTGGAACGACGTAAAATTATTAAATGTGGTGTCCCTAGCAAGGTTGGGGATGTTAATTGTGACATGTAAGTTTATGAGCAGTGGAATAAGGTAGATTTATGGTTTATTTAAATGAAGCTGAAGGAAACGAACTTTTTTTTTTTTTTTTTACTTTTGATTTCTGAATAAAGAACCATAACTTTCTCTAAACTAAATGTTTTGAGTTCATTTTATGATATAGAAACAACTCACTATGCATCTTCTTCCACCATATGAAGAGTGTATTTGGGGCATGGCGTACCTTCCAGCTATGCCGCGAACCCAGAACTATGCCGCCAGAATTTGAAGTAGCCTGCATTTGCCATTGTACAGTGCAATCTCGGGAGCTAAGTGTATCATTCAGCAGCACAAAGTGTCAACCGTCCTGCCCCCATAGTTCCATTTATTCTGGTTTGGAAGTGTGCAACTTTGCACAGGATATCACCACACCAGACTACGCCCCGGGCCCAACCGCAATGGGCTGTCATCACGATCCAGCCCCATGCGTCAGAATCTGCTTTATGCAGCTCCATCCAAAGCGGATTCCTTGTATTTTGGGGCAAGATGGAGATATAAAATATCTAGAAAAATAAGAAGGTAATAAACGTAGGGATGCATGAGTGCTTTAGAATACATATGGATGGAAAATATCCACAATATAATAAAAGAGTAAAAAAGCTAAAAAGCTAAATTTATTGCCTACCGAAAACAAACTTGAGTTCCAATCCTTAATATGTTCTGCATATTTTTTTGGTTGGACTCCAGGTGACAAATAAGACATTTGCTCCATATACCAGTAGATTGCAATGTCCTTGTACCCACTGTCATTTTTTTCAAGTTCCTTATAAAGAAAAACTTCTGGAACAGGATGTGGCACAGCACCTCCCTCTACCACAGAAACAGGCCATAGCTTTATTTCCAAAGTTCATAATAATATCCTAGACAGGAACTCGCCATCAGATACTCTGCATACCAGAAGTGCTGAAGTGATCCTTAGTTCTCCTTGTATATGGTGCATGCTGCATGCATTGCAACACTCCATGCTTTCTGGATACTCTACAGGTCTTCTTAGTTGAAGGCATTGCCTAGTTCCTTATGAAAAACGTCTTTGTGTGCAAAATAAAGGCTCTCAGAGCTTCTGGGACTTTCCTAAAACTGGTAGTTAAATGGAACGTTCTGAATAGGACCCTTGATTTGGGAAACTTTCCATGGACAAGGAAATATCAAAACAGTTTTCTTTGAACACAACTTAATTTTTTTGTAGTTTTTAAATCCAACAGAAGCCACGCGGCTTTCACCTTGCACAAAATAAGTATTTTCTAGGAAGTTCACGGACCCCTCTTTTTGCCCGGATTAATACATAACTTCCTTAAACCTTGCTTTTAAGCCCATATATATTACATGCAATGCAGAGTTTTCCCACTGGTTTTAAAAGTTGCAACCTCTTTCAGGAAGGAGTGTGCAGTTTCCAGGGCCGAGTACAGGAGGAACAGTTTAATCCAACTTGTTTTATTGTGCAATTAATTAAAACGATCACAATCCAACACAAAACATTTGTATCAAGTAATGCACCTCATTTCGACTGCCTAAAAAGCGCACAAGTATCAAAGGGAGATTAACCACATCAGCATCAGCATCAGCATACATTGATGCCAGCAACCCTGGTCTGAATTCAAAAGTTTAAAAACAAATTATTCACAGTGGAACCACAATCGTGCAGTTGTTTACACTAAAAAGCCTATACATGAGCAGCGGTGCTCTGAATCAACCTGAAGAATTTAGAAATGCACGTTTCACATTACCAAAAGTTTTAAAATAGTGCAAAGTAGATCTTAAACTGTATAAGCCTCCTCTGTTCTGGGTTCACAATCCAAGGCTTCAAAAAAGTAGTAAAACGAACCGACATTTGTGGATTCGAGCCTTCCAGACAAAAAATAAGCGTGTGGCGACTGGTACGGGTGTTAAAACAAGTAAACATTGGTTTTAACCATTTCCTGCAAAGTAGCAACACATTTGGACATGAGCCAACGATTTTATTTTATATGCACATAATCAGCATTTTGTGGCAGCTTGAAAACTTTTTTTATTTTGTAGTACATCTAAAGTCGGCAAGATGCCAAGCAAAACTGAAGCAATTAATGTATTTAAAAACAGAGAAAAGGCAGCATATAAATGCGAATTGCCAGAACTGACATCAGAATTAGCAGGCATGTGCTCTTTTCATGAGTGCCTACTTGACTTCCTTATGTGAAATCAACTTGACCTGCCATTTAATGTGCCAAATGAACTGAGCAGGAGCACGACCACCTTCCCACAGCTCAAGAACATGTAATGATTCAAGAGCTACATTGGACTATTTCTTCCAAAGGCTTCTCAAATGACTTTTCCCTACACATGCTTGATTCCACACTAACCATTTCAGGTGCCGTCTTCAGCCGACCAGAGGTGGTAGTAGCATCGTTTCATGTAAGGTGCCTCCAAAGCTCTGGATTGCTTGTACAAGTTAAACACTAATCTTAGTGGTGGTGAAGAAATTCTTGAGAGTTTGAGCAGAAGAGTTCTGTATGTGTCACACTGGGAAATGTCTTGAAAACTAGATAAAGTGCCTCGGATAATTTCTGCTAAGAAATAAGATGGAATTAATTTGGCTTTCCTTGAGGAGTGATTGCAAACAATGGTTTGACAGTTTGTCACTGAGCGCAAGGCAAAAGCAAGCGACTTTCGATTTTATAAATTTTTCTCAAGCGTGACACCAGAAGATGTATAACTAGGCACCTTCTCCAAGGCTTTCCCCATTTAAATGCAAATGCGTAGCCTTAGAATCTTCCTAATAAACAATTTCTTTGGTTTTGCTTAGATTCACATCTTGTGGAACTAAAAGTACGCATCCACAACAGTGAGAAGTCTTTGCAAAATGGATCCATCAGAGCAGAGCACAATATTGGCTGCACACTGCAAGGCCAATTTTGGTTTTAGAATCAATCATGCTATATTGCGTGGTAAAAGATAATCATTATACACAGCTTAGCTGCCTACATCAAGACGCCGGCAGAGCGTAATCTTATGATCAATACACAGGGTTTAGGTCTACATCCCAGAGGGCCACCCCGCGATAACATTCAGACCACCACGCAAAGATAAGGCACCTGGCTAAGATACCATTTTTGTAGAACAAAAGAAACAAAGAAATAGACAAACAACTAAACCCCCCTTCACCCCTAGCATTCCCCACCCCGACCCTTCTCCGCATCAGTTCTTAACCACCAGTCCTACCTCTCCCTAACAGCCGGTCCCAGGCTAGTATCAATCAGATTAAGTTTTGGTGGCCCCTGGTGGTTCCAGGGGAATAAGTTGTAAGATTTGCAGGTATTCTGGGCACATAAATTCCCTCATGTCTTTTGTAAGGAGTTGCAAGAATGGGGCCCATAGTTTCTCATATTCTGAACCCTTCCCATCAATGCTGAGCGAGAGGCGCTCCATCGCCAAGAGGTGCCAAAGCCTCTGAATCCAATCTCGAGCATCTGGGGTTGTAGAGGATCCCCAATGCGCTAGTAATACCTGCCTCGCCGCAAGCAACGCTAGCGCTATCTGCTTACCCCTCAGCCACCGTAAAGGGAAGGATTTAGGATGGGGAAATCCCAATAACGTGTGTACAGGTGCTCGTGGGAATGTAATCTGAAATGCAGTGTCAAGGTCATCGAGAACCGTTGCCCAATACCGCACTAGTTTCGGGCAGTGCCACAGTAAATGTACCAAGGTGCCAGTAAAACCACACCCCCGCCAGCAGAGGTCTGATTTAGCTCCATCCCATGATTTGATGCGCGCTGGGGTATAGTACTAGTAAGTGACTACTTTATAGGCAGATTCCGCGTCCGCAGAGTTGGAAGCAGTGTGGTGTGCCCGGTAAAAGACGTGCTCCCATTCTTTTTGCGTTAAAGGCATCCCTAATTCAGTCTCCCAACAGATCTGCGCCTTTGTGCGTTGCTTCTTGGGGCATGCAATGATCATGGCGTAAAGCTCAGATATAAGTCTACGGTCATCCTTTTTACAGACCAGCCACTTTTCAAAGGTAGTCAAGGGACAGGACATAAGAGCGAAATTGGAGGGTTGGGTCACCCAGTGCGCAAGCTGTGAGTAATGGAAAGCATCCGATTCTGGCAAGTCATGATAATCCTTACACAGTTGAGGGAAGGGGATCAAGCCATCTAAATAAAAAAGAGAGCCTACCCTTTTACAACCCTTCTCTCTCCAACGGTGGAAGACTGGGGACACGCAACCAGGCGGGAAGTCGGGGTTGTCCACAATAGGGATCATAGGAGAGGGGAACGTAGTCCAGCCTCTCTGGCGTGCTAGCTGATCCCAAGCCTTAAGAGTTGGCGAAGTAATCTGAGAGGAGTATAAGCCCCACGCTCTGTGCTTGCGCGGAAGCCAGAGTTTGCGCCAAATATTACAGCCAGCCACTGTTTGGTCCATAAAGTTCCAGTGTTTTCTGGACAAGGGCCTGTTCCATTCCGTGATGTAGTGGAGACAAGATGCTTGGTAATTAGCTCCCACTAGCGGGAAGCCCATCCCGCCACTGGCTTTCGGCGAGGTGACCAGTGATGATGCTAGCCACAGTTTTTTATTATCCCACAAAAATTTGTTAAGGAGCCCCTGCAATTTCCGAAGGGTGCCTGGAGGTGGACTCACAGGGAGCATCTGAAACATGTAAAGGATACGTGGGAGCACAGTCATTTTCACCGCCGCTAATCTACCATACCACGCTAGGTGGAGGCGGGACCAATCAGACAATGCCTTGGTTGTTTGATACACCAGTAATTTATAATTGAGGGAAGTTGTTTTAGCGATAGACGAGGTCAGCCGAACGCTCAGATACGTAATGTCAGTGTGCACCCATTGGCAGGCGAAATCCTGTTTCAGGTCCCGGACCTCAACTTCAAGAATAGAGATGTTGAGAATTTTTGATTTCGAAAAGTTAACTTTAAACACTTCAACACTTCCAAAAGCAAGAAGCTCTCTCGACAGGTGCCGCAATGTAGAATGGGGTTGTGTAACCGACAGAATGACATTGTCCGCATACATACTAATTTTGTGTGCGTCAGCGCAAAATTTGATACCTATAATGTCAGGGTTCAATCGAATGCGTTGGGCAAAAGGCTCCATTTAGAGCGCAAAGAGCAGCGGGGTCAAGGGACACCCCTGCCGCATACCTCTGGAGATGGGAGAGAGGGCTGATTTACACCCGTTCACTCTCATCGCCACTATGGGGGCTGCATAGAGACACTGGACCCATCGGACAAAGTTATCCCCGAATCAAAAGGCACGTAAGATTGCAAATAAATACTCCCCTCAACGCGGTCAAAGGCCTTATCCGTGTCGATTGAAAGCAAAAGGGCCTGAGTGCGAGCGCTGTGTATCAAATCTATAAGGTGAAGGAGTCGCTTGGTATTGTCCCCTCCTTGCCGCACCGGAATAAAGCCGGACTGGTCCGGTTCAATAAGGCCAACCATCAAGGTGCTAAGTCGCGCTGCCAATATGCTCGCGAAGAGCTTAGCATCGATGTTAAGGAGTGAAATTGGCCGGTACGACCCGCATTCTTTAGGATTCTTTCCAGGTTTAGGAATAACGGCAATTGCTGCCTCAGACATTGAGGAATTACAAAGTCTTGTTAAAAAGGGAGCCAGCTCCACGCAAAAGGTTTTATAAAACAGTGCTGAGAAGCAGTCCGGACCCGGCGATTTGGCCACTTCCAATCGTGCTATCGCTGAGATGACCTCTTCTATTCGAATGGCGGCATCCAAAGTGTAAGCCGATGATTTAAACAGAGGAGTAATATCGCAAACATTTAAATACTCCTCCGTGCCCTGCGGGCAAGTATCCCTCCCGTGTAAAGGCATTGATAGAACTGGCGAAAGGTGTCGACAAAAAGAGTGTCATTGTTATGCTCTACCGCTTTTAGATCCCGGATGGATTGGATAGCTGACAACTGCGTTCGCGCCCGTAGCCTATGTGCCAACATCTTTCCTTCCTTGTCTCTGCTGAGGTAAAACTAATGGCTTAGGCGCAGGAGGGCATGCTCTGCCCTGTCCAAGTCTATGTGTTTCAGCATGCGCCGTCGCGTTTCCAGTTCCCTCCAGGCTCTCGGGGATCCAGGTCCGCTTGTGCACTGCTTCTAGGGCTCCCACCTCCCTCTCCAATTCTGCAAGCTTTTCTTTGCATAACCGCGCAAAGTAAGCTGCGATCACGATGAATTTACCCCGCACTACTAATTTCAATGCTTCCCATACCGACGCAAGAGGAGTGCACTCTGGGTCGTTGTCTGCGAGGTATTTTACTATAGTATTCCGAATTAGAGTAGTGACCTCCTTCGAGTGCAGAAGGGAATCACGGAGGCGCCAGCCCTGCATTGGTGAACGCCTGTCATGGGATGTGAGCAACACTGAGATGAGGGCATGGTCCGACAGGGAACAGGGAGTGATATCTGCTGCGTGTAAGTGTGAGAGGAGAGAAAGGGTGGCCAAAAAGTGATCTAAGCGTGCATAGGTTTTGTGCACTGCGGAGTAGTAAGTGTAATCTAGCACATTAGGATGCTGAGTGCGCCACATATTGCTCAATCCACAATCAACAATTACTTCCCTCCCTGCGACAGTGCTCCTGTCTGAGGTGTTCGCTGCTCTGATCTATCCATCCCTGGGTCCATCACCACATTCAGGTCCCCTCCCACTAAAAGCGCCGCGTCTGGAGAGGCAAGAACTTCAGAGAGGCCTAGGCGCAGGAAGGGGTCTTGTTGTTCGTTCGGGGCATATAAAGACCCTACCGTCATTTGTGTGTCCCCCCATTGTATGCGGACAGCCAAAAACCTGCCTTTGATATCTACCACAGTTAAAAGTACCTTGCAATGTGAGCGCGCGCTAAAAAGGATTGCAACCTCATTTTTCTTAGCCGGACCGGAGGACCACAGCTGCAGCGGAAATCGTTCATCCTTCATCCGCTTTGTATTTTTGGATAACAGGTGGGTTTCCTGTAGCAGACATACATCACCCTAAGCGTTTTCTAAGAGAGAAAGTATTGCAGAGCATTTAACCGGGTTGTTTAGCCCTCTGACATTCAAGCTTACAATTTTCAAATCCCTACCCATAAAATCTAAGGGAGGAGCAAAAAGATATCAAGCTGCCCAGATCCAACATCACAAGGACCAGTGTGAGTCAATTCCCATGGACCGGGTACCTGCCATGTCTGCCTGAGAACTGATGTGGAGCCCCAAAAACAACTCCAAAAAATCCTGTAAAACCCATTTCCGGAACATATAATACAGCAACCATAAGAAAGGAGGAAACCTGAGAGTCTAAGGTAGTGACAACAGTCTGTCTTAAAAATCACACGTTTAGGGGGATATGGCGCCATCCCAAATCGAGTCATGTACTGGGTACAGAGCAAACCCACCGTATAAAGGGGAATGATGACACTGTTCCTCACCAGACTGCACCCTTCTCCGGCGCCGAAAAATAAGCCCAACTGGATGCCAAACTTTTGAAGTTTAAGGGACAGCTGCATTATCCGTCACCTGTGCTACTGATGTAAGGGCCGCCTCTCTCTCCAGCATTCTATTGGACGTGTCCAGGTTTGAGGCAGGGGCTGATCTCCCAACCCGCTGCACCTTGGTAGAACGCCTGCGCCGCCGCGAAGGAGACCCGCTGTTCTCAGGTAAGTGGGGGTTTGGGGGGTGGGGGGGGTGGGGGGGGGGGATACTCTAACTCCAATACATTATAAGCGGCCTCCGAAGAGCGAATCTGTAGGAGTTTGCCGTGCCGCTTGAAGAGGAGCCGAAATGGGTGGCCCCACGAGTAGGGGATACCTTGTTCACAGAGATGAGTAGTAATGGGCTTAAAGTCCCTCCGCTTGACCAGCGTGGAGGCCGCCAGGTCTTGGTAAAGTGTGGGCTGATGACCCCGGAATTGCACAGGGTTGAGATCTCAGGTTTTACGTAGGATTTGCTCCTTAAGTTGGAAATCGTGGACACAGACAGGTATGTCTGGCGGGGGAGCTTTAGCACCACGTGGTAGACCTACACGGTGAACCCAATCCATCTGGATTTCCTGATCCTCGTTCTCACCCAAGATCTGACGAAAGAGGTCGCAGACGTAAGCACGGAGGTTGTCGCCTTCTCCTTTCCAAGGAACCGCCCGAATTCTGATGTCATTACGCCTGGAGCAGTTTTCTAAGTCCTCAGCGTGGGCCTCGAGATCAAGATTCTATTCCGTAAGGCCAATCACATCCTGCTGGAGCTGGTGGAGATAGTCTTCTCTTCCTAAGTCGTGCTCCTCCAAAGTCGCCACCCCCTCTCCTATGGCATCCACATCACGCCGAACTCCTCGGAGATCTGAAGAAAGCTGGGAGTGAAGCTCCATAATGTCCTCCCTTATGGCCGTGAACAGTTCGACCATAAAAACTTTGGTTGCCGGCGTAACATCGTCGTCGAGTTGCGGCGCTTTGGATTCTGACTGAGAAGCAGAGTGGCTCGATGATTTTTGCAAGAGATCTTTCAAGGGTTTCTCCTTTCCAGCCCTGGAGGAAGAAATGGCGACAAAGGCAGGGGGTCTATGCGCGGCCGGCGGCGCGGCCGAGCGCAACCAGGGCAATGCAGCAGGAAGAGTTGTCAGAGATGGCCAGGAGAAAAATCCCCGCAGGGCAAGCCGGGCTGGAGCGTAAGAAAGAGGGCGGGCAATGTCGAACTCCGTGAAGCAATACAGTTCAAGCTTAAATGTGGCGGGCCCAGGTCGTGGGGCCTGGGCAGCGAACCGCAAGCCTGCAGCCACTCGTGAATAATCTGCCTAGCAAGGGAAGACCGGTGCCCAGGTCTCAAAAGGTGGAACACAGAAAAAAAGAAGGGGGAAACCCCATGCTCGTTCCCGCTCCCCCGCACCTCACAACCAGAAGAACACCGTGCGAGCTGGCTACAGCTGATTCAGGCCTCTACTAGCCAGTCTAGGTCGTCCGTTGCTCCGCCGATCCCAGGTCCATCACAGGGAGTACAACCCTGTGAGGTCTGCAGGAGGAGGGGGGACTCTCAGAGTCAGGAATCGCCCTTCAGATGGAAGAAACAGGACCCCCCCACTACCGCTATCACTGCCGCACCACCGCACCATCCGCCGACATGCAGACCGAGTCACACAACTTGAAGCCAGGTGACGGCCCTCCGCCACCGGCCTCCTCCCAGCAAAGCTCACAGTGAAGCCCCCAGCGGGGCGGCCAGGCCTCTCCTGGACAACTGCGCAGGATTAGCGACCACACCGGGTCGCGCAGTCACTGACAAGGGCAGAGGCAGAGAGCCGAGGGCAGGCTTACCGCTCCCAACAGCTAAGTCCACAAGGCCCCTAGCTCCACACAAAGGCCTCAAAGCAGTCGCACAGTAGAGGGGCACCCCCTCCCGCTACCGCCTCCCAGGGAGGCCACCACAGGGAGAACACGCATCGCAGTCTCTATAGCTGGGCCCAGCCCCTCGCAAACAGTTCAAGGGCCCAAGCTATTCCTCTGCTTCCAGGCCCCACCACTGAGCACCACAAGCCCCACGGCGGGCAAGAGCCTTCCACAGCACCAGGCCCCGCATTCAGCAAGAGGGTTGGGGGGGGGGATCCGCTTAGCTCAAAACCGCCTACCAAGCAGGGCCCACTCGTTGCCGCCATCGATGCCACGCTGTCCGCCGACACACGGACCGAACCATGCAGCCAGATGTCGGGCGCCAGTCTGCCACCCCTCCGCTCCTCCCCTCAGCACTCCTGGGCCCCAGACACCTCGGCCCCGATCAGCAATGGCGCGGGTGTATTCAGGAGCTCACTGGGGGTCCGCTCACAACCACGCTCGTGTAGAAGCCTGCTTCGGTTAGTCACAGCAGAGCTCCTCCGCTTTCAGGGATCCAGCGCGCCGCAGCCAGGCTGCATCCTCCAGCTCAGCAAAATGGCAGCCGCTGCGCGGACCCCGCTCCAATCACTCGCCTGCAATCGCTGCTGTTCGTGCCCCCACTCATCCGGCCATATCGCTGCCCTGAGATCGCCTCAGGCTACCTCTCCATGTAGCCGGGGACACCGTGACGTGAAGATCCACAGCAGCGCTCCGCTAGGCACGCCGGGCCGCAGCAAGGCCGGGGACAGACAGCCCAGGCAGAGTCCAAAAGCAAACATAGATCTCGCAGATAAGCCCAACGCCGGTGCTAGGATAGCAGCAGGCACCTCCACGTTCGCTGTCCAGCGCGGATGGGCATCATTGGGGGACATATAACAAGGCTTATGTCAGGCGGCGCTGGAGGGACAGGGAAGCACGTCCTATCTTACCACCATCTTGGCCACGCCCCCCAATTTTGGTTTTAAGGCATATTTAGGGGAGTTTGTGATGGTACCATCTAAAAAGTTTAGCAATAAATAATAGCAGGGCTGAAACACTGCCTAGCTTGCGATGATTATTTAAAAATTTTTAGACATGTGAGAACCCGTACCCACAATTAAACACAACTTTGTGTTCTCAATCAATCAATAAATTAATCAATCATAGCATTTGTATAGCGCGCTACTAACCCGGAAGGGTCTCAAGGCGCTCTCAAAGAAGTTGCATTGCTCTTACCAGATAGCAGGATCCCTCAAACATATAACTTGACCAAAGCGACCGCTTATCTACTCTGTGCAGTATTGCGGAGAGTTTCTAGAGCAAAAGTGAAGTGGCAATTTCTGGAGTAAGTCCTCTTCAATTAGAAATAACACAGCCAAGATGCTATATGAAGTACCCGTCCTCTACTGAGAACCAGTCTGACTAAACCGGATCATGTTCTTAATGAAAAGCCACCCTTCTAATTCCTTTAGAAGAAGAATTGTGAAGAATTTTGCTTCAATGTTTAAAAGAGCAATTAACTTGACATTTGCTGGTTGTGGTGGCCATCAATTTGGAAGGAGAGTTAGCCAAATCCCCCTGAAATCCCTGTGGTGCTCTTAATGAGGAGATGCCATTTGAAACTCACTTGAGCTGCTGGCTTTCCAACGTGGTTGGAACTTAAAAGCGACTTTAAACAACGAGTTGCCTCCCCTTGAGGTGTTTGCCCTAGTCATTCATCATGTCTTTAATGTAGTTTGCAGTTTTCTTAACTTTTTCCTTTTCGTTTCAGACAGCACTGATACAAATGGTTTATTTGTGCATCTGTTACGGAGAAGTCTTCTGTACTTTAGCTGCAAACTGGCTGTATGGTCCGAGAGCAAATCTTCTCTGGGAAACATACCGAAGTATTTGAATATTTAGGCGGCCAATGAATTTCAGCAAAACACACAATTCCATTAAAGAATAAAGCATGTTATGTTTTTTGCTTGATCGTGCTGGGGTGCTGGTCTTCCACAGTATGATGACAAGCAGCATAGATAGCAGAAAAGCTATGATTTGTGTCAATATCTAAAATCCTAACTTTTTTCCTCCCCAACTAGTGAACGTAAAAGGTGTGGAAAAGAGACCACTTTATCAATAAAAATAGAACACTCACGAGTTCTAACTTGTAAATCTGTCACCTTTTTAAGTCTGTGAATAAAAGTATTCAGTTAATTTACAGCAGCTGTCATATATTAAGCGAGTATATGTGAAAGATCGCCTTGGTGATCAAGTTTATGAGATGGCAGGTTTAAAGCAGCAACCTTTGCACTTATTTATTATGCGTTTTTATATAGCGCAAACTTTACCCGAAGGTAAAACCAGTTACATTACATAAGGACTTCAGAGTAAATGAATAATATACAAGATACAAACAGATACATTCTAAACTCACATAAGAATGGTAGTTAGCACATGTGTCCACTACAGCTACTGACATGGGGATTTATCATCAAGACAGTCATCTGTACATGGGTAGCCAAATTATGTTAAAGATGTTGGGTTCGATAAAGGGATTGTAGTTGCAGAGGGGGGAAGACCATGCAGGTGTACAGGGGCTAGTGCAAGCCAATTCTTTTGTTATTTTTTTCCATAAATGGGGACCATATCTTAAGGAATAACCCCATTTGCTCTTGGAGCCAACAGATTATTTTTTAATGTGTTGCCATCCAATACATTTTGGTTACCCAGTCCGCTTATGCAAGGTGATCGCCGATGTCTGGAAAGGTGCACTATGGTAGTGGCTAATCTTCTTCACAGACACTGTATTTGAGGCTTGGTGATTTTGTACTATGTCTACAGTATTGTGTATCACAGCAAGTATACCCAGTGGGACAATGGATAGCTCACCCAAGCTGTGCTATGTCCTCCAAATAATTGACCAATATGCCTCCAGATTGGGACGTGTCCATATGACAAGTACAAGGTCACAATCTGAGAGGCTACACCTCCCAACGTGTCATTCATCAGGCGTGCCTTCCTTGGAGCAATGGGAGTCCAGTATCATACTAAGGGAGGAACTATGCACTTAAAGTCGAAACCATCTTTACCCATGGGAAAAGTTATTATCCAGTCAGGGCGGTTTAAGTCATTTCTAACTCAAGAGGGCAGCCCACAGCTTGGATGGATACCTGCTATGAAGGAGCTTCTGCTGGTCTGGAAAAGACTGACCTTATTAATCATAACTACAGGAGGCGAGGCTGCAGGATCAACCATCATGTATGCCAGAACACAAACTGTCTGATTAGTATCGGGGTGACATAACGCCACAGACATAGATCAGCTTTAGTGGATGTATGAGCCACTAATGCATGGCCTTGCAGTTTAGCAGATGCTGAATAAGTAACTTTGCAATATTGAAAGAATGACATACTAGAGGAAGAACAGGACTGTGAAATATGTTTTGCATATAACACTGAGTGAGTACAAGATTGTGTTTGATTAAATTGCAACTTTTAAAAAGTTTAAGTCTGCTCAGTATGCCTTTTACACAAATCGTAAAATGTGGCTACCTTCCAAAGAGTAAAGTTCAAGAAACAGGCTTCTGGTCTACTGAGTAGCATTCCTGACCAACGTCCTTTCGGCCTTCCAGCCGACATGTGTCACTCTCATACAACTCTGGCAGGAGGTTTGCACTTATTGCCGACTTGGGCAGTGAGTGCAGAATAGCGGGTCCATAGCTCTACCCCTCGTGTTGTGCTTAACCACCTATTACTGCCCCAGAGTCCATCTTACCTGAAGGAGGTTTTTGATCTGCGACAAAATTGTGAATAAGTAATCTAAAGTGCAGTTGGGTGTGCAAGCAACAGAACCAAGTATTTTGCACTCATTCTGCAGGCAATTTTGAATTTATATCTAATTTGGTCAATGAGGGCAGAGTAACAGTCCAATGCTCCATGCCTTCAACTCACGTTGCAAGATATCTAAAGTGCAGTTGCACTGATGCTGGAATCGAGATTTGATATTTATGTCTACTTAAGTGGTAAGTGGCTTCTTTGGCCTACATCGAGATCTTTTGGGAGATTTTTAGTCTGACTCTTTCTGATCAGGAAAACATTACTCCTCATTAATACGATTCTTTACCAATGTATGCCAATGTGGAAGTGAGGGTGGGGATATGACCATGACGAGTAGAAAAATGGGACCTTGTTGAAGGCTCATCCGGAGTTCACAGTGTGAAGTTTTGTTCCTCTCTGGCAGACGCAATATGCTTTATGTGATGACTCCCCTAGCTGGGTAGGTGTGGGAACCATTGTTTCTATTCCTTTGGGGCTTCCAGAATACAGAAGCATTTGCCAGCAGAGCATCCGAGTCAACTTTACAACAACATCCAAGTCAACAGCAGGTGAACGGCGTTTTATAAGAACTAGTTTTAGAAGTAGAGGATGCGCTGTAACATGAAGTTCTCGGGTAATAGAAGCAGAATATACCTAGTGTTTTCTAATACATGCAGTGCGAGCAACATGAGTGGTGTGTGAATGAATCACAAGAATTTGTTAGAAACTCTTGGATCATCATATCAAAATTTGCTAACCTTTCTTTTATTGTATTTTCTAACAATGCCCTGCCCTGGCCGCAGGGCCCAGAACTCTGTGCATTGCTTTGACCATATGCAGCATGCATTGGTTGAAGTGTGGGGCGCTGTGTCAAAAGAACACATTGCACACAGACTTTGGGCCGGATTACGACTTTGGCGGTGTGGCATTGGGCCGCCACGCTAGCGACTGCTGCCACAGTGGCCGCCAGATTAGGAGTTTTCTCCTGGTCTGGTTGGCAGTGCTTTGGCGGTCCTAGGCAGTGAGCCTTAGAAAGGCACTGCAATGGGGGCACACCATGTGCTTTCCTGCATGCATCAACATGGCCCTGAGGCACCAGGAGTCCCTTTAGGGCTCTCTTAGTTTCCTCACCTCTACAGTTTCCATGGCAGGCTCACTGCCATGAATACTGTGGCGATTAGGAAACTCAGAATATGCTTGGAGGTGCAGCAGCGGCACCACCAGCACATTGCTGGCCCAGACTGCCGCGCCACTGCAGAAGCATCACAGATCCCTGGCAGTTGCGGCGGTCCAATGGTGCCAAATTCCCAAACAGCCAAATTCAGAATACCGCTACACCACCCACGGTTTGGCACTTCATGTACCGCCAAACTCTGAATTGTCTGTGCGCAGTGGCATGTGGACAGTGGGTGCAGCATTTGATCACACCCTGTATGCAAAACACATGCACCCAGAGCCTGCTGCACACAGTATGCAGCTGTGGGTATAGGGCATGACACCAGAGGCCACTCTATGGGCTAAGCGTTTGTGGGCACAGCCCTTAAACATGATAGATTCCATTTCAATGGGAGCAGTCTGAACTGACAACACCTCCCACCTGCTCCTCCCTAAAAATGGCAGATACAGTGAAGTACTGGTTCCAGCACCACCCACCACTAGTCAACAAGGGTTGAAGGAGGGGGAATACATTGCTGAATCAAATAACGGAAGTGATTCCATCGAGGAAGAAGGTATCAATAGTTCTCAGTCTCTAAAATCCTGTCCACCGCAATGTCTGTATTAATTATATTCCAATAGGTAGGCCTATAGTATTTGTTAAATCAAAATAACTAGGCTTAATGTCTCATTCTGAGGGATCGCATAAAGCTGCACAAACTAAACTACCCCAGTCGACAAGTGGTTCTGCAGCATGGCGATTAGAACTATGAGAGTCAGAGATAAAGGACTCCAGGAGACAGGGTCACTTTAGACCAGGAAAGAGAGACAATTGGTATTAGTAGAATGGAATGAACACTGGCCAAAATACACCAATACTGGGAGGAAAGAGAGCGGGGACATAGCAAATGTTCTTAATGTGAATAGAATGGAAACAGGAACACTGGGAAACTGGGTCTCGGACTAGGAAATGGGGTCAGTGGGACTAGGGCGTCACAGGGATTCGGAGACACTGGATTTTGATCTTGGAAACACAGGCACTAAAACTCGGAAACAAGGGTTCTGAGTCTGGGGATGGGGACACTAGGATTAGGAGATAAAGACACTAGGACAGGGAGATAGAGAGCTGTTTTATGAAACACAAGAGGTATAGCACTGCCTTCTTGTACACTGGGCATGGGACATCCTACAATCTGAGCGGATGAACAAGATAAGTTTCAAGGAAGATACATCAACTGCTAAGATTTATAAACTCCAGTTATGTGGATTACAAAATGTGGCGATCCTATCTGAAACTATGAGAAACATATAGTGAAGTCCGGTACCATTCTCAACAACTTCATCCTCTGGTTCCTCCTACAGCTTTGCATTTAACTAACAACAAAACACGGGTTTTTATAGGAACTGAGAAAACATGCACAATGAACTCCTACACCACCAGTGTAGCTCACTTGCACATAACCTGCACACAGCAGATGGCCAGAACACTGATACCAGCAACCTGTACAAACACGTCTGACCTCTGCATGCAAAAATGTGGGTGCCTGGATTTGCATCTCCATGAGAGAAACTGACACATTAAAGGTAGCAAAGACACCAGGCCAAGAAGACACAGGCAGGAGCCAGGGAGACATGAACGATGGAACAGGGCAACAAGGGCAAAGGGACGAAGAAACATGGACAATGAAACAGTGACACCCAAGCCTCAAGGCAAGGAAACGCCTTCAGAGGCACAGGAGAAACAAGCATTTACAATGTAACGGTCTCGCCTTTGCCAAAGTTAGAGCTATTGGCATTGTAAATGACAACATTTTTATTTATGTGTTGGTTTTGAAAACAGATAAATAAATGGCATTGTCATTTACAATGTCAATAGCTTAATCTCTCGCAAATGCGAGACCTATTGCCTTTGCACCCACACACACACACACAGAGAGAGCCACACACAGAGAGCCACGCACACAGAGCCCCCCCCCACACACAGAGCCCCCCCACACACACAGAGCCCCCCACATACAGAGCCCCCCCACACACACAGAGCCCCCCACACACACAGAGCCCCCCACACACAGAGCCCCCCCACACATAGAGCCCCCCACACACACAGAGCCCCCCACACACAGAGCCCCGCCACACACAGAGCCCCACACACACACACACACAGCCCCCCCACACACACACAGAGCCCCCCCACACACACAGAGCCCCCCACACACACACAGAGCCCCCCCACACAGAGCCCCCCCACACACACAGAGACCCCCCCACACACACACAGAGCCCCCCCACACACACAGAGACCCCCACACACACACAGAGCCCCCCACACACACAGAGCCCCCCACACACACACAGATCCCCCCACACACACACAGAGCCCCCCCACACACACACAGAGCCCCCCACACACAGAGCCCCCACACACACAGAGCCCCCCCCACACACAGAGCCCCCCCCACACACAGAGCCCCCCCACACACACACAGATCCCCCCACACACACAGAGCCCCCCCACACACACAGAGCCCCACACACACAGAGCCCCCACACACACAGAGCCCCCACACACACAGAGCCCCCACACACACAGAGCCCCCCACACATACAGAGACCCCCTCACACACACACAGAGACCCCCCACACACAGAGCCCCCCACACACACAGAGCCCCCCCACACACAGATCCCCCACACACACAGAGGCCCCCCCACACACACACAGAGCCCCCCCCACACACACAGAGCCCCCCCCACACACAGAGCCCCCCCACACACACAGAGCCCCCCCACACACACAGAGCCCCTTCACACACACAGAGCCCACACACAGAGTCCACCCACACACACAGAGCCCCCATACACACAGAGCCCCACACACAGAGCCCCCCACACACAGAGCCCCCCCACACACAGAGCCCCCCCACACACAGAGCCCCTCACACACACAGAGCCCCCCCTCACACACAGAGCCCCCCCTCACACACAGAGCCCCCCTCACACACAGAGCCCCCCTCACACACACACAGCCCCCCCTCACACACACAGCCCCCCCTCACACACACAGCCCCCCCTCACACACACAGCCACCTCACCCCCCAAATGCCTAGCATCTTTACCACAGTCTCTGAAACTTGTAAGCATAGCCCACCGTAAAAGATTTGAGACCTCAGGATTTCTAAAATTAACTAAGGGTGTCTGAAACCTTCTCCATATGACAACATTGTCCGTAATGGCCAACAAGGTCTACATAACATTTTGCATTGTAGCTCCTTCCTGTGCAAACACGGCCTTATGGTCAAATTTGCCCCCAAACCCTATTAGGATCTTCTGTTTGTCTTGTTCCTAATTTTAACTTCCTTACTTTCCTTTAGGTAAATAAAGGACCTATAGAAGGGGGCATGGCCAAGCGGCATTGGAGTAAGCCGCACTCCCTCTGAGCTCCCCCTCAAGATTTCATTTCCCATCCACTGCCACCCTGCAGACACAGAGGCCTGGTGGGGGGGAGGAGGGGGCTGCTGATGCCAACTACATGCCCCCTTCATCCTCCCATGCACTGTATGACGACCCAGAGGGAGACAATCGGGTCCCGCTTAAGTCTTTGGCGCCATGGGTGCGGAGTTCCGATCCTTACGGTACCTGTGGCGACTGCCAGGTGGAGTACCTAACAACCAGAGCGTCCTGGAGGCTGTCGCCACGGTCCCGAGCCTGCCCCCTGCAGAGCCCTGACCGGAGTGCCGGTGCGGCACGGAAACTGCGGGGAGATGGGCCACTACGAGAGTGAACAGGGGGCTTGAAACGCCGCGACCATAGGCCTCTCAGCACCTGGTTCTGAGGTGCTCGGGCTGTGACTGCCGGACCCCTCCCCAACAGTGAAGATTGGCCTAGTACCTGCCTGTGCAGTACAGAGGCATGCAGCGCCTGACAATCGACTAGGCCAGGTAATGCGAGGACTCTTCTTGCTCGGCCCAAGCTGCCTTTCACTCGTTAGCCGGGCCCGCCATAACGTATGCCCTGAAGGGTAAATGGGGCAACAATTGATGGTGCATGTATGATTGCACTAGCAACCAAGAGTGGAGTCGGCCCCAGCACTTCTCCAGACAACAGCTGAGGAGCACGGAGAGGAGCGCTTGCTATCATATGACCCTGAGGGCTCTGGCTAATAGTGGATGGTGGTGAGACCGCGGCGGGAGGGAGGAGGCACGGACAGTGGGCGGGCGGGAGGAGGCACGGACAGTGGGCGGGCGGCAGGGAGAAGGCACAGACAACGGGAGGGAGGGCGGGCGGGCGGGGGATAAACAAGACGAGGTAGGCTCGGATGAACTTAAGAGTTCATAGATAGGTTGGACAGCATCGAACACGGACAGTGGGCGGGCGGGAGGGAGGAGGCACGAACAGTGGGCGGGCGGGAGGGAGGAGGCACGCACAATGGGCGGGCGGGAGGGAGAACTTCGAGAAGGCACGGACAACGGGACGGCAAGAGGGAGGGTGTGGGGGGCGGGACTTAAAAAAAGACACGGAAACGCCCCCGAATCGCGTCGTGACGGGGGAAACAGTGATGGACAACCATGTCTTCCAATGGCTAGCCTCCATTTATGGAGCTAGCCAATGGAAGAGCAGGCGGGACAAAGCCCCCGTACTGTTCTAACATTAGATTTCACCTGCGCCAGGCGAAACCTAAAAAGGAAAGCACATAGGACATGGGGTAGGGAGACGCAGGTGTGATACAGAGGCAGGTAATTGTGCCACACACAGCCACATACATACACACCATAACTAACATCATACATGCCAAATATCTATGAAACATGTCCATGTGTCAAGTTAAGCATTAGGGCTGGGAATGATTTAAAGACCAAATCTCCTAGCCTAATCATAAGGAAACCCAAAATGATTCATTACGTTAACTGAGGACCACGTTAAACCAAATTAGGGAAAGTTCATATGCTCCTATACCTTTGGAGAACTACCCATCGAAAATAGATACCAAGCGGCAGCTCAAATGGTAGATGTTGCAATTTTCCTCAAAAGCATGTGTGGCCTGTTTATTTAAATGTTGGAAACCTGAACGAAGGGAGCGCGAAAGATGAATATTGCCAACCAACTGTATTTTGACCGACTAAACCATATTTGCATTCATGAATGCTATACACTGGGTTTCTACAGTCTCTCTGGCACTCACCTGCCAACATGAGCAGTAGCTCTCCAAGACTTTGCTGGTAGAGATCCAGGGTCTCGGCATCATCAGCTCCGGCTTCTTCCTACAACAGAGAATACCGTGTTAGTCAGGACTTGCCAGACCTAAACATACAGACTGAAAGAAAGGACTGAAAGTCACATATGTTTCTGTCAACACCACTTCACTATAAGAGAAGATAAAGTACATGCCGGAAACAATAGTTTTGTATTATAACTCTTCCACATGATGTTTTGTCATTCAGCCACTTTGTGGCTGTAGCAGGAACAGTCCTGTAAAACAAGATTATGGTGGCTGCCCTCCTGTGACTAGGGGAGGCAGCGCGGGTTACTCTGATACCGGAGCCCTGGGCTTGTGTGGTCGGCTGGGCCTGGTGTGGTCGGACCGTAATTGGAAGACACTGGGGGTGCCTGAGGTTGAGGAGGGGGGCCCCGTGTCACCCCATGGTACACAGCGCTGGAAGTGGTAGATCTGATGCGTAGATGTGAAGCGGAGCTGGAGGGGGCTGGCAACAGGTGTGCTGTGGAGACCCGCAAAGGAGATGAATAGTCCCCCGACTCAAGATCGCTAGGAAGACTCACCATCTCAATGCTGGCGCCCTTAATAAAAATTAAAAAGTGAGACCTACGGGTATCGGCGCTCAGGGGGTCCTTGGCGGAGGACTTACTTCCTCACATGAATGGCACTGCATTTAGATGATCGCTGATCACACTTGACCTAGCTGGACTCCCCTGTGCAAAAAGCGACGATTTTCAGCCCCACGAGGTAGAAACTGTTCCTGTGGAAAAACGGACAGGGTGATAGGGCGCCACTCCGAAAGAGTCAGTGCTGGTGCCGTTGGTACAGGGACAGAGGCCGAAAGTCCGACCTATACAGGAGGGGCCGGAGGTGGGCCATAACAGAGCTGCCTGCAGGTCCCAAGTAGATGGAGGGTCAAGGTTGAAGAAAAGAACTCATTTGTAGCAGCTAAACTCACAAACGCAAAGTGGTGGCGGCAATCCCAAAGGGGCAACGGTGGGCAGATGGTGCCATTGTTATACTCGTCAAACAGGTGCAGACAGACGCTGGTGTTGTCCTGGACTTCTGCCGTACACGTGTGTCGTAGACCCAAGCACATGGCGACAGGAGGCAGTGGTCTTATGGCTAACGCCCAGAAGCAGCTAGCCAAATTTGCCTGGTCCAGGGCGGGAGACAAGAGTGAGCCGCCATCAATGGAGAAGGATGGGGTACATACTCCCCCTAAACAGGGGACAGAGCCAACCCTGCACGATGTCATGGCGGCGATTAATTGCGTCCGCTCCTCACTGGACTCCGTCACTGTGGAAGTTTCCCTCATCAGAGCAGAGTTCAGGAAGATGGATGAAAAAGTCCAAGAGCTCAAAATAGTCACCAACGCTTTGCAAACGGATACGTCTGAGTTTCAAGCACAGATGGTTGAAATGCAAAAGAAACAGGAGAGGATGGCTCAGCAGCTTGATGACTATGAAGGCCGCGCACACCGTAACAACATTCGCATCTTAGGTGTTCCGGAGAGGGCCGATGGGCCGGCGGCGGACCTATATGTGGAAGAACTCATCACCAAACACCTCAAACCCCAGACCTTGTCTAGCTACTTTTCAATCGAAAGGGCTCATAGAATCCCAGGAGGCAGGCCAAAACCTGGGGCGCCCCAAGACCCCTTAAAGCCCGAGTATTCAACTATCGAGATAGG
Source organism: Lissotriton helveticus (assembly GCF_964261635.1). NCBI lineage: Eukaryota > Metazoa > Chordata > Amphibia > Caudata > Salamandridae > Lissotriton > Lissotriton helveticus. The sequence goes on along the minus strand of NC_136062.1, from coordinate 245,483,131 downwards.
GATATTATCCTGCAGACGGCGAGATCCAACCCCCCACTGAAAATAGACAAGAACGAGGTGGCCTTCTTTCCTGACTTCACGGCCAAGGTCCAGGCCCAAAGTTGCACCTTTCAGGCAGTAAAGAAGGAACTGCGTGACAGGGAAATAAAGTATGCAATGTTATTTCCAGCAAAGTTGAGAGTGGAATTGGATGGAAAAACGTGGTTCTTCGAGTCACCTGAAGAAGTGTGGGACTGGATGGAGGGGTGGAGCAGAGTGGGAAGCCAAAGGAGAGATCGAGTTGGCAGATCGGGACAGCACAGAGGTGGCCGTACAGAAGTTCTCAGAAATGGCTCAGTGGAGGGAGATGGTCAGACGAAAGAGACAGAATAACAACCCCCTGGTTGACGACATGGAGAGACGGTGCTTAGTACAGAGAGCAAGTATGGGGGGGAGGGACTGCTGTGGAGACCTGGTGATTGGGCTATGATATGTAGGCACTATTGAGGTGGATCTGACCAGGACTAAAGTAAACACGACACGTGGATGGCTGACCTTATGTAAATGTGATGTGTACTTGCGGGGAGGGGAGCCGACTAACCCCGTGCATTTTCAGCATTTCAGGGAGGGTGAGAGGCACTTTGCCTAGTTTGGGAGTGGGTAGTTCTAAATCCACGGGCAGGAAGGGGAGGGTAAGGGGGGGATGGGAAGAGGGGGATGTTTCATAGTTTATTATTGTTTTATTGGTATGCTATGTGGTTGTGTGATCCTAAGGCGCAAAGTGGCCATACTGAAGAGTAGACGACCAAAGATGAGTTGGCTATTACAATTTTCCTCTTCGTTTGTCCTGATCCGTAGACTTGGGACAGGGATGTGGAATTCCTATAGCCAGACGCCCAGGACATATTGTTTGGGGTCAAGGGCAACAAGTTTTCATGTGTATTTTGTCCTTGGGACAAGTAGGCCCAACCCCCTACAGAACAAGACCTTTGGCTGCCAGTTTACAGTACCACATTATGGATCAGGGAAAGGCATTGCCTGAAGGTAAGGTTATATTTGTGTCAATGTATTAGTTCTGTTCAAACTGGTATTTATGGTTCATTAATGCAAAACCTTTATTATTAGGGTGAGCGATCTAAGTATATGTAAGCTCCCCCACGATCTGCAGCTCTTATCGCCCACTTTCGCTCCTTAACCTGGACTATAAAATCTTGGCCAAAGCACTGGCGATGCGGTTAGCGTTGCTGGTTAACGCCATTATATCACCAGCACAATCGGGCTTTGTACCTCAGAAGTCGAAGTCACTGAACCTTCGCACGATTTATTCGGTTCTACACAGAATCGATCCAGCCACCCCTGCTGCCGCGGTCTTTCTAGACACCGAAAAAGCTTTTGACACGCTAGAATGGCCCTTTTTTCTGGATGTGATGCGTAGGATGGGCATGCCCGCGATGTTTGTCGCGACAGTGGAGCTGCTGTACACTGCTCCCACGGCTCGCATTCGCCTAAACGGCACCATTTCCGACAGATTTACTCTCTCCAGAGGTACCCGCCAGGGATGCCCCTTGTCTACCTTGCTCTTTATTTTGGCAATGGACCCCCTGGTGCGACACTTGCAGGAACAACATCTCCACAGAGGGTTCTCTCTTGGTTTCGCTCTATGCGGATGACATGGTCTTATATGTCCGTACTCCGGAGACCAATCTGCAACCCCTGCTATCTGAGATCGCACGCTTTGGCGAGTACTCTGGTCTTAGGGTTAATTGGCATAAGTCGCAATTGTTTCCCCTCACCCCTGCCACCGCGCAATGGCCCTGCTCCCTCCCACTGGAGTGGTGCGAAGAGTCTGTCAAGTATCTGGGGATACATATACACCTTGACACCGTGTCCATTATGTAAATGTAATGTAAATGTGCTGGATTTGTAGAGCGCACGGCTGCCCGTAAGCGTCCCGGCGCTTGCTTAGGGAACCCGTCCTGGTATTCCCCTGTGAGAAACCCCGGCAGTGTGTCCACAAGGTGAAAGCCAGGCATCCCGCCGCGAGGGGCCATAGTGGAGATTAAGCAAGCTATTGCCCAGAGTCGCAGAGTGTGACCCCAGTGAGTTGAGTAGGCACCAGAGTGAGAATTGTCAAGTCCATGGAATTTTTGAGCCTGAGACCCGCCGAGGCGGGGAATCGAACCCTGGTCCACGGTCGATCTCAGCTTCTGGGTCTGCCGCTTCTAACCACTGTTATTTACAACAAGGGGTGGTGATGGACAGAGTCTCTGAATTAAGCAGAGTACTCTCACCCAGTCAAGAGATCAGGGCTAGATCCAACACCGTTTTTTAGCTCATTGCACCATCCCAGTTTCAGAACCTGGCTGTATGCAAATTAGTCTGTCCCTGGCCCAGTGCATCATGGGAACAGGGCAGACCAGACTACAAAAGCCAATTCTTACACTGGGAAGGAAACAAGCTTCCGGGGACCGGTTTCTGGCATTACAGCCGTCTTCGGCCCGGCTTGCTTGAATCCTGATGGTGCAATGAGCAAGGGACTCACATCTGAGTATACCCTTCCACGCTTAGGGTGGTCTTAGGGTTAATTGGCATAAGTCGCAATTGTTTCCCCTCACCCCTGCCACCACGCAATGGCCCTGCTCCCTCCCACTGGAGTGATGCGAAGAGTCTGTCAAGTATCTGGGGATACATATACACCTTGACACCGTGTCCATTATGTAAATGTAATGTAAATGTGCTGGATTTGTAGAGTGCACGGCTGCCCGTAAGCGTCCCGGCGCTTGCTTAGGGAACCCGTCCTGGTATTCCCCTGTGAGAAACCCCGGCAGTGTGTCCACAAGGTGAAAGCCAGGCATCCCGCCGTGAGGGGCCATAGTGGAGATTAAGCAAGCTATTGCCCAGAGTCGCAGAGTGTGACCCCAGTGAGTTGAGTAGGCACCAGAGTGAGAATTGTCAAGTCCATGGAATTTTTGAGCCTGAGACCCGCGAGGCGGGGAATCGAACCCTGGTCCACGGTCGATCTCAGCTTCTGGGTCTGCCGCTTCTAACCACTGAGCCACGCTTCTCCACATTATCCGCCTAAACTATGGACGAGCCCTCGACTTTCTGGAAGATAACACCGATAGGTGGCTCCGTCTCCCTTTATCCATGGCTGGGCGCATTGCCATTGTAAAGATGGTTGTCCTCCCCCGGTTTTTGTACCTTTTCAATAATATTCCGATTCCTCTTACCAAGGTTGTTTTTACACAATTGCATACTGCCTTGCTGAGATTAGTATGGGGGGGTAAACGCCCACGACTTGCCTGGCACACACTAACTCTACCTTACGAGCGGGGTGGCTTTGGGGTCCCAGATTTCTACCTTTACTACCTGGTCGCCCAGTGTTCCTACGCTCACTCTTGGTATCATCCTGATGCCAGGATTCCGCATTTGCGGCCCGAAGCTGACGCGGCGCTCCCGGTGAGCCTCGCGACGATTCTTCCCAGGGGCCTTCCCCGAGAACCACGGGACACACTCCCACTCACTACGACGACTTGGGCTTGGGACAAACTTAGGCGCTTGCATCGCATAGACACGCTATACTCTTCCGCCCTCCCGCTGCCCAACGCCCACTGGCTCCCTATAACGGGCGAAACGGTGGTACGCAGATCGCTGTCGAAATTCCAACTGCACACGATTGGCGACCTATTCCCCAATGGCCACGTTTTCACACTCACTGAAGACCCCCGCTTCACTGATCGTACATTTATGGACACATTTATACTTACAAGAGTGCGGGCGCTGTTGAGAGCTACTTTCAATACATTCCCTCTCCCGCCGGATGATACCCCAGCCCTTACACACATCATACAGACCACATCGGGGGCCCATATGGTGTCCAAACTTTACAAGCTGTGCTTGTTTTCACTTCCCTCGTCGGATGAAGCGGTCCGCACAGCTTGGGAACTTGATATAGGCACACAGATCACAGATGACCAATGGGAGGCGTGTTGTCTAATGACCAGGGAGGTCTCCATGAATAGCAAGCACAAACTTATACATTTTAAATTTCTTCGGAGACTGTACCACACACCGGCGCTTTCACATAGGATTGACCCCACCAGACCCCACACCTGCCCTAAATGCAACGCCCCTCAGGCTGACTTTGCACACCTTTCCTGGACTTGCCCGAGTTTGTACACCTACTGGGTTGAGGTACACGTAGCGTTGGGTGAAATATTGGGTCTATCACTGACTGTCACGCCTGAGATTGCCCTGCTGGGGTATGTGTCCAATTTCCCTCGCAAAATTCGCAAGTTGGCGTCCATTTGCTTCCTGCTGGCTAAAAGAGAAGTGGCACTGCTATGGTGCTCGCGGCGCGCTCCTACAGTCGCGTCGTGGCTCAGGAGCGTGGCGTTCTGTAATGTGAACAGCGTGGAGTATTCGGAACAGCTTCCGACATCCTCCCGCCCCTTGGATATCTGGGGTCCATACCGCCACTATCTAGCTGGGAGGGCGGAGGTGGCACCCTCTCAATCTCTACATCCCAACACTCCGACCGGGGTGGGTTAGACCGTGTACCTTCCTTCTTTGACCCCGCTTTGGTGTTGACCTCGTTGCAGCACACTCGTTCTCCTGGTGGGTAGTGGCCGGGTTCTTGTGGGCCAGGGGTTCCTCATCCTTCCCGGCACTGAATCCATTTTTCCCTGGTGCTGCAGGCTGTAGTGCTGTCCTGGGTCCGGCTTGTGGACTGCTCTGTCTTCAGCCGCGTATGTTGGCTCGTGATGGTTGCTTGTACCCTTGAAGGGTGGAAAATCAGTGTAACCAGTTTTAATAAGAGGATGGGAAACATACAAATAAACAAGCATTGGTAAAGCCAGTAGGTCTTAAATTGTTGGTCAGCCTTTTGGTTTTGTCAATGCGTGACTTGTTTTGGCATGGTTTTTGTAAAACCTAATTGGTGTGGGAGCTGCCGGGCACTCACCATTATAACAAACATTGGCAAAAGCAAAACGCACACCGTGCCACAGTAGTTCCTGGCACTGAACAAAACAACTGTGTGTTGATTATGCCCATTGTGAAAGAATAGAATGCTATCACTCACAGTGAAGCTAGCCAATAGACCGAGCGAGAGAGGGACAGAATTTAAAAAAACACAAAAGGTCATGGTTAACGCCAGACCTAATTAAGGGCCTAATTATTAAAAGTCTCAAAAGTGCACCTATGTCCTTGCATTAAGTGCAAATATACGACTTTCGTGAATTCACAAGACTTTACAGAAGTAGGCCAAGAAATAGTACTCCCAGAAAATATTTGTGAACTGCTTTTAGCATGAGCAAATATGCAGGTGTAGATTTGCTCAAGCGAAAATCTAAGTATTTGCAAGTTCACTTTCCCCCCAAAAATATTTTTTCCCAACAATGGTAGAAGTTTAAGTCTGCCATTGTCAGGATAAATTACCAACCTTTCTCAGTACGGGAAAGATTAGAGAAGAGTTGGTGAAAACCCTTAAAACCTTCAAGTGAGTAGGTTTGCCCAGACTCATAAAGGCCATTCCAACCCTGGAACTGTTGCTTACCATTCCCTTCAGCGCCAGTATGTAGATCTGCGGAAACGTGGCAACATAAGGGATTTGCAAGTATTCAAACCCTACTTTGAAAGGAGCCCTGGCCTAATCAAAGAGGCTATTTCAGAGCTCCTATGTAATGAGATTTCTGCCATAATTTGTTGCCGCATTACATGGCACAAAAGGGAGACATGGATTTTGCTACAGGACAAGTAGATTTATGAAGCAACCTGCCCCATGGACAAGTAGATATTTTATTAAATTCCACACCCCTGTTGTGAGTTGTGTGAAGAACAGTTATGGGGGGGGATAGAGACCAAATACTTTCTGTACTAACTTGGAATGTCAATGGGATGTGAGATAAGATTAAGAGAGGGATAGTGCAACAGTATTTAAAGCGGAATTCGCCTGATGTGGTTTAGTTGCAAGAAACGCACCTCGTGGGACAGTAGACTAAGGCCCTCAGCAGGTGGGGGTATAAAATGTTGGTTCATGCGGATTATACCACAGGATCGAGGGGGACGGCAATCCTGTGAAGAAGAGTACACCCCTTAAAGTTCACAAGACATGGGCAGAACCGGGGGGAAGGTTTGCAGGGTTAGAGGCTCAGTGGGATGGAAGGGATATCAATTTAATCTCTGTTTATTCACCGCCCGCTCTGGAGGACCTTGGAAGTAAGCTGACGGGGATCCGAGAAGGCACAATAATTATGGGTGGGGACTATAATAGGACATTAGGTGACACAATTGACCGCCATCTACCGAGGTCCAAAGCGAAATCAAATGGACTGATGGCAGAATTTACGAAGGCTTTGGGTTGGATTGAGCGCTCCAACACACTGACAAATTATTCACGTATTTCTCTAATAAGCACCAAAGTTTATTGCGTATTGACTATTTCCTTACATACTTGTCCGCGATAGGGAACTTTGCTCAGTGCCGAGTTCTGTCTAGAGGTATATCAGATCACTCCCGAGTCTGGGTGTTGAATACACACACTGGGAACGACAGATACGCACCACCACTGTTATTAATCCATGGCTTCTACACATACCAGACACTAGGTAGGAACTCCGTACACAAACAGAGAACTATTTTGCGGAAAATGTAGGATCGGTGGAATCCGCAGAAACTATTTGGGAAGCATACAGGTGGTTTTGAAAGGGCAAGCGTTATCTTTAAAGATGGGTTACATTGCCAAGAAACGTGAGCTTCTGGTCCAGGCGGAGGCGGACCTCCTTAGATTGGAGCGAGAACATGCACAAGATCCCTCACCTGACACTAGTGATAGACTTTCAATGAAGCAAGACGAATACTGGATAAAAACTAGGGAACACATGATGGCTAAATATTGCAACAAATACACAGCTCCCCCCACTGGAAGGAGACTCCCGGTGCACAGCTTGAAAAAGACAATCCTGTCTTATGTGTATAGTTCAGCTCATCCAAAGTGTAATCACAGCGAAAGCTTGGAGAAGTTCATCAGTAATTTATTCCATAAATCCAATTTTTCTCAAAGAACATAAATCATAAATCTTTCCAGATGCCTGGAATCGACATCATTCATAAATCATATTTTCCATTTGGCATAACTCCCAATGCATTTCGGGCTGAATTAAAGCCCTTCCTCAGGGGATCGCTCTAAGAACATAAAGGAAAACAAAACAGTTTCAGTATCATGTGATACCATCTAGTACCCATAACCATAGCCTCGCGAGTGTACCATTAATACTGCGTCTGAAGTAAACAGAATAATCCTTAGTGCTCATGAACATATAAATCATGGTCAAAATTCATGCGCATGCATAAACATATGTGTATATAACAAAAAATGATGAGAATCAAAAGGGTGCGCTAATGCAATGTATTATCAAGTGTACACGCCAAAATTAGTGAGCGCTACATGGAATCTCCCATACCCGAGAGAGTGTCAACGTTTCAAAGTGCACACGGCGTGAGCAAACTTCAAACTGCAATGCAATTAAACCGTAGAACCCAGTGCCTCATACCAATAAGCCCAAGTGATACAGCTATCAGCGTCCTCAAAATGAGGTACTTACATGCAACGGAGTAAGTGTACCGGCTCTGTGTGTACACAGCTGGCAGCCTCGATAAGCGGGGCGGCATGCGAGTTAATATGCGTGCAGCGCGAAACAGGAAGTAAAAATAAAAATAGGACCAAACTCCACCTACCCCGAGTGAACTGAAAGTAGGTGCCATCTTAAAGTGGTGAAAAACGAACCTCCACCAGCTTTATTCAGCTGTGCAAGTCTGTTTTCATTTTTAAATATTGCAACACTCAACACAGAGTTTATGAAATGGGAGACAGGGCAGCCAGGACATTAGCGTGGTTGGAGAGTCGAGAACAGGGAAAGAGATGGGTACACAGATTGGCGAAGCCGGGGGGTGAAATAGTGACACATCCACGGGACATAGCGGAGGAATTCGCAGATCACCTGGAAAAGGTGTACTCCCCCTCTACCCATTACACGGCTGAGGATTTAGGTCAGCTCCTCCGGGATAGTGATGTGCCGGTCCTATCAGATGAGGAGAGAGAAACTTTAGATGGAGATCTCTCGAATGAAGAAATTAGCAAGGTCTTAGGACAGATTAAATCCGGGAAGGCAATGGGGCCTAATGGCGTACCGGCTGAGTTTTTAAAAGCCACTGCCTCTCGAACTGTGCCACATTTGAAGGCCGTGTATGAGGAAAGCCTGGAGGTGAGTAGGCTACCAGAGGATCAACGGTTAGCCAGGATTGTAGTAATCCACAAGCCGGGTAAGCCAGCGGATAGCTGTGGCTCCTATTGTCCGATTTACCCATTTTGGTAATGGCGAAAGTCCTTGCTAATAGGCTGGTGACGGTTATTACATCACTGATCCACCCGGATCAATCTGGATTTATGCCAGGAAGGAATACGGCCCTTAATATACGTCGCCTACACAACGTGATGGCTCGTAGGCAATATTTGGAGGTGGATGCAGCGGTGTTGTCCCTCGATGCCTCAATGGCATTCGACTCCAAAGAATGGCCAGGGTGAGATTGGGCCCTAAATGTATAGCCTGGGTGAAGCTGCTGTACACAGACGTTTTGGGACAGGTGAGGATGAACAGCTACACATCCCAGACATTCAGGTAAAAAAGAGGGACCAGACAGGGTTGCCCGCTTTCCCCGTTGATATTCTTCCTCCTGCTGGAGCCCCTTGCGGCATGGGTGCGCCGTGACGTGATGGTGCGTGGGTTGCGATGGGCGGACACTGTGTAAGATCGTATATCCTTGTATGCGGATGACATACTGTTGTATCTAGCCTCCCCATACAAATCAACTCGTGTAGTGCTTGACATCTTCACGAATTTTGGCAAATATTCTGGGTATGTGATCAACTGGAATAAGTCCGTATTGTTTATGTTGCGGGGCCAGGTCCCTCGACTTCTGGCTGACTGCACCATAGCGGTGGCGGAGGAGGGGTTTCGATATTGGGGGGTCTTTGTCACTTAAGGTTTGGCTCTTTTCTATAGCTCTAATTTGGCCCCACCAACTAGCTAGACTGCGTGAGGATGTGAAGCACTGGAGGTCCCTGCCTCTCGCACTATTGGGACGTGCTGCACTCGTTGGCCCTCCCTCGTTTCTTGTACATTCTCCATAATGGTCCACGCAGAGTCCCGGACTCGTATTTTAAAGCAGTCGAGGGTGAAATCCGCGCATTGCTGTGGGATGGGAGGGCCCCACGGGTGGCACTTAAAAAACTGACAAAAGGCTGGTAAGATGGCGGCATAGCGCTGCCTGACTTGCAACTCTATTACTGGGCGGCCCAATTGGTGACTGTAAATCACTGGATAGATCACCCCCCCCCGCACATGCTCTTGACCGTTACCAAACTGATCGTTCCGGATACCTGGGGGCCCTATACACCAGCGATAGGAAGAATAAAAGGAATTTTTTTGGACCTACCCAACATACACTAGAAATATGGCGAATAGCAAATTCTTGTTTGGGCTGTGCTATCAGCCTGGGTTTGACAGGTGGGACCTCATAGGTATTTTGGCAGTGAAGGACTTGGTTAAGAAGGGATCTGTACTTACATTTGGTGCCCTACAGAGCCAATATCACCTGGCTCAGGGAGAAATATACAGGTACTTGCAAATAAGACACGCGATTCTCGCGTTTTTTCCATCCCTTAAGGACATACCGGAGTCATCCCCACTGGAGGACCGGCTGTTAGAGGGGCCTCTAAGCTCAAAAGCGATATCCCTCACATATAAAAAACTGTGCAATAACTTGCCGGACACCTTTCCAAGGCTTAGGGAACGGTGGCAGGATGACCTCGGCCCATTAAGTGCCGAGGATTGGCTATTGGCTCTTATGTCCCCTTGCGAAGCGGCCATCACACTTAAATTCCAGCTAATACAGCTTAGGATACTGTGGTAAATAAATAAATATTACCGGTACTATTTTTCTATGCATTAACGGAAAAGGATAGCTCAATAAATGAGAGGCAGAGTCCGTGGTATCTGAGTCATACGGGCTTTAATTAAGTGGCTCGAGCCAATGGACATCGGGTTCCATCACCTGCTAAGGTTCAGGAAGGGACATTCAACATTTCTTTGACATCATACAATATATATAGTAAAACCATACAGTTGCATTGAATACAGTAGGCGTAACAAGTGACAAACGAAAGATAAGAACATATGGGCGTGAAAAGAAGGCGTGCACGGAGGTGTGCGATGTAGACGTCACAGAAGTGTCATAAGTGGGTGGACACATGGAGGGGGCTTCATGGGCAGCTGGAACCTTTAACCTACTGGTGCGCGCAAACGAGTCATGACGTGTAACTGGGGAGAGCTGGGGGCCGCTGACTTCTAGCACTAGAAGAGGAGACTGTAGTCTGGGATGTCAGAACGACCTGTACCTATAGCGTATCTGATATCTTGTGTTTAGAGTACATGTTGCTTGATTCTAAAAGTCACCAGGGTAAAGGCTGCTTGTCACTAAAGGCTAGTGTATGCATATATTTCTTCATGTATTACGTGAACTATGGATCTTCTATGGATACTGATTCAGGAAATCACTTGCATGGAGACAGAGAGACTAGACTGTAGATGGATATGTTTATGCAGTTCGTTAGCTAGGAATGTGAAGCCGGGGAGCTGAACAGATAACTGTAGGCATAACATATTCTTGGCAGGCAGGCCAGGCCGAGCCGGGCACCGCGTTGCTTGGCAGGAAGTAAGTAAAGGGTCAGGGATGCGGGCGGGGCTGCATCTCTCGGAGTGGTTCAGGAGGCTTGAGGCCTGGATCTCGTGTCCGGGCCCTGCAGAGCCCTAGAAACGGGTGCAACTCGATGATTTAACGTGCACTATGTAAAGACGTTGACAACATAGGCCTAAAAGCCTAATTCACGTTGCCTTCAGGAGGACTGGCTAACTGACATACTAACGTTGGACGCAACTGTAAATGCGTCTTTATATTCGGTCATGGAGGGCAAATGCATATTACTCATGCATATATATTACATGTTGGGGAACACGTAGGGACACATAACAGGGCAAAATTCAATTTTCCTCATTCCCTCCTTGTTCCCTACGTTCCCTTCAGGAAACATCAATATTCATGAGACCATCTATCTGTTCATACAGCATCATTTGCTCGTCTTTTATCCTTTGGGAATGTGACTTTGGACGTGGGATACAAGAGGTAGCGCACAAGCCGCAAATCGCCGGGCCACATTGTAAACAGAGACAACAACTGAATATGATCATTACTACTACTCCCAGGAATGACAGTACCTTCCATCCCCATGCAGATATTACACTCCAGAGCCAGCCGGACCAAGTCCAGGTGCCTGGATTCTGGTGTAGCTGATGAGCTATTTTATGAAGTCTAGTTATTGCTGAATACACGGACGGTGCGTTATTAGGAATGAAAACGCAACAACTAGATCCGATGACTCTACAAGCTCCGCCCCTATCGGCCAGTATGACGTCAAGAACAAGGCGGTTCTGAAGAACAACAAATCTCATAGCAGACTGTTCTTCTGTTAAGTTACCTAGGGCGGAAGTAGTCTCATTCACTACTGCTTCAAGGGTTCTGGTTAACCTGCGTATCAATTTACTATTCTGGACGGGACCTATAAAGAAAAAGAAGCCTTTATTGAAATCCGTATACTGTTCCAATGCAGTTTCAGTCTGATCGACAATTGGGGACTCGATCTCCCTTCTATGTCTGACGTGTACTAGATGTGTATTTCGTTGATAATCAGATGGGGCCAGGAAAACTGGTGGCAGTAGGAATGCAATGTAACATGTTCCATCCCAATCTAGGGGCAAACGTACATAAGCGGTCTGACCACATATAAAATAGGAATGACGTGAGGCTTTGAAAGTAGACTTCCCACTGTCACTGTACTCGATCACAGTAGTACAATCACTGTGTCCTAGGTGTACTGAACCATTCTTTCTAACACATAATTCGCCTTTCACTGGTAGAACTGTTATAGAAGGCAAGTCTGGATTGGTCTCGGACTGAACATTCAAAACCATGAGGTTGGAGGAAAAATTACCTAGATCATATACTTCATTCTCTAGATCTAACCCTGTCCTATGGGAAAGACCGTCCTTGTCTGGAAAACAGGTTCTATTCAGAACTGTATTCAGAAGGGACCTATCGTCTAAAGATGACGTCAATGTAAACCATGCTCCACACGAACCATTGTGTGAAAACGGATAGGGAAAGAGTGGCAGAGCTCCCTTCACTGTCTGAAATGGGGGGAGTCGACCACATACCCAGCAATTAGTGGCATTGCTGGTCTGATGCGAGTAGTGTAACATACGAATAAAAGTATTGTTGCGCATTGCAAGTCGATAAGATAACTCGTGAGGGGGTAGTTCACTAAATGTGTGCTCTACAGTATCATTAGAGGAAAGGTGTACATGTGAACCAAGAGGAGGAAAGAATACGTGTAATAAACAACTTATACATGTGATCGTAAGACTCAGAAAAAACATAAACAGTAATGTAACGATACATCTACTTAGGAGATTTTTACAGTATTTCATTTTCTTGAAGTTTCGTCTATCTCTCTCACTATGGGGGTCTATCTCATACATGTCAGGAACCTGTCTAACCGCTTCACCCGAGGGGGACTTAAACAATTAAACGCTGTCTGACTTACTAGACCTTAATTTAAGTTTATACTCCTGCTGTGGAGTTTTCTCTAACAGGGGAAGTTTAGAGTCAGTATCGGGGCAGTCCTTGAAAAAAGTCTTTGGACGCAGTCCATGGAAACGCTTGATGTGACTGGAATGGAGCCAGCCTTTTCTTCCTTCCAGTTTTACGGCGGTCCTTGTGGTCATCAGAACGAGTTTTGGCTCCTTCCAGCGGGGCTCCAGTGGGCTTGAGGGATCAAAATTCCGAACCAATACTAGATCACCAGGAACGACCTCGTGCGGTTTCACCTGGGTGTTGTCCGGGAAGGCAGCCGCGACCTGTGAACGACAAAAGAGTAGTGCAGACATCAAGGAAGCTAGGTAATCTGTCAGCATGTTACTGTCAACATCGGTGATTTTGCGAGGCATAGGTGTACCCCACATGTTCGGGGGACGACCGAAAACGACTTCATAGGGTGACAAACCAGATCTGGAGTGAGCGACCATTCGCATATAGAAGAGGGCAACCGGCAGGGCTACCATCCAATCTACACCTTTTTCGGCACAAACCTTCGCTAATCGTGTTTTCAGAGTTTGATTATGTCGCTCGACGAGGCCAGCTGCCTCGGGGTGTCGTACGCAGTGGAATTTCCACTGGTACCCTAACAGAAGTGATACCTGTTTCATGAGTTCGGACGAGAATGGCTGTCCGTTATCTGAATACACGACCCGGGGCAAACCATAGCGAGGGAAGAACTCACGAACCAACTGCTTGGCAGTGGTCGCGGCAGTATAATCTGGGACTGGATATGCTTCTGTCCATCTGGACAAAGCGCAGACAACTACGAGGACATACTTGAATCCTCGACATCGGTCCATCTGGATATAATCCATCTGGAGGACTTCAAAAGGGTGGTCAGGAGGATGGAATCCACCTTGTTCCACGGGAACACCTTTACCTGGATTGAACTGACAACAGATCATGCAGGTACGCACTTTCTGCTTCGCTGCTGCTCGTAAATGCTAGTTAAACCAGAGATTCTGGATGCTGTCTAACATGGCTTTTTCTCCTAAGTGTGCTGGACTATGTGCGGTATTAATGATGACTTGAACCATAGAGTCGGGGAGAAACCATGTGGCTTTTCCCTTCATCAACCATCCCTGATCTGTCTGGACCCCTCCTTGTTCAGACCATTTATTGATTTCGTCTGGAGTAGCATGTGTCTGTATGTCTAGTACGTCTTGTGTAGGGTCTTTGACTGTCATGCAAGTCGTCAGGACTGGAACGTCTGTCTTTGTCGTGTCAGCTGGAATGTCTGGAGTCTGAGCTGTAAGCTTGGCTGTTCGATCTGCCAGGTCATTACCCTGGGAAATGGTGTCAGTGACTTTCGTATGTGCTTTGCACTTCATAATGGCTATAGCTGTAGGTAAATGTATTGCTTCTAACAGAGCTTGAATGAGGGGGCCATGCTGAATCTTGGCTCCATGAGAGGTCATGAAACCTCTTTCTTGCCAGAGGACTCCAAAGTCGTGAACGACTCCGAATGCATAACGTGAATCTGTATATATGTTTACTTTCAGGTTCTTGGCTCGTATGCAGGCTTGGGTCAGAGCGATGAGCTCTGCTGCTTGAGCAGACAGAATGTCAATACGATGTGTTTCTATGACTTCAGTTTCAGTAGTTACTGCATATGCTGCTACTAACTCTCCTGTACTTGTTCTCATACATGAACCATCCACGTAAAGTGTCAGGTCTGGGTCAGGTAATGCAATGTCCGTCAAGTCTTGTCTTGGCTTCGTCATTGTGTTAATAACTTCCACACAGTCATGTGTTGCAGGGTTTGAGGTAATCGAGGGTAACAGTGTAGCAGGATTTAATATGTTGCAGCGTCTGATCTCTATGTGTGGCTGAAACAGTGTCAGTTCATATCCTGTCAATCGTGCTATAGTCAAGTGCTGAGTCTGTGTACGGTTTAAAAGAACTTCCACGGAGTGTGGAACTTGTACTGTCAGGGAGTGTCCTAACACTATGGAATCACTTTGTCTGATAGCTAAAGCTGTGGCTGCAACTGATTTGAGGCACGCAGGCAAAGCCTGGGCTACTGGATCTAATGTGCTCGAAAAATAAGCACAAGGCTTGTGTTGTCCTGCTTGATCTTGTGTGAGAACTGATAATGCTGTACCATCGCGTTCAGTGACAAAAAGTGTAAAAGGTTTACTGTAGTTTGGTGTCGCTAAAACAGGTGCTTGACATAAAGCTTTCTTTAATTCATCGAAAACAAGTGTATGTTCCTGGGTCCAAGGGAGGACAGTCGATGTCGCTGCCTCCTGTGTTGTCAACTGTATCAGTGGCTTGGCTAGATATGCGTACTGAGGGATCCATTGTCTGCAGTAAGAGGTGAGGCCGATAAAAGTTCGTACCTCCTTCTGTGTCTTGGGCTGTGGAAGATGTGCAATTAACTGGATACGGTCAGGTGTCAACTGTCTACCCCTCTTGGACAGCAAGTGTCCAAGGTATACCACTTGCTGGACACAGAATTGTAGTTTCGAAGGGGACACCTTGTGCCCCATCTCTGCCAGAAAATACAGGACTGTCAGTGACGCACGTTCGCAGTCACGTTCTGTACGGGCTGTGATCAATAGGTCATCAACGTCCTGGAGTAGGGCAGTGTCAGTTGGCATGTGAATACTGTCTAGTTGTCGTTTCAGTGCTTGACTGTAAATACTAGGACTTTCTGTGAACCCTTGAGGTGCACGTGTAAATTTATAGCTTCTTCCATTTAAACAGAATCCGAAAAGGAACTGGCTGTCTGGATGGATGGGGACACTAAAGAAGGCGTTCTTGAGATCGATAACAGTAAAGAACGCTGCTTCGGAATCAATGGCAGTCAATAGGGAAGAGATATCTGGAACCACTGGGTACTGGGGTATGATACATTTATTAAGTTCTCGAAGGTCAATCACTAGTCGATAAACTGGAGGTGCATTTGAGTCAGTACGTTTAAGAATCGGAATGATCGGCGAATTACATACATTGGAGTCAGTTTCTATAACCACTCCTTGAGCAATGAGCTCGTCGATAATTTTTGATAAGGCTGCTACAGTCTCAGGTGGCAACTTGTATTGTTGGATTCGAGGTAGTACAATTCCTTGTTTCAGAGTGACACGATATGGTGTAATGTGCATACAACCTACATCAGTTGGACCTTGCGCCCATAAATGCTGTGGTACATTCAGTAATCTTGGATCAAAATCTCTTAACACATAATGTGGTACATTCAGTAATCTTGGATCAAAATCTCTTAACACATAATGTCCTTTAAAATCACGTAAAAACAATCTCACTCCTTCCGGAGAACAACAAATTACTGCTCCTAGTTCTTTCAATGTTTTAATACCAAGTAAGTTTTCTGGACATGATTTCGTAAGTAACAAGTCTGTAGTTCGGGACAATGGACCAACTTCTAGGGAAACTGGTTTTGATATTTCGTTAACAATAGGCTTTCCTGAAAATCCCAGGGAAACATTTCTTGAGCCTGAGAGAGGAGCCCCTGGAACCTCGTCATGACTGATGGTAGTCCTACTTGCCCCTGTATCAATCAGAAATTTTCTGTCTTTCCCTAATACCTGGCTGTGTACATAGGGACCCTCTTGATCTACAGGAACCTCGATGAGAGGCAAGCCAACCTCCCTCTCTAGGCTGTTTCATGAATACTGCTGATATTCTGGATAATCTGACTGTGCGTACTGGTACATCTGCTGCGTAACGTGTTGTGTAGCAGCTATAGGCTGCGGTACTGCTGCTGTCTGTTGTGCGTTCTGCGGTGGTTGCGTGTTTTGCGGAACATGTTCCTGTCTAGGAGGACGCGGTCTTTCTTTCGTCTTACCAGTAGCTATGTTGTGTTTCAGAACAGCACATTCGTTTATATAGTGACCTGGCTGTTTACAATAATTGCATGTCCCTTTAACGGGAGCTGCAGAATGACTGGTCTGATTCGTACCCCTCTTCTGATTATCTACCGGAACAGACTGTGCCACTAGCACTTTCATTTTCGTGTCTTTCATACGTCTCCTTTCGTGTTCTTGCTCTTCTCTGATTCGATTCTGGTGGTACTGTAACATTTGTAACATTTGGGACGGGGTATTAGCTTGCCAGGTACTCTCGACTTTCAGTACTCGATTCTTAACTTGTGGTAAAGAATTCTCTACTAATTTGGTAACAAAAAGATGTGGATACGATTCACTACTTGTTTTCAAGCCGCTATTAATAATGAAACATTTTTCAAATCTGGAATAAAAATCACTAGTGTCTTCGTCTTGTTTCTGTTTACAGGCTGAGATGGCATCCCAGTCTTCCTTTTTCGTGCTTAGTAATCTTGGCAAGACTTGTATTAACAATTCGGGCAATGCTTTGGCTTTTTCCCCGAGACCGGTACCAGGAACTCGTGTATTATCTTCGTTCTCTAATTCGGCCCAGTCAATCTTTTTCTCTCCCACCTCCCATTCTTTTTCTTTGAGTTTTTCATATATGCCCGCAGGCAACAGGACCTTTAACATTTTAATGATATCGGGATACGTGTATTCTCCCATACGGAGCATGTCTTTTAATTCACGGTGGAACCCTGCTGGATCTTTATCGTGACAGGGTACTAACTTTTTCATTTCCAATAGTTCTATTTTCGTTAAAGGGGTGTAAACAAATACTCGTTCGAGTGCACCTCCCGTTCCCTTAACAGGATGCACTTCTCGCAAAGGATTCTGTCTATCTATGTAAAATGTCTTCCTTACTGGGGGTGGAACAGGAACGAAATGTGGAGTCAGGAACGCTCTGTATTTGTGGCGTTGTTCTAAAATAACATTAATCAAATCGGTACCTAGGCCTTTCCATCGGTTTAGGATTAACTCGTCCAATACATTATATAGGGGACCTGGATCAGAATGCTGATTTTCATACAGTGTGATGAGGTGCTGGATCATGTACATACCCACCAGTCGCTGTTCGTCCGATGAAAGATTCAGAAACATATGGGCCACTACTTCGTCTCTAAATGCGCTAGAATCACTAGTCCATTGGACTGCTGATCGGGCTAGTTCCTGTTCATGCATGGTACTAAGCTCGCTGTAACCTATACGTTGTCTCAGGATTCTATCGGTAGCTTGGAATAGATGCTCAAGAGAACACTGTTCTGGTACGGGAGGAAGAAAAGTTTTCTTACATTCTAGGCGTGTGGATCTGTCAAAAGGTCTCGTCCTACCTACGTACGCTATTCTATCTGGGCTGTCTGTATCTGCATCTTCGTCTGAAGTGTCATTCTCTTTCTCGGGTTCTCTCGTTGCTTTTGCCCTTTCGTGTATGCCTAGGATTTCTTTACGAATCTTTCTATACATAGTTTCTATACAACTTTGTTTACTGTGTTTTCCGTCTGCTATATTGTCACTCCATCTTGTCAGGACTTTCATCTCGTCTTTGTCTTTACCAGGCTGGTCTTGTTCTCTTATTAAACAATTTATCAGGAACTGCAAGAGCATATTTTGAGTCTCGACTTTCCTGTGGGCCATAGCCTCGTGAATACTTTCTGGTCCTTCCCCTGTTCGGATAAAATGATATATTCTGTCTAGATGTTCCCCCATTTCTGGTATGATAGTCAAATAGCTTGCAACTCGTCGTAGACGCACGGAGTATAATATCATGTGATCTTCGCCTGGCACTGGATCATATCTACAATCAGTAATGTACTGTTTGAGGGCTGCGTATGTAGCCACTTTTGGCGTACGCTGTAATGCTATGTCTCTTAGCGTCATTCGTTTTACTTGAGGCGGGGTGATAGGGATACCTCCCCCTGCTCCTCCTGAACTAGAATCGTCAACTAATACTGGATGTGCGGTCGCTGGTAATGTAACTGGCAAAGTAGGCATGCGTAATGTGGGTTGGGCCTGGGTTACTGGCTGATTAAAAGGATTCCCGGGACCAGTGGCTGGAGGAACAGTAATTGCGTTATCAACAGGGTTTTGAGGTTGACCAGGCGGGCGCGGATTTGTATATTCTGGAACAGTGTCGTCTAAATAGGAAGAAAGAAAAATTTCAGCTGCGGTCGGTTTATGACGTAGCTTAGTCGGGACCAATGGTGGCGGTAAATTACAGGGTGCTTCCGGGGTCGCCTTAGGCAGGCCCTCGGCGAGAAGGGGATACATGCCTTTAATAAGGGCATTTCTTTGTCCGTCTAACTGTTCTGCTCTAACTCGTTCACCTTCTTCTAGTAATTCCCTTTCTTGGGCTTTTTCTGATGATTCTCTACTTAGTTCTGCTTTTCTGATTTCCTTTTCTGTTCTTTTATGCGATTCTTTACGCCACAATTCTATGGCATCTTTCTGGGATTGTCTGGCTTTCTTTTTCCATAATGCTTCCTCTACTCTCATGATGCACTCAGCATCCCAAGTTCCTGAAACAGGCCATCTATATTTCTCTTCCAGATTCTTAGTATAATCTACCCATAAGTCTAAGTACAGTATGGCATCTAAGCCATGTTTATGATACATGAAATGTCCAGGACTGTCCCTAGGTGGGACAGGAACTGATTCTTCGAGTAATCCTTTTCTGGTTCCTATCTGACGTAACTTGGAAAACAGAGGCATCTTTGAACGTACTCGAACTTGAACACAATACACAATGAACACAGTAATGAATAGCAAAACAAATCATTCATACCACGACATCAAAACACATTAAAAACAGTTCGAACAGATACTACCTAGTACATTGAGAACATAATACTGGAAATCTCGAGAGACAATACTAGAAAACAGAATTACTGGATGCACTGCTAAAACAGTACTGAACATACCGGTCTCATAAAGAGACACGTCATACCGTATCCACCTAGGTGAACACGTCGGACCGGATCTGTGTACCCAAACCCGTCTGGACCGGGCACAAATTAATGAACCCGTCTAGATGCGTCCCCAGCAACGGTACTCACCGGGAAGCAAAACTGAAGGCCTCGGAAACTCGACTGGACTGGACTGCTACGACGTCTGGTTACTGCTACGCACTACGCATGCGCTTCGGGCTTCGGAAACAGGTGGGCCTCCGGATACCTCGGACCTTGCTTTCTCGGCTTGGGCTCTGGTCGGGACTCTCCGCCTTCCTCACCGCCTCGTCTGGATGCTGGACCGCAGTCTCCGTCTCCTCCGTGGGCCTGAGGGAGTTTTAGCAGGAAAACCTGTCGGTGCACAGTAGGGGTCCGTCACGGCTGTAGAAGGGTCAGGGGGCCTGCGTTACATCGCCGGCGCGTGGGGAAGGGGCTCGTTCCTATTCGGGCGCCATTATGTGGTAAATAAATAAATATTACCGGTACTATTTTTCTATGCATTAACGGAAAAGGATAACTCAATAAATGAGAGGCAGAGTCCGTGGTATCTGAGTCATACGGGCTTTAATTAAGTGGCTCGAGCCAATGGACATCGGGTTCCATCACCTGCTAAGGTTCAGGAAGGGACATTCAACATTTCTTTGACATCATACAATATATATAGTAAAACCATACAGTTGCATTGAATACAGTAGGCGTAACAAGTGACAAACGAAAGATAAGAACATATGGGCGTGAAAAGAAGGCGTGCACGGAGGTGTGCGATGTAGACGTCACAGAAGTGTCATAAGTGGGTGGACACATGGAGGGGGCTTCATGGGCAGCTGGAACCTTTAACCTACTGGTGCGCGCAAACGAGTCATGACGTGTAACTGGGGAGAGCTGGGGGCCGCTGACTTCTAGCACTAGAAGAGGAGACTGTAGTCTGGGATGTCAGAACGACCTGTACCTATAGCGTATCTGATATCTTGTGTTTAGAGTACATGTTGCTTGATTCTAAAAGTCACCAGGGTAAAGGCTGCTTGTCACTAAAGGCTAGTGTATGCATATATTTCTTCATGTATTACGTGAACTATGGATCTTCTATGGATACTGATTCAGGAAATCACTTGCATGGAAACAGAGAGACTAGACTGTAGATGGATATGTTTATGCAGTTCGTTAGCTAGGAATGTGAAGCCGGGGAGCTGAACAGATAACTGTAGGCATAACATATTCTTGGCAGACAGGCCAGGCCGAGCCGGGCATCGCGTTGCTTGGCAGGAAGTAAGTGAAGGGTCAGGGATGCGGGCGGGGCTGCATCTCTCGGAGTGGTTCAGGAGGCTTGAGGCCTGGATCTCGTGTCCGGGCCCTGCAGAGCCCTAGAAACGGGTGCAACTCGATGATTTAACGTGCACTATGTAAAGACGTTGACAACATAGGCCTAAAAGCCTAATTCACGTTGCCTTCAGGAGGACTGGCTAACTGACATACTAACGTTGGACGCAACTGTAAATGCGTCTTTATATTCGGTCATGGAGGGAAAATGCATATTACTCATGCATATATATTAAATGTTGGGGAACACGTAGGGACACATAACAGGGCAAAATTCAATTTTCCTCAATACTTCACCGTTCATACAAGACAGGGAAGACATTGGCGAAAATAGGTTCTCTGTTTAAAAGGGGGCGGACAGCAGGCCGCCTTTTATCATACTTTGGGGAGCTGCCCAAAGATACGTGCCCTCTGGGAGGGAGCTTCGAACCGCATGCAGACGGCCTTGAGAAAGGAGGTGGTGTTGACGCCGCAACTGGGACTGTTAAATATATGGGATGCAACTGACCTCACGGAAGTCGAACAGAAATTTACAACACTGGGATACAAGTTAGTTAAACGGTAATTGGCGAAAGGGTAAGGGGGAGCAGTCCCGCCGACTATTACCCTGTGAGCAAAAGAGCTTGATAGGTGCATGTTGGCAAAGATGGAAGTCTTTGTAGCTAGGGGGTGCACCAAAAAATGGGACCGGAAGTGTTCAATGAGGAATAAGTATCGTGGAGATCCATGTGTGTCCCCTATGGTGGAAATGGAGATGAGTAGACGTACAGAAAGAGATGGCAATGTTTGATGTGCAACTTAATTCAATGTTTGCCCATGTACTTTATTGGCTAATTTAAAAATGGCTGTCTAACTGTATATTTGTATGGATGTAATTAAAGCCAATAAACACATTAAAAAAAAACAAGACCATGGGAGTCTTCAGTATGAGTGGTTGTTCTCAGCCCCTCAAGACACTGACGAAAATGCAAAACATTTGTGACGTTTAAGTCATCGTCAGATACTAGTCATTCAGTCATGCCTTGAGAATCACTCATCTGTTGCCATTGGCAAAGTTGGGAGGGATACATGTGAATCTATTAAATATACCTGCAAAACTAGTGTTACAGTATGAAACTTGTCCAGCGTTGACCTTTCATCGATATGCGACTCCAGGGCATCAATTTGCAAATAGCAGAAAATGCTTACGTTGAACAGAGAAAAAACGTGTTACCATCCACATCCACTTACAAATTTCAGACTTAAAGCCATATCTTTCCAAGTGCAGCTTGCCCAAATACAACATGCAGTTGGATAAAATTATCTTTGTGTCTGCTCTTTCAATCATATTACAGACCTCTTTCTTTAACTATAATTATCTAGAGGCGGGACTAACAACTGCTTCTATTTTTTGTCACTTTAAATAAGTGCTCTTTTTATCTACCTGCAAATAAATGCAGATTTCTTTTGTTTGTCTAATAGACAATGCATTTATTTAATGGCGTTTCTAGTATTACAGTGAACTGAGTTTCTAAACCCAACCAATGAATCAAGTAAGCCTAGATTGCTACCCCTCATGAGTCAAGCAAAATAAGGGAGTATAACAGTATTTGCTGCTCCTGAGAATTCAGTGGTAAATGACAGCACCCACAACCGATACTGCTCAGTAGTCGAAGTCTGGCCCAGAACTAAAAAAAGAAGAGCCACTTTGGGAAAGACGTCAAAATAATGCATACAGCATCAACAGACACACCGTATGTCCCGCAAATTCAAAGAGAAATTTGAGGACTACCAATCTCTAAACGTAAACACAGTCATGCTTTGTGTACGGCAACATCATAGTTACCAGAAGAAAATATTGGACTAACAAGAGAATAAATCCATGAAAATGTAGTGTCTATGGTTCAATTCGAATCGCACCAAGAAGAAAATAGAACTTTATGTCCAAATTGCCAAGGAGGTTCTCTGCACAATACCTAGAACATCTGCAAGCTCTGGTGAAGGTAAAGCATAATACTACCCTTTCGAACATTTGAAACATACTGTGAGCAGCAGCAAAAACGGATTAGGAATTTGCACAACTAAAAGAGTCAGAGAGGCTATGGACATCATATCATCAGGAAAACCTGCAATCCCCAAGATAGTGCTAGCCACACTTTTCAGACACAGAAGATATGGTTGATATCAATGTTGAGATAATGCTTAAAGGCCTCTGCTACATGTACACCATTCCTGGATCAGTAGACACTTAGGGCCTCATTATGATGGAGGATTTTCCGCCTCCTCCGGGCCGGCGGAAGCCACCTCCGGCCCGGAGGAGGCGGAAAATCCTCTGCGGACTCACCAAAGACCCACCGCCGCATTACGATGGCTGGTGGGTCTTGGTTTCTGTCCGCCGCTTTTCCGCCGCGGTCGGATTACAACCGCGGCGGAAAAGCTCTCATTTGGCTGGCAGTGTCTATCAGACACCGCCAGCCGAATTAGGATGCATTTGTAAACATGCTTTTCCGCGGTGGTTTTTCCGCCGTGGAAAAGCATGTGTACTTTTGATTTTGGGGGCCCGTTGCGGGCCCCCAGGGTGTTGGTGGGTGGGGGGTGCACATGGGGGGTACCTATGGTACCCCCCAGCATTTACATGCACAAAGCGGCAGGCACCGCGCGGTGCCTGCCGCTTTGTGCATGTAAATGTTAAACATGCACTTTTAACATTGCGGCGGGTGCTGCTTGAAGCAGCACCCTCCGCAATGTTAAATATCC
The DNA here is from genome assembly GCF_964261635.1 of Lissotriton helveticus. Lineage (NCBI taxonomy): Eukaryota > Metazoa > Chordata > Amphibia > Caudata > Salamandridae > Lissotriton > Lissotriton helveticus. The sequence continues at coordinate 245,459,538 of NC_136062.1, read as the reverse complement.
AGGATGTGACCACCAGGGTGGCGGTCACATCCTAATCGCACATGAGGGAACGCCGCAGCCCATGCGGACGTTCCCTCATCCTCTGGGGTCGCGGACGGACGCAAGTCCGTCCGCGATCCTAATGAGGCCCTAAGTGCCAGTAGTGCGGTTGATGAAATAAACAAAGGATTTGTGCTCCTTTCGTTCATCCAGTACGATCAATATTGACTGCAAATTTTTTGCGGTATCATCTTGAATGAGATACAGGCATTGTTAAGAGTCTATAACCATGACAGTCTTTCAACCGTATACCAAGTCATTGTCTGCCAGCATAAAATTAACAAGTAAAGAACTACAATAAAATGAGAGAAAAGTTGGAACAAGATGACAGAAATGGAAATGGATGTAAGCCTTCCTACTACATTGTCATTGTCCCACATACAGAAACACCTGGTCAGCCTGAGAAAAAAACACCCAATTTAAGACTACATAGAACGTGACGCAGGGTTGTCTATTTGCACCAATTCTCTATAAGTTGTACTTACACGAGATGTACAAATAAAGCTACAAAGTTTACGTAGGACAACCCAAAAGTGGTCAATATTGGTTTTCTGATTCTGCAGTAGGAAGATAGCTTCATAATCTTGACAAGGAAGAAGAATGTTTAAGTGCAGTTAACTACAGTAAATGATTATTTGAAACAGAACAATATGAATATGTAAAACAGAGTAAGGAACACATGTAAGTTAGCCATAGGAGGCAGTAGCCTTTAAGATTTAAATCCTTTCCTTATGTGGGAATTCAGAACACCAGCCATAAAAATGCTAAACCACACATGAAATACAACTGATGGATCAAAAATGGCAGCAAAAACCTCGAGAATATTTATCAGACAACAAAATATTCACTCCCAGGTAGACATCGAATTTAAGATTTAAAGCACAGATGAGATGCGGGGGGGAGAGGGGGGGGGGAGGAATTCAAAAATATAGAAAAGATATATGAAGTTCGGGCCAAACAGCCAGCTAACGGGCTACTTTTTAAAGGATATTTTATCAATCTTTGCTCCTTCATTAAAGAAGCTTACAAAAAAGCATACAAAAAAGAGACTAATGAGGTGCTTGAAATAATCCCAGCCACTGGTAATTACTCAGGGCTGCATCCAGGTCCATTGTTATTTTGCACATCAAGCCAACTCGGTTTGGACCCAGCCGTATGCAAATCAGAATGGACACTCCTCCAACGGGAAGAGACCAACCCAACTGCCAGGCCAGGCCATGCTTCCCTGAACTGAAATACAAGCAAGCCAGGACCAGTTTAGAGCTTATTAGGACTCATCAGCCAGGTATAGCTTGGATATAGTGACACAGTGTACATGGGACCCACGTTCACACATACAAAAAAGTGATGGATGGAATGTTTGAGATAATATCAGACATTAGTCATGATTCTGGCCTCATCCCAGTCCACCTTTATATTGAACACCGTGCCACATCAGTTTGGAGTTAGCAATATGCAAATCAGCCTTGACCCTGCTCAAATGGTAACTACACGAACTGCTAGGCTGTACTGGAACACAAAAACCCCCAAGAAAATTGTCGCCCTAGTTAGGGCTCATCAGGCAAGTGTATCTTGGTTCCAGTGTAACAGTGTGCACGGGACCCATGTATGAACATACCCATCCCACACATGCTTAATGCATCTCCGGACATCAACAAACTGCACGACCAGCCCCCGCTAGGGGGAGGAGAGTGCGGCTGAGCTGTTTGCTAGTGCCGGTTTAGGCCGATTTTGTTACAGGAGGCCCTATCGCCGACCCCCGGTAACAAAAACGGCCCCCACCCTGACAGCCCGCCAGGAAAACGCCCGGTGCCCACTACGGTCAGTCCGGCCCTGGCCATGAAAGTTGATAAGAGGCACTGTTCAGTGATCCATGAGAAGGAAGTCATCCACTAAGAAACTAGATGATATAGGAAAGATGGTACATCAAGAAGGGGACTGAGGCCAGGCATATTCAAGGCATGTTAAAGGATGTGAAGTCCATTGGTCTGATATGAATGACAGGAGTTTGCTTGCTACATCTACTATGGCCCGATAATTGATGCTCCTATAGAAGCATGAGACAGAGAAGAAGACAAGTGGAAGAATTAAGAAATTCTCAACGTAGACATACCGTTGGTTAATAGTGCAAGATGGACCAATATCTACACACCCATATAGTAGTATTTTACTTTGTTAGAGCAGGCAACTAGGTTCCAGCCGAAAGGTACACTATATGTACACTTCACGAATTTCCCTCTTTATGTCTTATACATGACTTATGGTTGACATGCTTTAAACACACATTAAGCTGCTAATAACCAAACTGTCAATAAATTTAGGTGATAATATAAGGTAACAAGACATCTACAGTAATGTTTAATAAAAAATAAAAACAATCACTACTATTATTTCTAATGTGGTGTTGTATGCGTGAGATCACCCGCCATGGTTTCCTTTCCTCGGTGTAAACAGTAGAAGCGCAGCGTGTGCAAAAGTAACAACCCGCTTATCAGCAAAACTAACAGCTTTCCAAAATGTAGACATGACTCCCATGCAACAGATTGTCCAACAATAATTATTTAATGATATCTTAGGTATCAGAGGTAGCTCATGGAGCATTAGAGAGCCCTGTAAAGAATGTTTTATTATAACAAAAGCATCTGACCAACATGTGATCCACCTGGAACACTATGGTGGGTTTTAGCTCAGACCAGATTGTAGACATGAAGAGGGCAGGGAATGTGATTCTGGCAGAACTAGACATCACAAGCGAGATTTATTTTTCACAGGCTTACATATCACACATATTTAACATATGAACTCTATGAGAATAAGAACAAGGTACATACATACAAATACTACAAATTGAAGTAGTTTTTCTTTGGGGGGAGGTCCATTAGGGAAAAGTGAACTAACAGAAAAATATCATTTAGGTAGGCTTTTCTGCTTTTAATTAATATTAGTCCTGATTTACAGAGGTTTTTTTGCAATGTTTTCAATCAGAGGTTACCAGTGTTTATTTTGTTGTGTTCTGTAAAAAGAAAAATATAGAGCTGGTATCTTCCCAGTGCTTATAAATAATTTTGCTGTTAAATCTGTCCTTTGCCCTTTCATTTCTCTTGTCAAATCTACCTAACTTCGATCCTGCTACTAACTCCCATATTAGTACCTTTTCACTAAATCTGCATTTCAAATAATGTTTCCATGTTTCTCTCACATGCATGCATGTCTCATTTTCCAGTTCTCAAACTTCTCTCTCAGCAATTCAATACCACCACATGTGAAGGATGTGCACTGATAGAGATTTGTATCTACCTAATTAAGATTTGACCACAGCAGATAAAAGGGTAATGTTGGACATTTATCACATTGTATTGGTACTCTGTTCTTCAGACAAATATCAAACATAAACCGAATAACGATTTTCCACTCAGAATATGAGGATAGTAGATGGATACATCATGTGATACGGGCTTAACATACTTTACAGAGTGGCTGTAATTATAGATAGGAATTACTCAGAATATTGACCCGAAATAACTGCACCCATTTGACGAATTTCCACAAAACTTTGGAGACCTATCCTTCCTTCTACATTGGCGGATGATGCAAAGTTTTGTGGTGAAGGATGAAGAAGGGGGGCAAAGAAAAAAGGGGGCCCAAAACCGGGTTTGAACCCAATGCATTTTATATAAGCTTTTTGTATTGGACAAAACACCAAAATGGCTGAACAAATGTATATACATTTTGGCAGAATTAGACAGTATGGTGCACAGATGATCCTTTTGGGTACTAAAGGTAAGTAGGGTGAATATTTTAAAATGTATAAGGCTTTTTAAGATAGTGATTGTTGCAATATTTCACGGCAGTACTGTGGAACATAGCGATGAGAATTCATTAGATGATTTGCTAATGACTGCCGTTACAAACGTTTAAAGCAGCTATGTTATATTTAGGTACAGTTTTGCTGTGTTCCGCATTACGCCTTCAGTTCTAGGCAAGTAATAGGTCTGGTATTTTTCCCCTACCTATTACCACTTCAGTAAAGTAGTAAAAGGTAGAGAAAAATATTTTTACGTTTCTATATATTTAAAGAAAAATTGGAGTACTGCAGTACTAATTCTGGAGCACAATCGTACTAACTAGTATAAATTTTTTTTAAAGTACAAAAATTCAAAATACAATATAGTTTACAATTACAGTGTATTAAAGTGTATTTTCCATTTTTTAACATATTTAATATACACATAAAAGTTAAGAGTAACGCACCTACAAATTACTGAGCTAATTTGAAAAAAGTGCAGTTTTCCCTAGATTACCATAAAAATATAAAGAAAATTATAAATAGCGTCCGATTGTGGTTCCAGAGATATGGAAAGCCATTCGGTTTCTGTAGTGGGCACCGATATAGCTGAGGATTGTACTGGTGTAAAAATGTGCGATTCACCAGGGGCTCCGAATACTGAGGTAGAGATCAAAACAGACGACCTATGTCAAGATAGAGTAGCTTCCCCCTTGGCACCAATTCCATCCACTGCCGAATGCGATTCTTCTGGTAGTGGGTCTATCCCACAGTTGGTTTTCCTGTCATGGAATATAGCAGGAGTAGGCAAAAATCTGAGAGATCCAGAATGGGCAGATTACGTGGATTCCAGTGATTTCTGTCTACTACAAGAAACTTGGGCACTGGACATCCCGCATAGGATGGGATATAAAACTTTTGGAATTGAGGCCGTTCAGTCTGATAGGGGGAGGCCATCTGGGGGTCTGATCATATGGCTTAAAATTACTCTAGCCATAAAGGTTGAATTCATAGATACAGGAACCCCTGACATCTTGGCTCTAAAAATTGTATCTACAAAAGGGGGTGAATACTACATCGTTAATGCCTATAATAGACCTATGGGGCATCATAAGGTCTCGCCCACCCTGGAAATCTTGAACTCCTTTTTAAAAAGGGTGGTGGGCGAAGTGCCTGTGATATTGGGAGGTGATTTGAATTGTAATTTCGAACCGATCCTTGGGTTCACTGATGTTTTCCAAGATGAAGATCAAGCGTATAATATCCCTCAGCTTGAAACCTTGGATTATGTCCCGTGTACTACTTTGGCGGTTCAATTACTGAGGTTAACAGTTGACCATGGCCTTAGGGCGTGTAATGGTCGCTTTCCTTCAGATCTGACCAAACAACCCACTTTTGGGAAATCAAAAAGCAGGCTAGATTTTATTTTTGTTTCCTTAATTATTTGGCATTTTATGATCGATTTTAAAGTAGCAACAAGGGCCGAGAGTGATCACTATCCTCTGGAACTTTACATTGACGCACACATAATTAGAGATATTAATACCTCCATGTCAACCGAGACAGTTACTGCTGATCTATGTGAACACCCACACACAATTAATAATAATAGACGCGCTCTAAAATGGCCACATCTTTTAAGCGAGGGCAAGACATTGGCTGCAGTTTACTCATTGTTTGACAAGACTTTCGCACCTTTAGTAGGACAACCTTCTTCAACTAATAGCTGCGACCATTTTGTTGAACTACATAAGGTTTTCTTTAATGAATTAAGAAATTATATGTCTAAAATGCCAAGGAAGAGTCAGCAAAATGTACGAGTGGGATGTCATGGGAAACTTTGGTACGACCATACTTGTAAAATGGCTAAGAGGGAGCTCTTAAATGCTATTAAAAATAAATCCAAAGATGATGTTAGACTTGCCAGGGATGAGTACAAGTGTGCCCAAAAAGTTTCGAAAAAACATGGGAAGAGTCAATCTGGGCTGATATGTTGACTGCAGCAAAACAGAATGACAATGTTGGCTTCTGGAGATTGGTTGCCCATGGGGGGCACGCTGGTAGACCTGTGAAGGACACGTTCATTGATGAAATGACATGGGTGACACACTTTACAAACTTGTACAAACAATACGATAGTGGTGATGAGGAGTTTCTGGGTTCACTTCCGCTACCTGTATGCCTCGATTTCACCTTGGAAGAAACAAATAGGGCAATTAACGACCTAAAAAATAACAAAGCTCCCGGCCCAGATAAAATACCGGGTGACCTCTACAAACATGAATCTGCAGTCTGGGCCCCCTATATCAATCGTTTGTTTAATGATCTGTCTGTAAGCTGCAAATTTCCTGATAGTTGGCGTGCAGCAGAAGTTGTCCCGATTTTCAAAAAGGGGAAAAGATCTGTCCCCTCGAATTATAGACCCATTAGTTTAATGGACATTCTGCAAAAACTTTACGCCAAACACTTACTATTTAGGATAAATGATTGGTTGGACGAGTCAGCTATACTTTCCAAATTTCAGGCGGGCTTTAGGTCTAAGACTAGCACTATAGACCAGATCTTTAGATTGTGCTGTCTGTATTGGAAGTATGTTCTGATCAGGAAAGGTCATTTGTACGTAGCTTTTATAGACTTGAGAGCGGCATTTGACCTTGTCCCTCGCAACTTGCTCTGGAGATCTTTAAACAAAGCTGGCCTGCCAGGAAGCCTTTTGGTCCACATTATAGAGCTACACGATAGAAACCACGCAAACATCAGATGGGGTCCGAATGGCGAACTGACGCGTGACATCCCGATTAAACGTGGTGTCCGTCAGGGATGCGTCTTGGCCCCCACCCTGTTTTCTATTTTTGTTAACGATGTTCCTGAATATCTTAACACCTGTAGCAATGATTCACCTCAGCTCAATGGAGAGAGAGTGCCTGCGTTGCTCTTCGCGGATGATACCATCTTAATATCCCAAACTAAGAAGGGCCTCCAGGCACTCTTAAACTCCTTCAGTAGCTACTGTGTGACCAAAGGTTTAGAAATAAACGTTGATAAAACCAAATGCATGGCCTTGAATCCAAGTAGGCCGGACAGAGGGTACCTGACTTTGAATGGGGAAACCCTAGGTATTGTGGAGAACTTTACCTATTTAGGGGTAGTTCTCGATTCTAAGTTAACATGGAAGGCCCAAATCGAGAAAAGTAAGGTGTCATATGCTCATAACGCGAAACCAATAATTTGTAGATTGAATGCTAGCACAAGTAAAAGTGTAACACCTGTACTTGAACTTTTTAAATTTAAAATTCAATCTGCTGCCCTATATGGGGCTGAGATATGGGGACCTTGGGCCCGGGAGAGTTTCCAAGGCCTGGATAATAAATTTATGAGAACGATTACAAGGGTCCCAATTAGTACACCATTGCTTCCCCTTCAGCTCGATTTGAACTTTAAACGAACCGACCATTTAACTACTATACGACCGCTAATGTTCTGGATAAGGATTTGGTCCACGCCAGAACTGATAGACTATAGGAACGGTCTTCGAGAAGTAATGAACTTAGACTCTTTCAACTCTATCCGGTGGTTCGGTCATATTAAAAAATGGCTTGTTACTCTGGGCTTGCATTCGTTTTGGGAGAACCCAGAAAATTTACCTCCCTTTGCTAAACCAATGGTAAAAAGAGCCTATTGGTGCTTTATGAATAATAGGCATGTTCATGAAAGCCGAATTGGCACTTTAACTCAGAACTTCTTATCTTTCAAAAGCGAACCTTGCTTTGAATCCTTTCTGGATGAAATAGAGCCCCCTGTTGCCAAGACTCTATTCTTGAAATTTAGGTATGGAAACCTCATGCTGAATTCCAACATAGAGCGTTGGTCAAAGAATAAACCTGATTCTGTGAGTAGCATAATTGAGAGATGTCCTATGTGTTCAGACTTGTGTAAGGAGAACGAGGTCCACATGTTGTTTATATGTAAAGCGTACCTGAATGCTCGCAAAAGATGGCTCAAACCCATGTGTATTCTTTTGGGAACCAGATCGTGTCTAACAGCATATAGGATCCTAAAAACTAACACTGCACAGCTTATTGTATTCAGCATTAGTAGGTTTCTCTACTGTGTGTATATTGCCCGAAAGAAACTGGGACAGATGCTCTAAGCTGGACTAATTTTAATTTTAAAAAGTGAATTTTGCTGCTAAACGGATGATATTTCAAATTGATTGTTGACAATTAATTCTGCATTTTATTTGCTAGAAATCATTGTTTTAAATGAATTGATGCATGTTTACTGTTATGATTTTTGACTCAATTAATGTATATATGTGCATCTTTTATGGCCATTCGGCCGAAATAAAGAATAAATAAATAAATAAATAAATGAAATGTTCTGCCTATCACCATTTAAATAAAGTTGCAATAGGTAATGAGCAATAATAAAATCGAACACACACTCATATTTAAGACCCTAAGCCAGAACACAGTGAAAGGCAGACCGCAGATGTGATAAAAACTACTTGGCGGACTTTTACCTTTGGTAAACACAGCCAATGGCCAATCACATACTGACTTCTCATCCGCATGAACCGTGGTACACTCCAAACTTACCACGGTACACCGCTGCAAAATATATGTGTTTTAAAATGTATAACTTTAAAACTATTTACACTATTCAAACATACTACCAAAAATTACCATTTACACCTCATAGGCAAATGGTAGAGTTTGAAACATGTTTCTAAATACACTGTTGATTTCTCTTTACAATTCCCTGTAATACATGGAGATTTCGAAGCTCAAGAAGATTTTTTTTAATATGAAATGGTTTTCCAATTCTTCTGATTTGAATAGACCTTTTTTCAACACGCTTGTTCCACAGGTGTAATATACTTCTATAGAACCTATTATAGCCAAAGATTCTGACTCTAGTGCTGAATGTGTTAGAAGTCAGTCATGTACCAAGATTCCATCTTGAAAAGTTCTTGATTACACTTCAACTTAGTTTTCCTTAGGGAAGGAGATATGCTATCTTTATATTTCTTTATGTTACTCGTGAGTATTGCATTTGCTCAATTGTTATTCCTTTACCATCTGCTACCCTTTTCCCGTTCCTCTCTTTGTGTTAACCCGCCCCCACCCCTGTATTCTGAAGTGGTTCACCGCATAGAAAGTTGAGTGCCTGTGTGTCTCTCACTGCCATTAACATTCATTCTGGAGATGCTGATCCATCATATTGCTGTAATAAATTTGACTGTCTTTCCATATTTCCAGTGGAGGAACTCGGTCACATGATTTCGAAAAACTTTCTCCTATGGAAACTATGTATTGTGTATAACTGCACAGTGGCAAACGCCATGTGAAATATTATAAAAACAGAGTTCTGTCGCCACCCTGCAGTTATAGTTAGGACTAAGTTTCCACAGGAAATTGCTTTTTTGGTTTGCTTATAGGGTCTTTTGCTGTTTGCCAAATCTACACAAAACATTCCAAAATAGAGCTTTTTTCCTCAGATCAGTCCTGTAAAATTTTGGAGTAATCCGTCAAGCAGGGACCGAGAAAAAATCCCTAAACAATTGTTATAAAGATTTTTATAAAATCCAAAACAGCTCAACAGAATTACATCAAATTTGTCAGAAAGCTAGGTCTTGGTCCAGCAAGCGTGGTTTTTGTGATTTGTGTAAGCCAGTTGTATAGTTTTTGCAAAATGAAGGTTAAAAAACGTTGTATATCTGCATGGTTGGATTGCGAGAGATTCCTGTGGCCATACGAAATAAAAAAATCGAGCCATCTGATTTGCTGAGGGGCTTTTTTTCTGATGGCAGTCTAACTCCCTGTGCCCTGATTTGTTTTTAAATTACATTTAATTGGGCAGGGTTGGTGTACCCTGACCCCCTGGGAGATCCCAGTGGGACTTCCTGTGGTCCAACATGTAAAGAAATATTTTTGAGGGATTTTCGTAAAGCAGCGGGAGCCAGCGAGCCTCCTAGACTCCTGCGGGAGTCCCAAAAGAGCACAGGGGCCTCCCTGGCACCTGTAGGACACTCATTAAAAAAAAAATGAAAAAGGGGGCCGGGCCTAAGTGACTCCTGGGAGTTCATGCAAACCAGCTGTTGGTTGTATGCGGCGACGCTTTAACTGCCTGCAGCCAACCCCACGTCGCTCACGACTAAAGGTTGGTAGTTCACAGGGGTTGGACGCATGGACTTAAGTCATGCACGGCCTGAAGTCAGCATCCTACAGGGGGTTGGAGGCAGGACAGCCAACTCTATCCAGCACACGGCTGGAGGCCGTGCTCGGCAGAGGTTTGGTGTCCTGCAGGGGTTTGGACACAAGGCCCGGCTACAGGACAGACTCTGCGGGCAAACAAAAATAGCATGAGCGTAGGCGGTGTGGAGGGTGGGTTGGCTGCCCGCAGATGGTTGGACGTAGGGCCAAGCCCACACTGTGCACCACCAAAGGGGTGCGAGAATATATTGTAATACAATATTACTTTACGTCAAAAAAACACAGACATTCCCAGAGAAAAATAAAGGTTAAAGGGATGTTCTAGTAAGGAGAAAATGCGAGTTAAAACATACCGTTTTAAACAAACAATACCACTAGAATTCACCAGTTATAATTATCTCAAGTAACTAGATCTCTTGCCCTCACCATGCACAGCTAATAACCTCATATATTACAATCACTCATGACATGTTCAATGACATCATTGATCACGTCACAGCAACATGCGAAATGAGATGACTGATGACAACAATACGCATGGTGGGCCCGTGTTACAATTAATTTGAGGCACGAGTTGTTATTACTCAAAGGTTTTTAGGTTGCTCATCAGGTCTACAGTACTATGATGTTTAGGTACAAGACAGAAATAGATAAAAATAGAGCCCTTTTCTTGGGCTGTTTTTTTCACCTGGTGACAGGATCCCCTCCAGTTAAGTCAATGACTGCATCTGATGCCTTATAAACCTTCTGTTCGTTTTAAACTGTTCACTCTCAAGACTTAGACTGGCAGGTGAATATTAAAAAATAGAATGATTTATGAAGAAGTGAGTTGGGAGAGGAGGTATATCAGCATTTAGTTGGTGCTCTATTGTTGCAGGCCAGTGCTGCACTCTCCTGTTCTTTGTCCTGAAATACTAAGAAGAGACTTGGCTAATAAATGTATTGTTATTACCTGACCTGGGTCCATACCTGCTCCAGTGGCCTTAATGAAGAAGCCCACTGAGTAATTAACATGCATACTTTTAGATATGGGTACTTTGGTGACAGCAAACTGTGCGGCTGCACAAAGCAACAGCTGAAGCAGTAAAGAAACTGTATAACCAGCATCATTCCTTGGACAGTGCGCCCATTTAATTCAGATTGTGAATGAAGTTTATTTTACATTGTTGAGTTTTGTCAATGGAGTTTGTGCTTATTTGAAAGCCAGCATGAGGGCTTCTAAATATTGACTTTTACCAAACAAAGTGGCCTTTGGTTATTGGAAAGCACTGCAAGGACTGTGCTTCTGCCAGTCGTGTGTAAGAGAGTTGTAAGAGGCACTTTGCAGCACACACTGTTCTAGTGAATTTGTACCTTGAAGGAAGAACAGGCTCAGCTCAATATGTTCTGAATAAATGTAGTCATAGTGATGTTCCTAAAAGCCTTCAGCATCATTAGTTCCAAGCACCATTTTGACACGGAGGAAGAAGGAAGGACAAACTTGGTGATGCTAAGGCAGTGTTATGAATGCGTTCAATGTCATACAATATCTACACGTTATGGGACGTGGCAGGCCTTTGACGTGCTGGTTTGCGGCCTCACTCCGAACTCACGCAGCAATCAGCCTCGCCACACTCCGCCACAAGTGGGAAGAGGACCTGCGTAGCCAACTCACAGATAAGGAATGGGCTGGAGTGCTTGAGAGCCCCACAAGTATCCCTAGGAACATGCGCTTCGGTCAGATACAGCCTTACATTATCCACAGAGTGTACCTCACTCCTGTGAAAATGAATCAATACTTTAACCGCGGAGATGCAGCATGCCTGCGGTGCGGAGAGGTAGGGGCCAATCTACTACACATGTTTTGGGCCTGCCCCAGGGTAGGGGAATACTGGAGGGATGTAGCCAGTCTGCTACAGAAGAGTACTGACAGGGAGCTGCCCTTCACTTGGCCCATATATTTATTACACAAATTCCGCGGAACCCCTAGTACGAAGGTCACGTCTAGGTTTATAGATCTGGGGCAGATAGTGGCCAAGCGACTGATTAATAAAAGATGGAAAGCACCAGACCCCCCACACAAACAAGCTTGGCTCTATTCTATGCTTGCGTGGGCAAGGAGAGAGCCTCGCTATTAAGCGCGAGGAGACGCTGGGCCTACGCAAGGTCCCTATTGCCATATACTGGGATACAATCTACCTCGCACTACAACACAGCCTGGGTACGCTGACCGCGGACCTCTCTGACACTCCAGCCTCTGGCAGTGCTTAGACTCGTGAGCGACAGCAGCGTATGCGCCGCATCGATCTCCTACCGGTGGGCACACACTAACTGTGGAACTCAGTCGACACACACTCTAGGCTTGGGGTAACAGTTGATCGCTGTAGAGCATGTGAGCTACGTACCATGTAGTGTATGGATGCACGAAGGAGGGGAGGGCACAGGATGAATGTTAACTGTTTGCTGTTTACACTCTGCACTTCTTTTTATTTCTTTTACCCCTTTTCTTTTTCGCATGCACAGTTCCTAGTTTTTATCTTTAACAACAAATTTGTTATTGGTACTTATTTGCAGCTGAGCACCAGTGCTCCTACTAGTTTCATGTGACAGTATCTGCACGTATGTGCGGCAACAGACATTCGCCAGCATGTGTGGCCTGGAAGGCACCCAAAATGTGGACAATGATGTGATCATTCTGCCTTCCTATTCCTGTCTCTCACTCCTCACCTGCCCCGTAGTACAAGCCGCCAATATATCTGTCAATCACATGCCTAACTGCTTTGTGCATCACTCCAAATGTGAGCTGTAACAATGCTATATGATATTACTGTACCTTGTATGTTGACTGTGGCGCCCAGCACGGCTCGCTATTTCATGTGATTTAAGTTGTACTAATGTCAAAATTCAATAAAACAGATTCGCAAAAAAATGAATGCGTTCAATGTCAGCGAGCAGGCTCAGAACGGCTCCTTGCACCGGATTTTGCTGCAGCACATGCTAGTTAACAAAGAGCAGTGTTGCGTCTTCTTGTTTCTGAGCTACATGTACTTTGTACGGCTTAAACAATTTATTTTTACTGAGTTAATATATGCAATTTAGGTAGAGCAGTGTCAGAAAATCTGTTTCATGGACCCTTTCGGTCACTGCTTAGTGGCGCAGACGTTCTTCATGGCATGGCCCCAGATCCTTCAGTAAGAGGTGATATGGCTCCTATAGGCATGTTTTAAGACCATCACAATGTAAAATTCAGAACATGGCTGTTGGGTGCGATGTTTTATGGGAGGACTTTGAGTCCAGAGGCATCTGTTTGTACAGTGACCTTTACTGCCACAATCTTGCAACCTCAGCTTACAGAAAGGAAAGCTCCACCCTTCTCACAGTGAAGGAGGCTAACGTCATGGTGATTCCCTTATGAAGGACTGACACCCTGCTCAGAGGTCAGCTACAAACCTGCTGGACGCTCTACATCAACGCACAGTAACCAGTGAGTTGATGCCACATGAGGCGAGCCCTGATCCCAAAATGGGAGCAGAAGAAGGTCTTAGGGGGTCAAGAGATCTGGCAGCTGGGCACAAGGGAACGTAAAGTGGTTTACCATGACCAGAGTAGATTACAGCGGGAGCATTCATGACAGAAAAGCGGTTGGAGGAAATGGTTCCACTTGTATTTTTTTAACACAAAAAGGGAACCAAAGGAGTAAAAGTGCACACAAATCCTATGTTTTTCCGGTTTTTACTAAAAAGGATGGTGTTTTATGAGTAACAATTTTTAATTGAAAAGCAGACACCCTTCTTTAGGATAAGATATATTTATATTTGTCCATTTACCCAATATTGGAATGTAAGGTTGGCTTGAGTAAGCAGCTCAGTGTCACAGATCACAAAACTCCCAGCGCCTCTAGCTCTCAGACAACATGAAGTCTTAGCTTGGAAAAATCCACATCAATATATGCTTGAACCTGTAGCCCTTGCATCAGTCTGTACCACAAGGGAAGCACATGCTTACTGCAGTGAAGTTAAGTCAAACCCACCTGTTTGTACTCATACCTTGGCCACAGCTGCCGAAGCCACATCCAGCGCAGCGTACAGACGAGGCTTGTCCTTGGCCATCTCTGAAATCCAGACAAGAGAAGTCAGTGGTAGCATGCAGGATCACTGTAATATTCACCTGTAGGGCCCTCGTGATCTAAGGTAGTGCCATGCAATAAGGCTAACTACTTTGTGGGTAGCACTTTATGCTGAGGTCCCCAAACATATTACAGAGCTGTGCGCTGCACTCGAGGGATCGCCTCCACATCACTAGAAGTACTGTGTACTAGGTCATCTGGATCAATGGTCGTGCTGTTGCTGTTATGAAATAACTTTTGTGTACACTCTAACCTGGTGTGCAATGTACAAATGCAGCAGAGGAAGTATGTGAACTGGGATATTGGCAAGAGAGCAGATGTTCAACTATGGATTCTAAGACATGAGACCATAGGTTTCAGCAACTCTTTCAATGGGGGATTCTTAGACACAGCACGTTTCTACCACCTTACTGAATGAAGAAAGCAATGACCATGAATAACTGGTATCCTCTTTCAGTGCATTCCAGCCAGAAGTTTGGAGCACAGCAAAACAACACCTAATTCAACATGTTCTATTAGTAGCTTTTGGAATTTGAAGCTGGACTGCATGTTGTTGAATGGGATCTGCTTGGTTTTTCATTCACGTATGCTGGATTCTTGAGTAGGATAGTCTTGTATGTGATATCAAGGACTTTTTCAAGGTTATTCTGCTGGTCTCTTAGGAAGTCAATGGAGGTCACCATAGAGTGAGCTAACACTGCCAATCATTTAATTCTTCTAACTAACCATATTGCCTAGAGGAGTACCCTTTTGTGAGGCATACATGTGACTATCAGCAATCCTGTGAGGAGGGTAATGCCTCCGTCCAGGTGTGACAGATCCAAGAAATGAATGACCTGGTGGAAATATTGCAGTTTCATTGCTGCTTTGACCTTCTCAGGGAGGTGGATTCTGTGGCAAATGCATTTATGTTACAATTCATGCTTGATGAAGCTTATTATAGGGCGAGTAGCATACTACACTGTCTGGGGTTGCTTGATTGCAGAGAGTTGCACAGCAGTGTGGCCTATGTGGGAAACATTGCAGTGTTGTGAGAGACTGACCAGAGTGGTGTTCCTATCCTGACTTAAGCAATGATACCCAAGCATTTAGAAGACAGAAGATGCAATATATGTCCTATGCTAGAAGTGTTAAGGTGGCATACGTGATGAGTAGTGGAATGCTCTCCTTGTGTTGCTGTGATCACACATCTGCACTTATGAGTATGAGTGGGGTAGAATGACGTAGCGTAAGAGATAGATGCACAAGTGCACTTGCCTACCATCCTCGACAGGACAAAGGCTCTGGTCCATTGTTGGGTTTGAGCGGCAGAAGACCATCCCATAAAAGGTTAATGAATTAGGGCTAATCATGGTAAATGCTTTTTGGAGTTCACCCCATTGCGACAGGGGGCATCCCATATGCAACCACTGGATACTGGGAGACATACCTAGTAAAGGGATGAGGTCACTCAATAGTGACAGAGGAGCTAACCACCAACATGCACTGAACACAAGCAGTCATGGCAAGTGAGCTGTATTGTTTACCCAGGGGTGAAGGACGAGTAACCCTAAGGCATACATGGGGGAAACATCAACATGGTATGTGGTATTTACAGCCCATCCTGAGAAGGCAGAGGGAAATCCACAAGCATGCACTGAAAAGAGACAACCCTGGTAAATTGTGTTGAGAGCCCATCTAGGAGCAACATCGGGGTAACCCCAGGACTACACTGAATACAGACAGCAGTGGCACAAAATATATACAGTCCACCCAGGAGCAAGCCAAAGAGAAGCAAACCAAAGGCATTTCCTGCATACAGGCCCAAGCTGATGTACAAATCTACAAGCAAATAAAACCAGCCAGATGATAGACAAAGGAGACAAATAAATGTGGGAAGTCACACAAAGAGGTTATGACAAAGCCCAGGTCACATGTGCCTACCTAATAACATTCCTTCTTCTTATTATCAATAATTAACAGTGTAAGGCAGATTTTAGAATTTTCTTGATAGTCAACGAGGACCAGGAGCGTGTCAACGTACAGAAGTGAACTACTTGTAGGCAGTAAGGGTAAGATGTTCTCTGTTGTCCACACAGAAATAATGAAGGGAGCAACCACAGGCATGCACAGGCAAAACAAACCCATGCGAAATGCTGTTTAGAATCCACCTTAAAGCCAAAGAGGGCTGTCCATAGGCATGCAAGTGATACAGGCAGTTGAGACAGCTCTATAGAGCCTAAGAAGAGGGGGGTAGGCTGTGGCTGGCCATTATAATTGTTCTCAACAAACCACCCAGGATTGACAATAGCAAACCCCAGGCACACACAGGATACAAGCAAAGATGGTAAGAGCCCACCATGTAGAGAGAACTAGTGAATCATGTTTTGAATTTGGTGCGTGGAAGGAGAATAATTGGTAGACTAAGTGAAATGAAGGAGCGAGGGATTTACAGGTGGGTTGGGTTGAGAGGAAAGTCTTGAAGCAAGGGTTCTGCAGGAACATATCTGCCAATCTTGCTTTATGCCCTCTCCAAAAGTAGTGTCACAACACCGTTTTAAGTTCAGTAACGGGTTCTTTGAGAACCCTTATTGGGAGAAACTGGAACAAGTACAGGGCTCTTGGTAGGACATTCATTGCTAACTGTATTGATTCTATCTAGCCAAGAGAAGAAGAGCTACGGCCACCTGCCCCTTAAAGACATCAACAGCTGTATGGAGCTTTCATAGTAGTCTGCAGGATTCGATGTAATATGAATGTCTAGATATTTGATGTACTTACTTGTCCTCTTAAATGATGTATGAGCTGCCAAGGCTTCTGCTTCAGCTTGAGATAAAAACAATGTTCATTTGAATCCAGGCACCGCTTAATTTTTTTTTAAATTGATGTTTCAGTTTTATTAGACAGACTACTGATGATAGAATAAGAAAGGACATAATCAGAAAACAGTGTACTTTTATGCTCCTCCTGTCCAAAAGGATTGCCCTTTCTCGCTTTGTTTGCTCTATTCTTGCAGCGGAATGTTTGAAATTAAGCACAAAAAGCTGCAGCGAGAGAGGACATTTCTGGCTTGTGCCTCAATTCCATTTACAAAGAATCTGGACGTTGGCCCTTGATAGCATGCCATCACCACTGCAGTGAAAGCAAGGCCAAAACCGAAAATCACAGAGGTCTAAAGAGCAAGTGCAATTCCACCTGGTTGAAAGCTTTCTCTGCACCAAGAAATTCAAGTATTGCTTTTCTCTGGGCTTTGTCAAACAAATGGACTATCCCCCAGATATCATCATGTGTCCGTATCTCCTGTACACGTCAAACTGATTGGGATGAATAAGTGTTGATAATAGTATCTCTGAACTGTTAGCTAATATTTTAGTATACAATTTAGCATCCTGGTAAAGCTGCACTATGTATGTATCTAAGGCTCATAACATGGCATCTTTCCTCGTCTTTGGTATTAGTGAAAGGAGAGCTTCACCCATTGTCCCGCATTGAGCTATGAAACTGAAGATTGGCGTTCAAGTGGTACCACAACTCTGATCCAAATGCTTTGTAAAAGGTTGCTGTAAAGCCATCTGGCCCTGGCACTTTAGTAAATTGGGGGGGTTTAATAGCAGTCTTAACCTCTTTTTCAAGGATGGGTGCTTTTAAGAAATCCTGTTGGAGGCCAGAGAGTTGTATGAGGTTGGCACACTGCAGATTTACTGTTTGCCTTTCATCTGCAAGAGGCTCCATGTGCTCTCGTGTACAGAGGGTTCCATGAAACATTCTGAAAAATCCTAATTTGCCTTCATCCTTTAAGGATTTCACCAACTGATGTTGAACACTCTAGATTAAATTGTATTCTAACTTATGTCGAGCTGTCTGGCTAAACGCATTCCAATATATAGTGTTTTTTAGTCTAGGAAAGGTACAGTCTGCTTGGTTATTTGCTACTGTATTTAATAGTCCCCTTAAAAACAACACTCAGTACTGCAAAGTTCACATGTAATTTTCTGTGTTCTTTTTCAGCTTGTACTGGGTTTGCTTCCATAAGGGCTAACTCTTTATTTCTTAATTCGCTTAGATTGACTAGTTCTGCTTTACATTTACGCCATATAACAGCTTGTAAAGCATGCCATTGTAAATTCAGGGCTAGTGTCTTCTCGGGGTTTAGTATGTAAGTATTCTAAAATATGGTCTTAAAGTTCAGCTTTCTTTACTGGGTCTCCAATTGCAGGATGAATTATCCAGTGCTCATTTGGAATGGCGCTTAGGGCCAAGATATTGACGACTCTCTGCGGGCTGGACCCAAAATTATCACAGGGTGTGTTCTAGTTGCATATGTTAAACGTGCAAGGACATTGCGCATTAGCATGTAGTCGATCCTTGAATATGTTCTGAGAGTGTGAAAAGAATGTGTAATCTATTTAGTACAGGTGTTAATCCCAATTCCCTCCTGGAGTCTCTCAGGCCAAAATCTTCCAAGCATGCCCTAGAGGTGTTTTTTTTTAAGCCTCTGAATGAGCTGTGGTTATCTAGACTAGGATCCCAAACCAAACTGAAGTCCCCCTAACTATGTCTTCAAAGCAAAGTTTCCAACTGTGTTGAAAACAAGATATGAGAAAGGCATCTTTTTATGTGTTTGGGCCATGAATTGTTTCCATTGCGTCTCGCCTTCCTTACAGTAGTCCTAAGACCATGCTTTTATCTGCCCTGCTTATCCATTGTGTGATCTGTCTGTTGAAGACAAGAGATCTGTGAAAAAACTGTCAAAGCACAGTGGAGTGGCCCTGAGTGGAGGAACGGAATGGGGTATGATTTGTGTCTTATTCAGTGTTCTCGTTTCTTCATGTGTTTCCTGCAGGGTCAAAATGCCAAGTCTCGTTACCTACGTAGTTTGCCAGACTTTAGTTCTTTCATTTGGGGTACTGAACGCTTTGGTATTCAGTGCAACTATCCAATGCCTCGTGTGCATAAAGAGAGGGGATGGGGGGAGTGCGCTGATGAAGAGGAACCTTAGGCACCCTGCTGTATTCACAGAACACGTGTTGACTTTGCCCTGTCTACTGTCAGGCTATCTTGTCCACAGTATTTTCCAGTAACTTCTCTTTGAAGTCCTAAACCCACAATTTTACATTAACATTTTTGAATAGATAACATTGTAACGAAACATTGACATTTTCTATGAGCCAGTGTGTTAGGTGGTGCTGCCCCAATCTGAGATCTGCGACTATGAGTCCAAATGGTTTGGTTCACCATGCTGCACTTTACATGACGTTGCTCCAGATACCTCCCAGAGCCCATTTTCTTACATGAGAACATTGAAGGAATGTGGATATCTGACTATGGTTACCCCCAACTTTTTGCCTAGTGTTTTGCTGATTTTTGACTTAGTTGGCCTGGGATCCTGCTATTCAGGACCCCAGGCTTCCTGCTCTCTCTGTTAAAATGGACTCCATGTACCCTAGGTACATATCTAATTGGATACTGAGTCACCTTATC
Source organism: Lissotriton helveticus (assembly GCF_964261635.1). NCBI lineage: Eukaryota > Metazoa > Chordata > Amphibia > Caudata > Salamandridae > Lissotriton > Lissotriton helveticus. The sequence goes on along the minus strand of NC_136062.1, from coordinate 245,439,935 downwards.
AGTCCCTGTACAGTGTACCTTAGGTACCCAGGGCATAGGTGTACCCAGGGCCTACCAGGGGCTGCAGCATGTATTATGCCACCCCTGGCTGGCCATCCAAAACTGACACAACTGGCTGCACGACAGCTGGGGCAAGGTGGTGTAATCACCCTTTGCTATAGATATAGTATACCTATATCTAAACCTAAAATGGACACATATATTCCTATCAGTCACTCCTATGGCAGGCCTTATAAATCCTGAAGGCAGAGTGCTTGGAATTATGTGAGATGGTGCTCTGGCATGAGCTGAGCCCGTTTGCAGCTTGCGGAACCAAGTCCTAATAGCTGTTCCATGATAACGCTATACCATATACTCTTAAGTGCATTATAATCCTCGCGGTTAAATGCTAACTCTGGTATAACATTATCAAAACATGTCGAGTAAGGTGTCATACGAATTGAAATACTACCCCCTCGCCAATTCTGGCGACGGGGGTAGCATTCCACCCTTCTAGAGGGATACAACATGTATGTAACTGAGAACCCCGGTTAAAGTTAACTCGAGCCATGGCATCACAAAATGGATGAAATGAAATGAAATGAAATGAAATTAGATTTCTTAAGCGCATGGCTGCCCAAGAGTGTCCCAGCGCTGAAACACACAGCTAGCTTCCAAGATCCTCGGAAAACGGAACTCATATTTCTCGTGGGAAAAGAAAGGTCTTTAAAGATTTCCGAAACTTCTGGAGACAGGGTTCCAGACGGAGAGCAGCAGGGAGATCATTCCAGATCTTGGCTACGTTCACAGAGAACCTCCTGCCTCCTGAGCGAGTTCTCTTTACTCTGGGGATGGTCAGTAAATTGCTCCCGTCAGAGCGGAGGGAACGCGAGGACTTGTAGGGGCATATCAGGTCCCTGAGGATAGGGGGGCCGATTCCCTGGAGAGATTTAAAGGCGATGGAAAGGGCCTTAAATTTAACTCTCTCCCGGATGGGGAGCCAATGGAGAGCTCTAAGAGCAGGCTTAGCCGAAGTTCTTTTTGCAGTGCCTGTCAAAATCCTGGCTGCCGCATTTTGTACTCGCTGAAGGGTGTTGATGGCTGATTATGGGGCACCAAGCAGCAAGGCATTGCTGTAGTCCAGCCTTGACAGTATTAGCCCCTGAATCAGGAGTTTCCTTGAGCTGAAGGGGAGAAGAGGCAACACCTTTCGAACTGAGCGTAACAAACCATAGCAGATCCCTGCCACTTTCTTTGTTTGTACTCTGAGCGTCAGGTCTGGCTCTAACCACACTCCCAAGCTCTTAATCTCATTCTTGGGTTGGGGTACTTCACCCAGACAGGGGGGCCACATGGTTTTGGGGAGGGAGGTGGAGAGGTTGCCCACCATCATACGTTCCGTTTTGGAACCATTAAGTTTCAGCCGAGATTCTGTCATCCAGGCCATGATAGCTGTCAGACAGCCCCCAAATCTTTCTGCCGCATGCTGCCACCACAGACACAAGTCTGACCTCCTGCTGCTGGCAGTCCTTCCAGCGAGGGAGGCTTGGACAAAGGGTTTCCTGCCTTGGGAGGTGCAAGCAACACCCCAGACAGGATTTTGTGTATTGGGTAGGATAGGCCTGAAAGGAATTAGACATGCCCGGGGCATACAAGGTGTCCTGTGCATACACCAGTTCAAACCAGTTGCTGGGGCATCCCTGCCCCAGCTCTGGCGGGAAGCCGGACAAAGGATAGGGGGTGTAGCCACCCCCCTTCCTGGTCCCACCCAGGGGAGGGACCTGGTCAGTAGTGCAGCCCCCTTTAGCAGGATAAAGGTAGGAGCTGGTCCCATTCCAAATTAGATTAATCCTGAACTACTCTACAAGAAGAAACTCTAGACTTTGACGTTCTGCTCCACAGAAGACTGAAGAAATCTCCCTTGTGGGCAAGGAGTGTCCACCCTGCACAAGCAGGCACCATCAAGCGTCCAGCGGCTTCACTTTGTCGTCTTCCCTCGAGGATCCAGACTTCAGAGCCCGACGAGACCCGGATTCCCAGACCTCTCCGACCTCAACTCACATCTGCAGCAAAGCTGAGACCGGTGGGTGCGACGAGACACGTGGGACCGGCCATCTTGAAAGAAACTGCACTTCGCTTCCAGCACGACTCCCGAGGTAAACTCGACCAAGTGCTTTGGGAACTGAGAAACCCCATCCCCGAGCAGCCCCTGCACCGAAGATCAGCCCTCCAGCATCCACGAGATCTGCGTGGGGCCCTTCTGCTTGTTTGCTGCTCGACGCGTTGTCTGGTCACTTGCCGGCTGGCTAGTGGCCTCCTAGACGACGAACTTTGAAATCTTTGCTGCTGGTCTGGTTGCCCCAGACTGGCCCTTGCTCCCTTCCAAAAGAGGGGCCCCTCGGACTCTCCTAGTCCGCACCAGACGCTTTTCCTCCTCACCGCGTGGGTTGCCTTTGCCAAGGCCTGTTGACGCCGATTCCGGATCCAACACCGCCGACAGCAAAAGCCTGCGTGGGTCAGCTCGTGCCTCCATCCTGGTTGTCGAAGACACCTCCTGGTCCACGTGGCTGCAGAGTCAAGCGTCCACTCTTCACCTGATCGCGACGACGACATCTGGTTCCTTCCTGGTTCCACTCCAGTCACTGGCTAGTGACTGTGAACATTGTCCCCTCTGCTTTCAGGTCCTCTTCTTCACCGATCCACCCTTGGATCGCACCGGACATCTTCCTCCTGGTCGCCTGCAGCATCTTTTCTTTCAGGCTCCATTGACTTCAACGCAAGAACCCGACACACTTTGGCACCTATGCACCCAAGGCCCGTGGGTGAGGTAACGAGAGCATTTCGGTGCTCAAGGGTAGTTTAACTGTCCTAGTGTCCAGTTCCACAGTCGTTTTAGTCCTACCTAGTCAGGATTGTCCGTACTCACCTTTAACTTGAACTGTACTGTCCATAGACGTTGTTACGCATCTCACGTGTGAGTTCACACTCTGCACACGCGTTCCGTGGGCCTCCTATTACTTACCTTGAGTTAGTGTAGCGTGGTCCCATCGATCCTACAGCCTCTGGACAGCTCCATTCCTTCTATCGACTCTCACATTCCACTTACTTAGTATATGGTTTGTCGTGCCCCTAGGGCACCATTGTAATTTTGTGCAACTGATCGTATTTTTCCTAAGAGATTGTCATGTGCTTAGCCCTCTGACCTCATAAAGAGTTCAGAGGTGTTTGTTATTAATAACTATACTGTTTATTTTCATAACAACCTGTGTGGTGTCCTTTCATCTGGTATTCAAGGGGTTATATTGTGGTAAAACAGCTGGCTTCACATGCCAAAAGAGTTTAGCCTAAGACTGCTTTGTCCATGCTACCATTAGGATAGCTGGTCTATAAGGTTGACTTACAACCAATCACCATAAGGGTTGTTTGGACTGATACAAGGTGATCACTAGAACTAGTGAGCATCATATATCAGGCCAACTTCTCACAAACATGGATTTACAATCATTGGTGATGCACACCCAGTAACAGTACATCGAAACTATCAAGGTATGTCAACTCCATGTACTCAGCCTCCTTATTTCCCACCTCTCTCTCTGACCACCAATTACTGTGCCAAGGAAAGCAAATGGAGCAAAAGAGGAGAAACAAAGCCCAAGATGAAGAGGCAACTAATCTGAAATACAACAAGAAAATTGCTGCAGACGTGTGAGGATGATTAAATTACATCCCAGCTGGTTTTTGGGTGTATGTTTTGGTCAAGATTGTACTCTTGTTTCAACCATTTTTCCCTTTTCATGTTCAATTGTGAGTCTCTAGTTGTAAACTCACCAACATCTAACTCCTCCTCTGGTTCCCAAAGTAGGTTATTCAGTAATTGGGCTGAGAACTACAATATATACACAAACCATTTATCTGTGCAGGCACTAAGTGGACACTGCTGAGAGCAGATCTGACCATGTTGACAACCTACATCCATGCCCCCCACTCCTGTCCACGTCGTTATCTTCTTCTCCAGCTCCCTCACAAAAACACAAGCCTCCTTTGGGAGTACAGCTTTTCTGAGGGTGCACGCTGCTAGCTCCTCCTCGGGGCAGAAGACCGCCGCCAAGAGGTTCCCAAACACAGCCCTTCAGCTCAGGTGCCACCATTTTTTCTGGTCTCGCATTCTGGAAGGCTGCAGCGCGGCACTCTGTATCCAAACTTTATGTGTGGCCAGACCAGAATTTGAACGTTTAGGGCAGCTCGCATATCCCTGCTGCTCACTACTGTCTTAATTTCCTACTGAGGGGTCTGTTTTCTCATACAGAAGTAAGGACTTTGCCATGGAAGAGCAGCCAAGAAACACGTCTACACTGTAATCTTCCTAGGTCATGCCCTTTGGCCTGATGTCTTTCACCTTTACCTGTCGACCAGCCCTCCCAAATAAATTGCCATATTTGAAGCCCTAGTTTCCTCCAATTGAAGAGTGAGTGTGCAGTGAAAGGTGTATGACATTTTACTCATGTTTTGTGTGGTTCAGGACATGAATTGTGCCACAGTAACAGCATGGAGAGTTCCAGAAGAGAATTCAGTTTCTCCTGCCAGTTTCCTTGATCTATTTTGTGGATAAGACTGATGTGATACTGCCAGCCCGGGCCCTGATGACTGTGCAGGCTGGGTGCCTTTAACTGCTTCCCTGTTCAGGCTCTCTTTCTAACCCTCACAGGCATCTAAGCCCATCCTCTTGTCAAGTCACCCCAACAAATAGAACTGACCAAGTTGGGTGTGTCTAAGACGCATACTGTGGCCACTTGGTGACCTTTCTCTCCCATACTAAGTAGAAGCCCAGGAAGGCAAGTCACACAAATGCCTCTATCCTGGCTGACCTCGAATAGTGAATGACCACTAGTGTCAACCAAGTTCTTGATCAACACTAACATCCTTGGACAAGTAATTGTACTGTTCTGGGCATTAAGGAAACTACCTACACAATTACTGAGGGATATTTTACATAATTTGTTTCTTTCCTACTCTAAGGATTTGGACCAAATCTTATGAATTGCAGAAGTTTGCTGCTCTGAGCAAAAGAGTGGGCTGAAGTGCATGGTTTGAGAACAGCAGTTGATCCCTAACCAGGAAGAACAGAGAAAGGCGCAAGTGACTGAGAACACATGGAGGACACCTCAGAAAGAGCGACCTTGCTGCCCAATAGCCAAAACTCACCAAGTACATTAGAAGGTGCTGCAGGAAGTACTGCACACTGAGTATCTGGTTCGCTTGCATGCATCAGGAGGACTTTGCGAGCCAGTGCGCTCCTATTTTTAGGCCACCACCCAGGGATCCAGGGGGCTCCTTCCTTTAACGCTTGGCTTTGGTTTGGAATATATTCTCTATATATGATCGCTTTCAGTCCAAAACCATTGACCATGCCTTCCCAGCACTTACAGTTATGGTGAGATATTGCCCCAAAATGTAAATGGTGAACTGGTGGGTTCAGTGGGTTCTCATAAAAAGTGTGTACCCTTGAGCTTCAGCTACAGCGGGGAACATCTCATGAGTATAGAGTGACAGGGAGTGGACATGTCAGTAGTGCGGATACACGTGCTCAAATCTATTCCTCCGACTATGCATAGCCGATTATGAATTGGAGGCCACAACACAAGATTATTGCTGTGTGCTCACTGAAATCTCACACTGAGTCAGGATTAATGATGGGTAACCAGGTACAGGGAGGAAGCAATTCTGTGTTAATTACCAATAAAAATAATAATAGAACAGGGTTATACAAGCACACAGAATGAACACCAGACACTAGAAATACCTTGCAATCTCCCATATGGCACAGTCTCTCAGTGATACACACAGCAGCAGCAATCTACAGTTTCCTTTTCCCGCTCTCTACCCCATGACTGGTGTCTTTCGTTCCAAAGACAGCATGACTCTCTCGCCTCATTTATCTCACCTTTCAGAATGTCCCGGGCACTGTGTCCCTGCTGCAGGAGGGCTCTGTTGTTGGATGACACCAGCACCTTCAGCTCCTCTGCCCTGGAGATATACTGATTCACCTGTGCGAAGAGAGTGGTGGTACAGCTGTCATTCATGGGCCTCTCCCTCCATGTCAGTAACAGGGCCGTAACAGGGCCTTATTTAAAGCGAGGTGGAGCAGACGCGACACCATGAATCGGGGATGCCCCTGACCCACCAGAGTTGCAGTTCACCCACTCTATTTAGGATGCGGGGAGGTGCCAGGATTACACAGGAGGGGCCTTCACAGGCTGCGCTAGTGTAAATCTTTAACTTGGTCGCCAGTCTGCCAAGGGCCACCAGGTCGCATTGACAGTCGACCCTCCTCTCCGTCTCTTTCCAGAAGCAGAACAACAGTCAATCATTTTTTCCCAGTTCTGCCATGCAGCGTTCAGAGCAACCAAACTCCAGCATTAGGATTTGGGTTTCACGGAACCACTAAAGTGTTCCACAAGCGCGCATTAACATGACGCGTTCTTGGCAAGCCTTCAATGTGGTAAAGGGATCTGCCATGGCACCCTTGCAGCACAGAGATCCCCGACAGAAAGGCAAGGATCTCCAGGTAGAACGGACGGTCTCCTGCCCCCAATTTAAATAAGCCGCTTAGACTCTACACTTCTCCCATGACATGCATCCTTACCTTTGCAAATCAATTCATCACTAACCTTCTAGCATTTCTCCTCCATACAGCTATTACTGCTTTCAACATATCTGCTCTGACCGGTTTCTATCTCTTGCCTCCACAGAGGTCTTCCACTACCTTTTCCTCTCTTCTTTCCTCTTTTAACAATTTCGATAAGCCTGTGACCACTAAGGGAAATTATGGTTTGCAACAGTATCTACTACATTGCTTACATTTTCCGACTGTGGCCATATGTCCACGGATGAGGCTGGGATGTTGGCACTCTGTTGCCTGCTCTGCATTCCTTCATATTGAACAAGCACTAGTAAAGCTGTGAACTATTGGTTCTGCAAATGCCTCTTTTAATGCTGTGCAGAACTGGCAATATTGTGTGCCGGTTAAACAAAAGGAAAAAAGAGGTGCATTGACGCATCTAACATTTTGTAGGTGTACGTATGCATGATGGGTGCATGCATGATGATGTGTGCACACATGCGTAATGTACAGGCAAGCATTATTACACATATGTGTGCCTACAAAATGAGGCATGTGACTTTTCATATAGTTGATCTGAAATGGATTGATACATTTAAAAACATTAATAGTAGTGCTGGAACATGCTTTTTTTAAGGAAAGGGCTCGCCAGCAATTTTCTGCCTATTCTCCCCCTCCCACCCAAAAAAATTATATATATATATATATATATATATATATATATATATATATATATATATATATATATATACAGGACACTATGTACCGCCAACTCTCTGGTACGGCCATGGGTTCCTGCTTCGCCCCCAGCTACGCAAATTTATTCGTAGGCTGGTGGGAGGAGCAGGTAGCCTGGGCCCCCAGACTCGCCACATGGAACACCAAGGTGGTGACCTGGAGCAGATACATAGATGATCTGTTCCTGGTGTGGAATGGAACAGTTGATGAAGCCAACCAATATATCCAATTGCTCAACGACAACGAGTATCACTTGAGATTTACGAGTGAAATCAGTAGGGAAAAGGTCAATTACCTAGACCTAGAAGTAAGTGTCAATGAGGGACGCATTTGCACACAACTTTACCGCAAACCCACGGCTGGAAACAGCGTCTTACACGCTTCCAGTGGTCATCCTCGTAAATTGATTAACAATATCCCATACGGGGAATTTTTGCGGTTAAAGCGCACTGCAGTCAAAATGTACATTTTGAACAAGCAGCTGGTGAATGCATGGAAAGATTTATAACGAGAGGTTACAACTCTTCCCTTCTCCAAGAGACCCTCAATAGGGTAAGGAAAATACCCCGTGCTAGTCTTTTTGTTAAGAAGACAGGTCCCAATACTGAAGGAAGATTCCGCATCATAACATCTTATGCTGCTGACTCGTTCAAACTACGATCTATCCTGTCAAAACATTGGCACATTCTGAAATCTGATCAGATTGTAGGGCCTGATATTCCCAACGCACCGTTAATCACGTTCAGGAAGGCCAGATCTCTACGAGATCAAATAGTTCATAGCTATTTACAACCGATACAAAAACCACTAGGCACCTTGAAGGACACCAAAGGTTTTTTCCCTTGTGGAAAATGCAAGGCCTGTGTAGCAAGTAAAAGAACACTGACATATCAAGTCCCGGGTAGGAAGGATGGGAGGCATATAACTAAGTTTATGTCATGTCACACAGACTTTGCAGTATATTGCCTTATGTGTCCTTGCACGTTACGATACGTTGGGAGTACCATCAATCCTGTCAAGTTGAGGATATTAGAACACATGCGGGCCATTGCGAATAAAGACTTTACGTACCCCGTGGCCCGACATTTCTCTTTGAAACACAACAGTGACAGGAATCTTCTCAGGTACTTTTGTTTGGACCAAGTTGGAGAGAACCCTAGAGGGGGCAATAGATTGCTCACACTTAGGAGACTTGAGTCTCGTTACATCATAGACCTGGAGACTAAAGCACCTGGAGGCTTAAATATGGGAGAAGAACTGGCCTCTCATCTGGGTTAATAATGTTTACCGCTGTGTTATGAGAATCATTTGAGTCAAATATTGAGTTTCCTATATATCAGTTGAAATGTTTGTGTAATATTTTTTGAAATATCCCTGTGTTTTTGTTTTCGTTTTTTTCGTGATGGATAATGCTATTACTAGCAACATTTAGCTAGATGAATTGCTTCAGTTTTTGACTACACCGAAGTTGTGGCAGTCCTATTGGGCTGCAATTGCCGATCCACGGCTAGATCTTGTCCGACTTGACCACATTAGAGTTTTGTGTTTTTTGTCGGTAGTTGAATATTTCTCAACAATGCATTGCTGTCTTGGCCATAAAATGTATTAAGATTAAGTACAATACATGGTTTTGTTTATAAGATATCAATCTTGCCGATACACGGCAGTATTTAGGTGTTGCAAACTTGTTAGCAATTCAATGTGAATCGTGTTGAAAGTATACACTCTAAGATGGCGCCCAGTACTGCATGTATGAATCAGTACTTTGTTTGTTTTTATTCATTTCGCAAACATTGATAATGGCGCTGCGCACTGTGTTTCAGATGTAAACATTGAGAAAGGGAGGGCTCTCCCGAAACGCGTCTGTTTTTCAAATAAACCGCCCTGCTAAAGAACACTGCCGTGCTCGAGAGTGCTTAATATTCCTGTGACCCGGCTGGGTATTACTAGGACTTTGGAGCTGTGATATATATATATATATATATATATATATATATGAACAAATCATCCAACTTCAACAGGAAAATCCAATTGAAAAAGGCACGGACTTCAGGTTGACGGTATATGGCTTCTTTTATTGTATCAGGTCCCCCTCGACCCCAAGACCAAAGAGACGCGTTTCGGCTTCTGCAAAGCCTTTGTCAATCTATTTGGCGCCAGTTCATTTTTAGAATATATAGTCACTCCCACTTATGGCACTAGTAAAAATAGACAACATACTACGTGCCTCACTTCTGACCCTCCCAATTATAAAAGAACTATGTCTGACATTTTGCGCAAAGCTAATGCTATACAATATCGCATAAAACATATATAGTGGGGTTACAGAATTTAAAAAATCTTAATGTAGCCAAGACTAAGTGGGAAATTGCATAGATTTCAAATGGGGCGCCAAATGCTCTAAATATGTTGCCTGTATATTGACCGTTATATAAAATCTAATGGACACATTAGACATAGAGACACGCTGAAATAACATCATTGTAGAGAATAAAGGTGCCACTGTTCCCCCTTGAAAACGAAAATGGCAAAGGAATGCTGTAACAATACAAAACAATACACCGATAATCCGATGCTGACTCATAGTACAGACATGATTTTTCGAAGCCAAAACATAAATTGCACTGAACATGAACTCCGGGCCCAAGTCGCATTGTACTACGGTATATATATATTCATTTTAAGAGCCAGTGTATAGTGCACAGAACCCCAGATAGAAAAGCCGAAGACTTCCCAGGCCATAGAGGTCTATTTTATTTGGGGTTTGTGTAAAGCGCTGCTAACCACCACCAGCGTCAGTGCTCGATCAAGATGATACCGCTTGCTCAACAGAGTGTTCAGCAAAAGCAATGCGAGCCAACTGTTCCACAGATTAGGAAAGTCAGGACTGGTGAGCAACGCCTGCTACACTGAGGATCCTTTCGTCTTTAGAAGATGCAGAAGAGTAACTCTTTCTGGCAGACCCTGCTGTGTGTGAGGTCAGCAACCCTCACACTGTTCAGTCAAGTCCCTGTTCTTACTCACAGCTTCCTTGCACTAAGAGGTCCTATGCCTCCTTCAATTATAGAACACTAGCAGCCCGTCCCGACGTTGTCTGGGTATGAAGAGTTGAGTGGGTGACAGCTCACGCTAGAGACGATGCGTGTGTGGGAAAATGCAGTCGGTTTCAAGGTTAGTGTGCCAGCAGGGCCGCTTAGTTGCGTCAGCCGCCGCTTGAGGCTGGCTCCAGCCCTGGTTGATGTTGGGCGCCGTGTGTAAATTCGTTTATGCAGAGAGTTGAGTGACAGCGCGCAGGAGACGCTGCAGTTATTGTCCCCGCAGGCACGCTCAGTGGCGTGTGCCCCCGCTTGAGGCCCGGCTTCAGCGGCAACCGTATTAGAATGCGAATTATGTGACCCTTGAAAGTTATTTCCCGGTATTATTATTTTTTTAGGACCCACATGGCGTGAAGGCAGGAACGTAACGGCAATTTAGTAAAGCACCAACGGCATTCGGCCCCAGTCTGTTTGACATGCCCCCAGCACAACATGCAGGCCCACAAGTGAGTAGAGCGAACGGTTACTTACCATGCCTCCGGCTGAACAGACGCCCATTGAACGCATACTCCCAGGTGCGCGATTCGCATCATAATTTTGGAAATGTGGCACGATTGTTGGCGGACGATTGCCGTGCCCATTGCCCACGGCCCTTGCTCCCGTGCAATTCCGCAATTGCCACGCCCATTGTCGTTTGTCACGGCCCTTGCTCCCGCGCAATTGGGGTGCCTCCAGCTGAACTCAGACGCCCATTGAACGCTCTTGCTCCCGTGCATTTCCGCGCCCATTGGCCACGCCCCTTGCTCCTGCGCAATTCCACAATTGACGCGCCCACTGTTGTTTGTCTTGCAATTGCTCCCGCGCAATTGCAGCGCCCATTGTCGTTTGTCACGCCCCCAGCATACGCCCCCAGCCTTTGTCACGCCCCCAGCACAACGCACACATTTAAGGAACGCTTTTTTTTTGTCGTCATGCCGCGCCCCACCCACGCACACGCCCACAAGGGACTACTTTGCTGGCAAGATTCTTTTACCTTTCAAATTTATATGGTGGCTCTCTGTATAGCCTATGTCCTTCTGCTGCAACTGCCCTTTCCAATGCTGTATTGGGTGTTGTGATTGGTGCTGTGGTTACGGAGATTACCCGCCTCAAAGGTTAGGGCTCTCTCTTTATAATATTAGTATAGATATAGATAGATGAAACCTGCCTATCGTGGATAATGGACAAAGGAGGTATGGGTACCTGTCCTTGCTTATGTGAATGCAAAACTGGAGCTGTGACATCAGAGGATGGAAAGTTGGCCACATACTGTTAAAACACAATAATAACCAGCATACTGTCACAAAGCGGAAACATGCCTTTATTCAGCTCTTGGCACTTTTAATTTCACTCATGTACCTCATACTGACCCACCCTCGCTCCTTTCCCTCGTCCACCTTTCTGTGTCCTATTCTGTTTTAAATGCTCAGCCCGCCTGTCCTCCCTGGATTCCCTGGATTCCCCGTCCCCTGAGCAGTGCTTCCGCCTCAACTCACCTTTTTACGGATGGCCTCTTTCCGTCGGGCATCAGTTTCATCTAAAATAGAAAACAAAAGAAATCTTCAGACCCAGCAGCAGAAGTTTTAGTTCCTCACCTAACGAAAATAAAACACGCTTACAGTAACGTTCGTCTAGTGACATTCCTGCTTTTCCAAAATTTACGGTAACACTGCCATCTAGTGGATAGAAGGGGAACGACCAAGGTTACAGATTTCATGAGAGAAGCGCGCCTGGCCCGGATACGAACCAAGACAGACAACGGGGATTATTAACAAAGATACATTCACACGTGAGTACATCTACTCACTTGTTTAATTTCTCTTACGCTTTGTATTAAATTTACTACTTTTGGGTATTCACCATTTACAAGTAGGGTGGCCAACTGGCATGGGTGCAAATTCTGTACGGTGAGTGTAAAAATTTAGGACAAAGGGTCAAAATTCAGGACAGGAGGTCAAAATTCAGGACAAAATATCGGGACAAAAGGTAACTTTTACAGACAGGTCAGAGAAGGTCGCACAATAGTATACAAGTAAGTAAATAGACAACCACTTAAGTACAAGTCAAAATAAGTTTATATTAGGTTGAGACAGTCGTGCACTTCAGTTTTTCAGTATGGCTGCAGCTTGCTACCTTGGATGATCCAAAACTCGCATCTCGCTCCAGCAGGTATATTAGTCACTAGACAATGGGGAACCACACCTGAATATAAGTGAGGCCGCTTTTATTGTTGATTGAAAACTACAGGACATACAAGGAACTTTGCAGTGCTAGCCGCCAGTAACAAAACCGTCCCCCCTTTGGAGCCTCCCAGGGAAACACCCAATGCCTAGTTCCGCCAGTCCGGCCTTGCTACCACCCTCCAATGGTGCGCATCATCTTCACATGGATGTATGACGTTACAACGCATGCTTTTACCACGCATGCTTTTACAACGCGGTTTTTACATCGCATACCATTACAACGCATAGCGCTTTGGGGTGCTGGATAGTGAATAGTTTAATTTACTATTCCAACTCCAGTCCCCGTGGACACTAGGGAAGGTGTAGGATAGTAAATTAAATCTATTCCCTATCCTAGAGCGCCCCACAGCGCAATGCGGTGTAATGGTTTGCGTTGTAAAAGTTGCGATGTAAAAGCACTGCGTGGTAAAAGTTGCGTTGTAAAGGATGTTTCCCTCTTCACATAGACCGTCTCTCCTATGTATTTCATTTCTTTTATAGTGTTGCTCATCCCAAGTATGTAGGGCAGGGTGTCGGAGTGTGTTACATCACACACACATTCTATAGAGACAATGACTCATATAAACGTGAAAGTCAATGTATAGGAAATGTTACTTAAGATAATGGGTGCTACAAGGTGTAATCATTCTTTTATCTATCATTAAGTCTTTCACCATTTATTCTGTCCTTCAATCTGTGTGCCCATCTATATCCAAACCTATTCAACCATTTGCAAACCTATCCACATGTATCCTTCCAGCCATCATTTCACTCATCCATCCCTCCATCCACCCTTTCACTCATCCATCCATTACTCATCCATCCACCCTTTCACCCCGTCCATCCGTACCCTCATCCGTCCACTTTTCCACCCATCCATTAATTCACTCATCCATCCAGCCAGTTACCCTTTCACCCATACAGCCATACAGCCATCTTTTCACTTACTCATCCATCCACCCAGTCACTTATCCTGCCACCCATTCATCCTTGCAGAAATTCATCCTCCCTTTCTCTCTCCATCCCCCTTTCACTTATCCATCCATCCTTCCACCCACCCATCTACTCATCCATTCATGAATCCATCCATTGACCCTATTACTCATCAATCCTTTCACTCATCCATCCATCCGTTCTCTCATCCATCCATCCATCCGTTCTCTCATCCATCCATCCGTTCTCATCCATCCACCCTTTCCCTTCTTCACTCATCTATCCATCCTTTTGTCCATCTACCGCCCCTTTCACTCACTCATCAATCCTTACATCCACCCTTTCACTCATCAATCCATCCATCCTTTCACTCATCCATCAACCAATTCACTCGCCCATCAACCAATTCACTCGCCCATCATCAACCCTTTCCCTCATCCATTCATCACTACACTCACCATCCATCCTTTTCCCCATCCATCTATCCTTCCAACCATACATCCACATATTTACTTTTTCTCTCATCCATCCTTCCACTCACTCACTCATTTATACATCCATCCATCCATCCTTTCATTATCTATCCATTCACCCTTTTTATTCAACCATTCATCCTTTCACTAATCCATCCAGCCATTCACACATTCCTTCACTTATTTACTCACCCACCTTTTCACTTTAAGAGCTGAGCTTTTTTTGTCTGCAGAGTTGCAGACAGAAGAGGCCCATCAGGAACTTCACCTCGCTGTAGTTCCTAAAGCAAGGGGTGGAGAGGGTTCATGCCCCTGTACATAGGCAATCTGAAAACGAAAAAGTCATGAGTCATGCATGATGCACAGTGCGAGGACGTGAGGTGACTGACATATTATTGTTTGCAGGGCTTTAATTGGGGTAAAAAACTGGGGGTCTCTTCAAAGGGGGTGTTCGATGTAATTAAGGGTGTGGTTTAAAACACCTAGGCTAAAAATCTGTGCTTATCATAGTGTTCCACCCACCTGGTATTATGTTGTTTCTGTCATTACATCCAGATATATAAAATAGCAAGTATCATAACACCAACAACAAGCCAGGACTATTTGTCAATGGTTGTTATTTGCTTAAAATAAAAAAGCAAAAGACACACAATTGATGGACGGAATTCAGAAAAAAATCAAAACATTCACCCACAGTCAAGAGATCTGGGTTAAATCCATCATTCTTTTGCTCACCATGCCACCCCAGTTTAGACCTGGCCATATGCAAATTAGTCTTGACCCTGTGGCTCATGGGAATAGTTCAGCCCGAACTGCAAAGCCAGGTCCTCCCTGGACTGGAAACAAGCATCCTAGGACCGGGTTCGGGGTCCATCATTTGTTTGCATAGAACTTTTCACCCTAAGTGGGATGGGCATGCCCAGACGTGGGTCTCTTGCTCACTGTGCCACTGGCATCAACCGAGCCTGGCTGATGAAGGGTAATACCCAGAACCCGGTCCCAGGATGCTTGCTTCCTGTCCAGGGAGTACCTGGCTTGGCAGTTCGGTCTGAACTGTTCCCATGAGGCACAGTGTCAAGACTGATTTGCATATAGCTGGGTCTGAACTGGGTTGGCATGGTAAGCAAAAGAACGATGGATTCAACCCTGATCTCTTGACTGGGGGTAAATGTATGATTTATTCAGCATTCCGTCCATCATTTATTTGGGTAGCACTTTTCACGTTAAGTGGGATGGGTATGCGAATCGGGCCATTTGCAACCTCCAGAAAAGTTTCGTACACATAACCCTTGGTAGCTTCAGAAGTACGGTTTGTGAATAGCAATGGGATTATTCTTTCATGGGTGGATTAATATCCTGCCCTACACCCTTCTCCATCCCATCCCTTAAGCCCTCCATTAAGGAGAAAGTATTCCCGGTTTTCATGGCACTACCCCCGTCCTTAGTTTAGTTTACTATTAAAACGCAGCTGCACAAGTGCAGAGATCTCTGCACAGGAAAGAAAAGAGAGTTGGAGGCCTCTGAATGTAGGTTCATGATTAGCGTTTTGCAGTACGTGAAAAGTTATATTGTACAACAACTAAACGTACTACAAAATGCAATTTGCGAATAGGACTCAATGTTTGCATTCCTTATTTACCTCATCCATCAATTCCATAAGAACCACCACCGACTTGCGAGACATGGGCTGAAGCTGAGATTTCTTTAGTAGTGGTACTCACTACTCAGAGTAGCTGTATTTGCTACTGCTAGCTGCTGATACTCTGCCATTAGAAGTGTTGCATCCTTGGGAATTGTTAATACTCTCCCTTTCAAATGGAATAAGTGCAGGTACTCAGCACCGGACAGCACCTGCCCATTAAAAGCGCAGGGTTTATTTATTCTGGTGCTTAATATCACAACATGCCTCATTGGCTACTTCAGAGGGGCAGTATATTAATAAATCCGAGCATGCAGGCAAGGTCCAGCTGCGGTACCAAGGGGGCTTTAGTAAGGTACAGCGGTTTCGAATACAGATCAGTAACACAGCTATGCTCCAACACCCAGCACCACCATTATCAACACGTGGAGCTCTTTTAAAGCAGAAGATGCGAGCAGACGCCACCAAGAAAACCAGTCAAATGTACTGGAAAACTGTCCGCACAGATGGAGGACCAGACCTAGAAATGACGTGCAGGGATATTGTAGCTTAAAAAACTTCTTAATTCATTTTATTAAGAAGCGAGCTCTATGAAATCCTAACAGGAGACATGCAACAAAAGACAAACCAAGCAGAGATCAGAAACGGGCAAAACAGTGCATTGCACAGCACACTGCACTGGAAGACCAAGTTACGGGCTTTTTATTTTTTCCCACGGGTACAAGTTTATTACATGGCTATAAGAGAAATACAAAGAACAGAAGATTATTTTCCAGTCCATTATTTTCATGTCGGTGTCATTACAGACAGAATCTAACTGTATGCAAATCAGTACTGACGTCAAGACAAAAGAGCCAGTCCAGTCAGACCTGTAAGGCACATTCCCTCTGGAACACCAGCGGCGGCTCCTCCGCTAAAGCAGAGGAGCATCGCCCCACTGCTCTCCGAGCACTTAAAAAAGGAAACATAAAATAATAACGCAACTTTATCATTTTATTTTTCCCACTGCAATAGCTCAGTTGGTTTCATGTGGGCAGGGCAGGGCTCCGTGACGCCAGAGCACTGCAGGGGAGGAGTGGTAGGTACTCTCCAAGTGCACATTATGGTTTGGCCAGTCATGCGCACTTTGCATGTTCTCCACCAGCTGTATTGTACAGCCTGGGTGGGGAACGTGCCCAGGGTCCCAGACCCCGTCTGAGCGCCGAAACAAGGCGCTCAGACCAATCACAACGCTGCTGTAATGGTGACAGTAGTGTTGTGATTGGATAAGGGGAGCCTGGGAGCCCGGGTGCACCCTGTTGCCGGGACTCTAGACAGGAAGAAGATTAAGAGGATTGAGGAGAGATGGATGTCGGCTGTACCCACGTAAGTGCTTTTTTGTGTTTTTTTCCTCACCCCCCTCCCTGCTCCACAACAACACCCCGCACGGTAGCAGCACCTACTGGAACACACCCAACTCCAGACCTGTGCCAGCCTTGCTGAGGGTTCGCCAGTGGCTGAGGTTAATTCAATCCATCCATCCATCCCTTATTGTGCTGTTATATTCGTGGTAAAAGTGAACATATGATTCACAGCAGCTAGCCTGGTTAAATAGTAAGCATCATTTAAATCGAGCATGGTTTGTTGAGACATAACGATGATCAACTATTGAAGCCCCAACAACTAAATGTCCAAATTGCTCAATATGTTTCTAATTTGTAAACAGTTTAAGCGCTAGAAGCCACTAGGCAACTCCTACTCAAGATAGAGTGTTGTAGTTGCACCCTGGTGAACCTGGCCAGATTGTTGTACCTGCTCCCTGGTGTACCTGCCCAGGCTGGTGTAGCTGTCACTTGATAAACATGGCCAGGATGTTGTAGCTGCTCCCTGGCTTGCCTGTCAAGGCTGGTGCAGCTGCTGCTAACTGGTGTACCTGTCTGGGCTGGTGTCGCTGCTGCCTGATGTACTTGGCCAGGCTGTTGTAGCTGCTCCCTGGTTTACCTAGGCAGGTTGTTGTAGCTGCTGCCTGGTGCACCTGAGCAGACTGCAGTGGCTGCTTGCTCCTTGGTGTCTGTAGGCAGGCTGGATTACTGGTGCACATGGGCAGGTTGCTGGAGCTGTTGCCTGGTGCACATGGGCAAGCATTTGTAGCTAGCTGCTCCTTGATGTACCTGGGCAGGCTGCTGTGCTGATTTCGGTCTATGAGGGCAGCCTGTTGTAGCTGCTCTCTGGTGCACCTCGATTCAAAAAGGGGGTGGTGATGGACAGAGTATCTGAGTTAATCAGAACACTCCAACCCAGTCAACAGATCAGGGCTTGATCCATCACCGTTTTTTAGCTCACTGCACCATCCCAGTTCAGAACCTGGCTACATGCAAATTAGCCGGCAGGCTGCTGTGGCTGCTCTATGGTATCCGTGGGCAGGCTTGTGTGCCTATTCCCTGGTTTACCTTGCCAGGCTGCTGTGCTGCTTCCTAGTGTACATGAGCAGGCTGTTGCACCTGCTGCCTGGTGTACATGGGCAGTCGGACCGAGCTGCTGCACATGGGCAAGCTTTAGTAGCTAGCTGATCCTGGGTGTACATGTTATGAGCTACAAACAGGTGAACAAAATCTCCTCAAAGGGAACTGTAAAATAATGTTTTTCATGAAACATTAAATACTAAAAGGGCACTGTGAAGAGACTGCCAGCCAACTGCTGATAACTTGTGCAGATCACCGATCAACTGAAAGGACTATGGAATGAAGAATTATTCATAAAGGGGATGATTGCTATCCTCTGATGAATGGCAATCTCGAAATGTACTGGGGTTTAATGAGTAATCTTTTTAGTGACCATCCTTGATGTCAGTCTTGAATAAGGATTTAGGCTAGTAAAAACGCAAATAGGCAACGAAGACGTCAAATGTAGACATGAAGACAAATTATGAATAAAGTTACCACTATGTTTATATAAAATTCGCGGGCAGAAGATAATTTTGATAAATATGTTGTAATAAGCACATCTAGACTAAATGACACTGGAGTGCCTGAAGAATCTTCATACGTTTAAAAGTAGTGCGGTACAGAGTCGGGCTTGATCCTGGACTAGCAGATCTTCCTGGCAGCATGGAAAGCAAACCGAACATGCATTTATCCAGGAATGCAAGCAAAAGGTATTTCACTCAAACAATGTAAACATGGTTTACCCATGCAACTTTGAAATGTCCATGAGTGTGAATGCCAGGTAATACAGCTGCAGCCACTGGCACGCCTCTGGGCAGATGAACTTCCAATGTTTTCTGAAAAAGGCTTTCAAATTTAGAAAGGCAAAGGCATTACAAACTGCTATCTAGCAACTAAAACTCTGCTTCAAAAAGGCTTTTCCCTGACAGGCATAGTTATGAGATGGATATAAGAAATTAATAGGATCTTTAATTTTTGGAATCGGGTGGTGATGAGATATACGGAGTGGAGATCACTAATGTCTCTACCAGGACTGACGAATGCCCCTACAAGAGGAGGGCTGTGTTTGTGTGGTATGGGGGAAGATACATAGTAGAGGTGGGACGAGGACTGCATCTCCAGGTTTCAAGACTACAGTATCAGTTGTGCAGGGAAAAAGGAATACTTTCTAACCATTAATTATATTTTAAAATTTTGGAACGAAGGAACATTCAAAAGGTGCTCGCCCGCTCTCTTATGACACAGATATTGAACATTACATCTGCATGGTGCAACGCTCATTGTTTATTTGCAATCTTCCCTTGGTTATGCGCTCTGATACCTCCGGGTCTAGCTAGCGCTATATAACCTTCGCAAAACAAATAAACTGAAAACTGTTTTTTCCTGACCGCTGAGACCTGAGCAACATGGCTGATGACCGGTGGAGCTGCTTGACAGCTAATGAGGAGTCTGGCCCTGGTCTTCCCCCTTGACCGTCACCTACCCAGCCGGACATTGGGCATTGTTCCTCCTCCCCGCTTTTCCCCTTTCCTCCCCTCCCTCCTACGAATTATTGAAACATTGTTTATGTGTACTGTACCTTACTATGCTCTTGTATCTGATGTAACTTGTAGCGCAACGATCCTAAATGTAAAGCGCTCTGATACCCTCTTGGGTCAAGTTCGCGCTATCGCGCTATATAAAACTTTATAAATAAATAAAAAAAATAAACTAGGGAAGGGATGAGAATGAAGCTGGATCCAAGTGAACCATAGGTCTGTGACTGGAGGGAAAAAGAATGTTCAAAGAGGTTCCCCTTTACATAAACTCTGGATGACCTGTCTGAGCACAAATGACTGCTCATAGAGGAAGGTAGATAAACAGTCAAGTCAAGTCAAATAATTTATATAGCGCACTACATACCCAGAGGGTCTCAAGGCGCTTGAAGAAGGGTGGGGAATTACTTGTCGAATATCCAGGTTTTAAGTTGCTTTCTGAATGCTAGGTGGTTTTGAGTGAGGCGAAGGTGAATAGGGAGTGAGTTCCAGGTTTTAGCTGCCAGGTAGGAGAAGGATCTTCCTCCCATGGTGGTTTTGTTGATGCGAGGAACAGCAGCAAGGGCTTGGTTGGAAGAGCGTAGCTGGCGGGGGGGGGGGGGGGGGTGTAGAAGGAGAGTCGCGCGTTGAGGCATTCGGGTCCAAGTTCGTAAAGTGCTTTGTGTGCGTGGGTGAGGAGGCGGAATGTTATCCTCTTATTGACAGGGAGCCAGTGGAGGTTTTTCAGGTGACCAGAAATGTGGTCTTTACGCGGGATGTCTAGTACGAGTCTGGCAGATGCGTTCTGGATGCGTTGTAGTTTTTTCTGAAGTTTTGCGGTAGTACCGGCGTATAGTGTGTTTCCGTAGTCCAGGCGGCTTGTAACCAGTTTGTGGGTGACCGTTTTTCTGGTTTCGGTGGGGATCCAGCGAAATGTTTTTTTGAGCATGCGAAGAATGTTGAAGCAAGATGATGAGACGGCGTTGACTTGTCTGGTCATCGAGAGTGAGGAGTCCAGGATGACGCCCAGGTTCCGTGCGTGGTCCGTTGGGATGGGTGCTTTTCCAAGGGCCGCTGGCCACCAAGAGTCGTCCCAGGCGGAGGGGGAGGTACCTAAGATAAGGACTGTTTTGTCTGAATTCAGTTTTAGACGGCTGTGCTTCATCCACTCTGCTACTTCTTTCATTCCTTCATGTAGGTTGGTTTTGGCGGTGTTAGGGTCTTTGGTGAGTGAGAGGATCAGTTGAGTGTCATCAGCGTAGGAGATGATATTGAGGTTGTGTTGGCGTGCGATGGTCGCGAGGGGGCTCATATATACGTTGAAGAGGGTGGGGCTGAGTGAAGATCCTTGTGGCACGCCGCAAATGACTTCAGTGGCCTCTGACTTGAACGGTGGGAGGCGGACTCTCGGAGTTCTTCCGGCCAGGAACGAGGTGATCCATTCAAGTGTTTTTCCTTGGATTCCGATGTTTCTGAGGCGTTGTAACAGGGTGCTATGACAGACTGTGTCGAAGGCTGCAGAGAGGTCGAGGAGGATGAGGGCGACTGTGTCTCCATTGTCCAGTAGAGTTCGAATGTCGTCTGTTGCTGCGATGATTGCGGTCTCAGTGCTGTGTTTGGCTCGGAAGCCGGACTGTGAGGAGTCGAGGGATTTGTTGGTTTCGAGGAAGGCGGCGAGCTGGTTGTTGACTGCTTTCTCGATGACTTTGGCCGGGAATGGAAAGAGCGCGATGGGGCGGTAGTTTTTGAGTTCGGTGGGGTCAGCTGTGGGTTTTTTCAGAAGGGCGCTGAGTTCGGCGTGTTTCCAGCTTTCCAGGAAGGTGGCGGTGTTTAGGGAGCAGTTGATGACGTCTCGGAGGTGTGATGCTATGATGGAGTCTGCTTTGTTGAAGATGTGGTGAGGGCATGGGTCAGTGGGGGATCCTGAGTGGATGGAGTTCATCAGGCGGATGGTGTCCTCCGTGGAAATTGGGTTCCAGTCATTAAGGATGTTCAAGGGGGGTGAAGGTTCGGCATACGGTTGGGAGGGTTGGTCTCCGGTTTGGTTGTCGAAGCTGTTGTGGATGTCAGCGATTTTGTTGTGAAAGAACGAAGCTAAGGAGTCGCAAAGTGTTTGAGAGGGAGTGATGTCGTTGGAGTTGGCAGTGGGGTTGGTAAATTCTTTGACGATGTTGAATAATTCCTTGCTGTTGTGGGCGTTGTTGTCAAGTCTGTCTTTGAATGCGGCTTTCTTGGCTGTCCGGATCAGTTGGTGGTGTAAACGGGTGGCGTTTTTGAAGGCGTCCCTGGTGCTGTTGTTTGGGTCTTTTTTCCAAGCCTTCTCAAGGGAGCGACAGAGTTTCTTGGATTTCTTAAGATCATCGTTGAACCAGGGGGTGTTTTTGCTGCCTAGTTTGATTTGACGTTTTTTCAAAGGTGCTAGGTTGTCGGCGCTGATGGTTAGCCGTTGAGTGAGGTTAATGGCTGCTTGGTTGGGGTTCGATGAGTGGGCAGGGGGGTTTTGAAGAAGCGATGAGGAGATCTGGTCGATGGTGATTTTGTTCCAGTTTCTTCGCAGAGTAGGTTGAGGATGGTTGTGGGTTGTGGTTTTTTTGTAGACAAAGTGAACGCAGCTGTGGTCCGTCCAGTGGAGAGTTGTGGTGTGACTGAAGGAGATATGTTTGCTGGAGGTGAAGATAGGGTCGAGTGTGTGTCCTGCATAGTGGGTGGGGGTGTTAACTAGTTGTTTGAGTCAGAGGTTGGCGAGATTGTCCAGAAGAGTGGTAGTGTAGTTGTCGTTGTTCTTTTCCAGATGATAGTTGAGGTCTCCTAGTAGAATGTAATCCTCGGAGGGGAGGGCGTGAGGGGTGATGAAGTCAGTGATGTCTTCACTGAATTGTGATCGGGGTCCTGGCGGCCTGTAGAGGAGGGTGCCTCTGAGTGTGGTCTTGGGGTCGGTGTGGATCTGGAAGTGGAGGTGTTCAGCGCTAGCGAGGTTGACGTCTGAGCTGGTTGAAATGCGGATGAAATTATTATGGACGATGGCGATGCCTCCTCCTGTTTGGTTGGTGCGGTCTTAACGGATAATCTTGTAGCCTTCCGGGATGGCTGTGGTGATGTCTGGAGCTGATGAGGCGTTCATCCAGGTTTCTGTTAGGAAGGCGACGTCTGGAGAGATGGTGTCTAGTAGATTCCAAAGGTCGATGGCATGTCTATGGACCGAGCGGGTGTTAAGCAGGATGCATTTAAGGTGGTTGGTGTCGGATGTCTGTTTGGTGTTTGTGGATGTGGAGTTGGTCTTGGCGCCGTCAAACTTGCAAGAGTGGCATGTGAAGGGTCCATGGGTATGTCCAGGTGCGGCTTGGGCGCAATTGGGGAGACGGCCGGGGTTTAGTTCTAAGAGGGTGGAGGCGTCGTATGTAATGCGAGTGGGCTGGGCATTGCGGGGACCAGGGGGTCTGGCGCTGGGCGCGGGCCAGGCGCGGACGGGCGTAGACGGGCTTACCTTTGGCGCACCTTTGGCGCGGCCGTAGCGCGTGGACGCTGCGCGTTGGGACATCAGTCTTAAGTGGATGGAGGAGGGGGGCGGAGCGTGGGAGGGGCAGCTGGGAGGCGGTAGCGGGGAGGGTAGGCGGGCCAAGGGGATACACAAACAACCAAAATGGCGAATAGAAAGTGAAACAGTAACAGAGTCCGATCCTACAAAGACCAAAACGATAAAGTGACCAAGTAATGCACGCAGTTAAAGCAGCACGATTACACAGTATGTAAATAGCGGCGGCAGCTACACACAGACAAAGTTGCAATATTATGTAAAATGCACGGCGAGGTTCGGCGCTATAAACTAATCAAAGCGCTATGTTAAAAATGCCTACGATACCACTGCGACAGTTCAAGGCGCTTCTGCACGAGGATCGCAGTCAGCTTTAATGGCCAGGGAGCGTGTGGGGAGCGACCGCTATGGATGGGATCCAGACGGTCACACGGCTAATGTTTTATGCTTTACAGAGGACCTACTACGATTGTAAATCCCGTAGCAATGAGGCAGAGAGTTCTTGCAGTCATTCAGCTTGAGTAACTGGTCTTCTGGCGGCATTCTAGTTCTTAAAGTATGTTCCCTCCTTCATAGGAAAAACAGCACCTTGCACCTGCCTGTGGACACAGTGCCACTTCTAGAGATGAGGAGGTAAGGTTAAAAAGATGCCTCTTTCTATGGGAAACCATAAATGGGTTTACAATTTCCCTCACCCACTAATAGGGGCTTGCTTCATCATTGGATGTGCTACAACAGCCCTGTGCAGACCAATGCTAGGGGTGGAGCAATGAGGTTTTTTTGGTAGTTGGAAAACAAGAACTCATAGGGATCCCCGTGCAGTATAAAGAATAAAACTACCTTAGGAGTATCCCTCTCTATTTTATTCTGGGCCCTCTAGGCGGGGTTAAAACGTCTCCTCTGACTGGCTACCCGGACCTAAAGTAGCCTGCTCCTGCAGTAACTGAAATGGTTATCACCTGGTTCAGACACATTCTAGGGGTTGTTTCATGGACCCTATTTTTTCAGGACAGCATGCTTTGCATAAGAGGGGGATAGCTTCCTTAAGAGGGTGATAGCTTCCTTAAGAGGGGGATAGCTTCCTTAAGAGGAAGACAGCCTCCATAAGAAGGCTTAGGGCTTCACCATTTCCTTCTCAGAGTTCGTTTGTGTCAGAAGCGAGGAATGCATCACTTTTTGTGGGAAACCAATGTTTGCTTCTTAAAGAAAGGTACAGAGGGCTTAATGCCAACCAAGGCAACATTACCTTTGATGCATGGAGGGGACGGACGGTACTCTGGAAATAATACTTTTAGATACCCTGGCATCTACTAGTTCCTCCCCCCTATCTTAAGGGTTTCGTCAAGAAATCTTACATTTATCACAATCCAGGGAGATGCTAGGATGCAAACAGATAAAGTCCTGCATGTTATAAGAGAAAACTATCTTTGCTCCACCGGCTTGACAAGGCATAGATGCCTTTAAAAAGACTTTCTTCACGCCATCTTGTAATGGAAATTTTTGTTGTAAATAGAGCAACACACCTCCAGGGTGACAGACCTCCCAGAGATAAGAAAGGAAAAAATCAAACACCCGGAACTAGGAGTGGAAAAAACAACTAATGTAATCATTTGCCAGGGGAGTTCAGAAAGAAACCAACATCCTTATCAGATCTTCAAAGTTGTAGAACATAGCCTCAAGAGCAGAGGTCTAGAGGATTCTCCTTTCACCCCATGGAAGGTAGAAAATCTGTGCTATAGGAGCCTCGGATGGAATTTGGAGGAGAAGGTCACTTCACCACATCAACCAGGGTTCAAGCTGCATAATGAATTGGAGAGACTGCGCACAGTGCATGACTAAAGAAATGTTCAATTAATGTACATGAGCATTGTTGTTTAAAACAAGGACTACTGAGGATTCATACCCTGAACGTGAATAATTCAAGCACGGGAATCTCTGAACTATACAACGCAAAAGAAACTGCAGAGGACAGATGCTTGAAGATACAAACACTACCCTGCTAAATGTAAGACACTTACCTGTCTGCATAGCTTTTGGATACAAATACTCGCTTCAATCATACACTACTTGGTGACAATGCTCCCACTTAGTCAGTGGATTAGTAGCGCACTAGGTGCTACAAGGTTAGTATATTCAGTGCAGTACTATCAGAGTGTCTATTGCTGTGCAGTCCGGGCTGTCAGCGCGGTTTGGTAAGGGTGCTCATCCTGTGTAGACAGGCAGTTAGGGTAGAACAAGCAAGGCACTCAATGCTCACCAGTCAGAGCTTTAAGTGTTAAAGAATCAGTTAGCGCAAAGGCAGAGTCAGGCAGTCCAGGGCTGTACAGCCAGGGCCACTCCATGACGCCTGCGTACGAGGCAAAGCCCTCAATTAGATCCACTCTTTCCTCACCGGCAAAATCCAGCAGGTCAGACTCCCTGCCTGCCTCTCAGATCCTAGAGAGACCAACTGTGGAGTGCCCCATGGCTCCTCCCTCAGCCCAACCCACTTCAACATCTACATGGCCCCCTTCACAACCATCCTCAGGAACCACAGGCTTAACATAGTCTCCTACACCGACAACAGCCAGTTGATCCTCTCCCTCACCAAGGAACCCAACATCACCAAACACAACTTCCAAGAAGGAATAAAAGCCGTCACCAAATGGATGAAGAACAGCTGTCTGAAACTCAACTCCCAGAATACAGAAGTACTCCTCTTTGGCTCCACCACCTCAGCTTGCGATGGCTCATGGTGGCCCGCCCTCGGAAAACCTCCCACCCCGACAGACGACGCATGAAACCTCTGCATCATACTGGACTCATTGCTCACGATGAACCACCAGATCAACTCTGTATTCTCCACCTGGTTCAACACCCTCTGCATGCTTTGAAAAACATTCAGATGGATCCCATCCAAATCCAGAAAAACTGTCCCTCATGGGCTTATCAACAGTAGACTAAACTATGGTAACACTCTTCACCGGATTCAACAAGAAACTCTTTTACAAACTCCAGAATGTCTAGAACACCGCTGCCAGACTAATGCTGGACATCCCCCGTCACAGTCACATCACCCAACACCTCCACGACCTCCAATGGCTCCCAGTCGAAAGAAGAATAAACTTCCTTACCCATGCATACAAGGCCCTTCACAACACCGGACCTGCATACCTGAACCACCGGCTCTTCTTCCAAGCACCCAAAAGAAACCTCTAATCAGCCGTGCTCTCTCTGACCACTGTCCCACGTATCTACAAGACCAGAACTGGAGGAAAGTCCTTCTCCTACCTCACACTCAAAGCCTGGAACGAGCTCTACCTCCAGCAAGCTCCAACATTGCCCCAGTTCAGGAAGGACCTCAAGAGCTGGCTCTTCGGATGACCCCAGCATGGAGGGGAGCCGCCCCTCCCCTCCAGCGCCTTGAGACCCTCACAGGTGAGTAGTTGTGCTTTACCAACCTTGATTGATTGATTGATTGATTGATGTACAGTTAGAGAGTCCTATGCTGAACAGTCAGTGTATGCAGTTTGATACGATCAGTAAAAGTGGAGAGAGCATATCTTTTGTTAATAATACTCACAGTGCAACGCGGGCACAAAGTATTCTAGGGCCTTGCAGTAAAGGGACAATGCCACCTCTGGATCTGTGGGGTCCTTCTGCACCGCTTCGGTTACCAGGGAGGCCTGAACATGAAAGAAAGCAGAAAGGGCATCAAAATCAACACCATAACATTCATACTGTCATTCTAGTATCATTGTCCTCCAAGTACTGCCTTTCCTGCACTTTCCCATCTATCTTATGAACTGCAGCAGTATCCATTTCACATTTTTGGATCCTAGAAGTCCGAGCTAAATCAGGCAGTACTAGTTCCCTCTAGCTGTACTAATCACTGCATTAATGCTCCAGCAGCAAAGGCTTAATCAAGTAGTGTCCTGTCATCAGGATAGGGCTCAATCAGTCAAGCCACCTCCAGTAGTCCCAGGGCAGGCTGAGGAGAGGACTCCGATATTGAGGGATTAGTTGAGTAGTGCCCCACAATTGATACATGTCTCAAGCAGTTTAGGATTCATCCAGCAGTATCTTGTCAGAGTTATGACTTTGGTTGTGTGCAACTTCTCCGGGAGTGCCCAGTCCTTGGTAAAAGACTGCTGTTTTCGGAGATTCATCCGGCAGTGGTGAGAAGTACTTATATACTTTAGTGCTGTGGACCATCTATAGCAGTGTCCATCACGTGCTGTAGATAATCAGAATAATGGGAGTTCAACAGTAACACGGTCTTCAAACATTGTAGGCTTTCACAAGAAGTACCCTGTCAGTTCTTTAGGTCTCCCTCAGTGCAGGCTTCAGCCACAGTGGATACTTCCCAGCAGTATGAGCTCCCAATTTAGGTGCAACCTTCCCCCAGAAGCATTAGCTATGAACCATAACCCAGTATGAATGCAAATTGTATTTCTATAGCGCAAACCTAGCCAAAAGGCAGTGGAGCGCTGTATATAGTCAGACAAGCTTAAAAGAAAGAGTAAGAGACATGGTCCTAGCCTTCCCCTTTGGGCCTCCGCAGTTTAGGCAGCTGAAGGAGGTGTATCAGTTTGAGGCCTGGTCCACAGCGAAATACAAGACTTGGAGGGATAGAGTAGTGGAGGGCAGACTTTGTACTTTTGCAGACCTGACGGAGGGGGGCAACCTGGACCCGGGCCAGTTTCTCCAATTTTCCATACTACGAGAGGTGGCGGGGAGTTTGTGTAACTTGGATGGGAGCCCTGTGCAGGTAACTGCCCAATGGAATCGGATGGTGGCTTTAAAGGGGCATGCTATATCACACATTTATGGTGCCTTGCAATGCAATGATGCAAGCAGTGGGTTCTCAGCTCTAAGGGGTTGGTGAGAGGAGAAAGTGTTGGTGGACCTGCAGGATGCCAAGTGGCGGAGATGCCTGGGGTCTGTTAAAATGGTTAGACGAAACCCTCGGTTTCGGTTTACGCAGTTTAATTTTCTGCACCACACATACCACTCCCCTGACAGAATAGCAACAATGTACCCGGGTGCCAGAGCGACTTGCCCCAGATGTTAGTGTGCTGATGCAGATTTTCTGCATGTGGTTAAGTTCTGCCCTGTAATAGTGGACGCCTGACAAACTGTGACATCTCGTATATCGGATATCACCATCTCCATTTTGCCATGTGACCCTACCCTCTGTCAACTCCACTTGGGGGTGCGGAAGAAATGCACCAAACAATTAAGGGGGTGTACGGTTCTGGCACTTGTATTAGCACAAAGACAAATAGCCATATCTTGGATGGCGATGCCTTCCCCCCTCGTCACCATGTGGCAGAAAGATGTAGCCTGCTGGACTTCTGCTGAGCTTTCGGTTAGGGCGGATGCCAGAGCCCGTGATGGAAGGTGTAATTTTATGGAGCAGTGGGATGATCATCTAGGTAAATTGAAGGCAATTCTCACCCCACTTAAACAGCCTAAAGAGGCTCAGCCATGATTCTCGGCACTGATGCACTTGAGGTGCTACTGCCTGCCGTATGGGTGCTATTCTTTTTGTTTTCCTGGAAACCAGGTTGCGCGGGGGCGGGTGGGGATGGGTAGATGAGCGAAGTTGATTGCACTGTTGTGATGCTCGTGTTAACGTGGGATGTTTCTTTTCAGTACTATGTGGATATATTTCTGTACCGCACATCTGGACAAGATTAGCCCATACGATTGTACTGTCATGACTTGCTGTGAACAGTGTATATTGAGAGTAAAAGGAATAAAAATATAATTAAAAAATAAATCAACGAGTAAGAGGCAATGGAGCTTGGCTGAGGATGGTTAATGCATTGTATAGTAGTGTTCCTTAAAGAGGTGAGTCTACAACTCTTTCCAAATTTGGAACAGCGTTGGGGCAGTCCGGATTGATACAGGGATGCATTTCTTGGTCTGCAATCTGATGGTTTCCTGGTTGCAGGTGTGCTAAGATCCACAACATGGTGTGCTTGTCTGCAAAATAAGTGGGGTGCAGAGTGTGGTAGCTTTGTAAATGATGTAGCTGGATTTGAAGATGTACAGGCTGGATATGGAAACTAATGGAGTTCCAACAGGATGGGGGTGATGTAACCATATTTAATCAGGCTCAGGATAAGATGTACTGCAGCATGTAGGCTGGCCCTAAGGGGTACTAGTGTGACATCACAGAGGCCATGGAGTACGGCATTACCATCATCCATATGCAAGTGTACAAGGGATTAGAGAGCAGTTCTGAAATGGCTTTCTGCAAGAAATAGTGTGACTATTTTAGAATAGTAAGCTGTTATTAGGCTGTCTTTGCTTTCATACCAACATGTTCCTTGTGGATGAAGTTGGTGTACAGAATGAATGAAATAAACTTGCCATTGGGTGAACGCTGGGATTCAAAGCCATCAAGGTACATGTCTTTCTTCTTGTTTATCGCTCTTGGCAAATAACAGGAATTGTGTCGTGGTTGGGGTCAGCTTAAGACAGGTGCTGGACATCCAGGTCTGGATGATGTGTAAGCAGTTTGTGTGTCATTGGATGGGTGAAGCAGTGAAGACTTTCAAGTACAAGTGTGTATCATCACAATATTGGAAAATCTTGATGCTGTTATCCGTGAAACGAGCACCAAGTAGCTCCATGTGTAGGTTAAAGATGAGAGGAGACACTATGGAGCACTGGAGTTCTACACAAGTGATAGTGCTCTTATGTGACCTGCATATGCCCATGTGAACAAACTGGTGTTGGTTGGAAAAGTAGGGGAAAAACCTGTGAAGGACATTGCCAGTAAATCCCATTCGAGACTCTAGGTGGCGTATGACGGTGGGATGGTAGACTGTGTCGGAGGCAGCTAAGAGTTCAGCAATACCAGGAGGCAGCGGCCATCATCTCCAATCAAGAGGGCATAATCTATGAGGTTTAAGGTAGTGGTTTATGTGTTGCAGGGTGATCTAAAGGCAGACTGGTATTCCTGCAGGAGCTATTCGGCATTGATGTGGTCTTAGAGTTGAACATACACTCCCTTTGAATGATCTTACAGATGAATGGTAGGGGAGTAATGGGCCAGTAGTTGGCGAGGTTCATCAGAGGTTAGTGTACGATTCTTTAGGAGTAAGAGAGTCTGGCCTGTCTTGAGAGATTCTAGCAGGACGCCTTGAGTGAGGGAGGCACGGACAATGGTAAGTAGGGGTATGAGAGCATCTCCAGAAAGAGTTCTAATGAAGGACAATGGCAAGACATCTTCATAAGAAGTGGCTTTGAGGGAGTTGAGAAGGTCTGGGAGAGAGAGGGCAATGAAGGCTGGCCATTGCAGAATTATACGGAAAGAGGAGGGTGAAAGAACTGAAGCAGAGTTGGTGTTGTCGATGTGCTGCTGGCTCTTCTGTATTTTTTCACAGAAGAAAATGTTTGAACACATTGCACTTTTCTGTGGAGTGCCAGGGGCTGATACTGTTCTGCTTTCATTAGTGGTGTCACTGAAGCCAATTGTACAGTAATTTGCTTTGGCTAATGTGATGAGCTGCCTGCATGTTGAACAGAGGGACTTCGGTATCAAGAGCTCCTTGAGAGTTCTGTTTTATTTCCATTTTCTTTCCTGTCTGCGGATAGATGGTTTATTGTCAGAAAGGTCTTTAGCGGACAAGGGTACTGAAGGCTTTGGCTCGCACTTGCATGTGGCAATTGGGGTGTGGACATTCACTTTTGATTTTTTTTTCATTGTTTAAAAGGATGTTGGCATTGGATGTGGAGTTGATAGTTTAAGAGAGGAGTTCAAGCATTAGGTTGTCTATGAAGAAGGCTTCATTACAGTGAAGTATGTTTTATTCCAGCAGTGCATTGTTCCAGCAGTTTAAGCTGTGTATCAGCAGTGTAGAACCTCCACCAGCAGTATAGGCCTTCTCCCAAAACAGCAGGCTCCCGAGCAATGTATGAGTTTCCCCAGCAGTGTATGCTTTCCCTCAGAAATGTAAGCTTACTCAGGAGTTAGAGCTCCATTCCAGCAGTGCAAGCCATATAACATAATGTAGGGCTACCCGCCCATTCCGTACATCTTTCCTCTGCAAAATATATGTTCCCATACAAATGTATGCTTCTCCCAGCAAAATAGGCTTCCCTTGCAGTGTATTATTTATTCCAACACTAATCATACACCAGCGCAATAGTACTTACCCAAAGAGTGCCAATTTTCGATCAACAGTCAAAGCCTTCCCTCAGCAGTGTGAATTTTAGTTCAACAATGTAAAACATAGGGATGCGAAGAAAACCACAGACGAAGATGGCGGCTTAACTCGGCAGCTCCGGGACCCAACCACCATAAACCCCTAACAATCTGTACAATAATCCGCCGGCCATCGACTCTGCTTTATCGCAGAGGTTGGTCCAACGCGACGGCACAGGCACCGACTGGCGTAACCCGTCTTTGAAGACCTAGTGGGGAGGACGGCGTGGAGGCTTTGCAGCTGGGACAGAGCAACAGCTTGGATCCCAACAGCTCTGCCAGAGGACTGCAGGGCAGCGATCTCGCCTGGGAATTTTAGCTGCAGTGAAAGAGAAGGAGGGAGGCTCCGTCGTTGGACCTCTCGGAGCTGATACAAGTAACGATGAGGCCGCCGCAATGTCGAGACTACACTGCCGGTGGGATGAGGCGTGCAGCCTGTGGAAATCAGCAGCACCAGGAAGGCCCCACGGGCCTTGGAGGTGGGTGCGGTCCCAGGAGGGACCGGATCTAGCTACCTGTATGCACTCTGGGGGCAGACATTGACTTAAATCCCGCTCCATCCCCGCCCACCCCCGCCATCCCCACCACAATTCCACCAAGAGTACTGTGAGCACGCCAGGGGTACTCAGGCTGGAACTTGCATGGAGAAAATGCTAACAGGCCCCCTCTAGACATCACAGAATTAAACGCTTCAAACCGCGCCCCACGCCAAGCGGGGAGAGGTGCGGGAAGAGAACAGATATGGAGCCCTGACCGCACCGACAGCAAGGAGCTTACAAAGACACTTTGAGCATCATGGGAGAGGGGAGCACTCACAGTGGTCTTCAGGGGCCCGTTTAAATCACAATCAAATGCATGTCACCCCCCCCCACCCACTCCAACCACACCCAGACACGCCCCTTATCACTGGCTCAGGAGCCTCAGGACGGGCGGGGGGGAGGAGGGGGGAACAAATCCAAGTGTAGAAAGTGCAACCTTTCATCGACCCAAGGGAGGAAATCCATCCTGGGGCAGTGTGAATCCCTCCTCTCTGTTCACCCAAAGGTGTGGACTGATCCTCCCTGGCACTATAAACCTACATCTACAGAAGTCCTACGAGATGCACAGTCAGCGACTATAAAGCCGTAAATTAAAGGTGCCAAGTGAGTTGGAGGTTGTCACGTGGGGGAAACCAGAGAAGCCACGTTGGACTTCCTAATGCAGTGGACAGGTGGCGGTGGACACCACTGTTCCCCTCCACCCTCCACCAAAACTGCACCACTTCTCTCGCAGAATGACAGGGGGAAAGACCGTGATAGGGACCCACCAGACTAAATTAGATACATTTGCACAAACAAAAGGGCCAGAAACCCTGGAGAACTCACAGGATCAATCTGCCCCCTCACAGGCACCAGACGAAACTTCGGTCACTCTTTATTACATTATGGCTGCTATACAAGGAGTCCATACTGCACTGGAACATCGAATAGATACGGTCACCACCTGCGAAACTTAGGCTCACGAGTTAAGAAAGTGGAAGAGATAACAACTAGTCTCCTACAGGATACAAAATGCCTTACAACGCAAATAAAAGTTAGAGCCCTCTAATACATTTCTGGAGGAGCGGCTCAAGGATTATGAGGGTCAGTCCCGTCACAATAATGTACGAATTGTGGGGGTTCCAGAATGAGCGGAGGAGCCAGCTGCTGATCCCTTCATGGAGTACCTCATCCTCAAACACCTCCAGCCCAAGGGACTCTCCAAGTTCTCTGTGGAGAGGGCTCATAGGGTGCCAGGTGGTCATCCTTGCCTTGGAGCCCCTCCACGCCCGTTACTTGCTCGGCTCTTTCACTTTAGAGATTGAGACTCAATTCTCCAGACCACCTGAGAAGTACCGCCAGTCTTAAATGACAATGCACAAAGAACCTTTTTCCTGTGACTTTACTCTAAAGGTCCAGAAGCAAAGGTGCACTTTCCTAGAAATGAAAAAGTCCCTGCGGGGAAAGGAGGTGAAGTACTCAATGCTCTTCCCTGCGACATTGCAAATTGAGTCAGAAGGCAAAGTCTGGTTCTTTTCTACCCCAGAGGAGGCCTCGGAATGGATGGAGAGTTGGCGACCTGTAGGAAGCAACAGAAAAGGAGAACAATACAGAGACCACTCAAAGACTCTGGAAACAATTGGACCACGCATGGAGAGGAACACTCTGATAAGGGATGGTGAGGCAGCGCAAAGACACAGAGATTGATGATCCAGAAGCATAAAACTGGAGAGAGTTGTTGCGCCTGAAGACGTGACCGCATTTATCGGTCTGACATGAGACACTGCAGTCATTCGAGACTTGTCGATAAGAGGGGGGAGGTGCAGACAAGCCCAGGGGGGCTTCCCTGTAGAACAATACAGGACTTGAAGGTCAGACTTTTTGTTACTATTTTTGATGGCGATATACAACACTTTGGACATGGGGTAGGGTGGCGGGTGAAAGGGGTGGCCTTCAATCTTCTACGCTTACTATATTGAGTTGGGGTGATGGGCACACGGCAGATTTGAGGCGGCGGGCAGTTTTAGGTCAGTCATGCAGGGAAGCGGGGTGGGCTACCGTTTCTTTACATTTATTAGGCTGTGTTACTGTATATTAATGCTTCAGACACTTAGGTTAAGATCCATTGCGTCACAATCTCGGATAGGGTTGGGAGGATTACCGCAGGGACAAAACAACAATTTTCCAGAGTCCAACGACAGATGAGGGTGCGTGTGGGGTGGCGGGGGAGATAGGACCCTCACAAATAGGGAAATGAGAGTAGGAACAGCTACAAAGCTCCCCGGTGGTGTTTACTATTCTGGAATGTCAACGGGTTAGGAGACAAAATTAAAAGCGGAATAGTGCTACAATACATCAAACAGCACTCGCCAGATGTGGTACTATATCACAAAACAGGTTCTAGAAAACGCATGCAGGGCACTCGATTGCTAGGGCTACAAAATTGCAGGTGCATGCAGGATTTACCTCGAGATCACACAACAATTATCCTCCTTATAAAAAGCTTCCCAATCTCAATTAGCAAAACCTGAAGAGATACACAGGGAAGATATGCTGCGCTGGCGGGGTGTGGGAGGAGGAGAAGATTAATATCATATCCGTTTACATACCACCGGCCTTTCACAATGTCATCCTCCCAGATACAGGAGCGCTTATGCTTCAATTACCAGAAGGTGAGGTACTAATAGGAGGAGACTTTAATATGACACTTAACAATATAATGGACAGAAATCCCCGAGGCGGAACCCTCACACTAAAACCAAACTCGCAGACTTCTTAATGGCACTGGGGTTGATAGATGACTGGAGGACTATTAATCCCACAATACAACACTTCACTTTCCATTCTGGGATCCAGAGTAGCATGTCCCGGCATTGACCTTCTTGTTTCAACTGCCTCATCCCTGGCAAATTTTCGTGAGGTGAGGCATGGATAAGAAGAGATCCTATAATCCGCAGACTCAGGTGGGCAGAAGGATGGGAGGACCGTAAATCCTTGTACGTCGATGATATCCTATTATATATGGCATCTCCCAAACGATCACTACATAGACTATTAAATATCTGCGAAACATGTGGGAAATACTCTGGGTATACCATCAATTGAGATAAATCATTCATATATATTTGCATGGCCCACAGCTGACATTGCCTAAGGGGTATGAGGTAAAGATAGTGGAAGACAGCTTTAAATAATTAGGGATCCATATCACTTCAAACTCAGAAGACTTTAAGAACAAAACCCTCCTAGTGCCCCTACAAAGATTACGTCGGGATGCCGAACACTTGCACTCATTGCCACTGACATTACTGGGGAGAGCGGCACTCTTCTAAATGATGGCACTCTCCAGATTCCTTTAGGCCTTACAAAACACTCTGTTCTTAGTTCCATCATCTCATTTTCGTGCAATAGAATCAGAAGTGAATAGCCTCCTTTGGGCTGGGAAACCAGCTCGAATAGCCATAAATAAATTAGTCAAAAGTTGGTACGACGGCAGCATTGCACTCCCAAACATACAAACATACTATTGGGCCTCCCAATTGATCGTGATCAATCAGTGGCTTCACTCCCTCCAAACCGACCCCGCTTACCGAATGGATAAACATGCCTTAGGAAAGGGAGGAATCAACCGAGCACTATACAAAAAAAGCCGAGAAACAACTTTCCTGGGACCCACTGCGCATACAATTCACATATGGTACACAGTGCTCAGAAAACTGGTCTGGGAGGACAAGATAATGCCGGCCACCCCACTTTGGGAAACCAAAAAACTGGGTAAACTCAGCAACCGCAAATGATTTTGCCAATGGGATGTAATTGGGATCTCAGGGGTGGTGGACATTTGGACCAAGGGAACGGTTAAAACATTCGCTCAACTACAGGATCAATATGAGATGGCACCCACAGAAATGTTTCGTTATTTACAAACCAAGCACGCACTCAAGGCAGTTATACCACCAGACACTATCCTTTCGGAGGCTTCTCAATTGGAGGACAGATTACTAACTGAGCAGATGGATAAAAAAGCCATATCCCTAGCCTACCGTAAAATTAGAAACAACCAACCTGACCTTACACAGAGGGACCTGCTGCCCAACTTTACTCAGGTTAATCATTTTGAGCATTTTTAATACATTTAACATTTTACGTGTTGTTTTAAGATCCTGTGACCCAGCACTCATCTTACTTGCACACTCGAGACTGCGTTTCCGGTCCGCCGCAGCTTTCCTTAGCCGATTGAGGGGAGAAACTCAGTCCCACAATCTAAGCAGCCCACGGCCACTTCCAGAAAGTTGCCCGGCTACTGAAGGGATTCTCAAGACTATTTAAACTTAATGATGCACTGGACGCATAGTGGACACACGCAGCGGGCATGCCTGGAATGCGCAATGTGCCACTTCCCCTGGTCAAAATTCTATCACCACCTACTCCAGATCTACTTAACTGAATCTTCGCAACAAATGTGAGCAAACCAGATGTCAGACCAACCTCCCTATAAGCGATTCTCAGGCACTGGATTGTCCCTCGTGTAATTACAGGCTGGGTAACAATTCTTCAAACAACCACCCAATTGATGCTGGGATTTTTACTCGGTCGGACACACGTTTCGGTAATAAGCGTACCTTAACCTGTGCCTTACTGAACACTATATCTCTCCCTAAGCATAAATACGAGCTCGCTGACTTCATAGAACAGTATGCGCCAGACATTCTGTTCCTTACAGAGACGTGGACGCATAGCTCCTCTAAACCAGACCTAAACGTCGCCATACCGCCTGGCTTCGATCTGTTTAAAATCAATAAAGTAGAAAAGGGGGGGTTGCCATTGCTCTAACATTAAAGCCACTTTTTTCAAAACCCTTCTACTGAAGTCAATCTTGTTTAGTTTAAAATGTTTTAATACTTCGTTTTTAATACTAGTTTACAGACCACGAGGGCCCAGAAACCCTTTTACTGACTCCATAGTAACTGTCCTCGAATCCTGCATGGAAGGCGCAAATTTTTCCATTTTGGGAGATTTTAATTTTCACTTAGAATCCACAGAAAGTACTGACACAATTAATTTAATAGACAGACTAAATAGTCTAGGTTTAAAGCAAATCGTCACCAAGCCCACACATATTGGTAACCATACATTGGATGGTATCTTCACCAATCACATCCAGATACATTTTACTAAAACTCTACCCCAGTCCTGGACAGACACAGCCCTGTTTTTTTCGAAGTTCACATAAATGGCGCTCCTGTCAGAACCCCAACCAACAACAGAACGGGTACACAACAAATTTGAAAGCAGATAAATAGTCTAGACCTAGAAGCTAGCCTAAGATCCCACAGCCCCATCCTAGACTCAGATCCCAATAAAGCAGCTGCAAGCTTTAACTGCTGGATTGAGCAGGCAGTAACAAAACTAGCCCCTCAAACATGCACACGCACAGGAAAAAGATTAACATCAGCTCCTTAGTATACCAGCAAGCTCAAGGACCTAAAGAAAATCTGCAGAGCCAAAGAACTGCTCTGGAGAAAGAATTACTCAGAGGCAGAAAAAAATTAATACAATGAGGTGATAGTAAACTACAAAGAAGCCATAATGGCCGCAAAAACCTGCTTCTTTACTGCGAAAATATTGGCCTAAAAAAACACGGCCAGAGAACTCTTCAAGACAGTCGTTATGCTAGCCGCTTTTGGTAAAAGTAAACTGCTTAATCCCAACAGACATTTCTGCGATAAGATTGCGTAATTTTTCTATGATAAAGTGATCAAAGTTTATGATGAGTTTTTCAGTAACAATGACGGAATCAGACTAGTTCAGCCTAACAATGATAGCGCCATTTCACAAGTTTATCTACAAGAATTTAGCCCCCTAACATCGGACAGAGTTGAGACGCTTATTATGTCTACCAGTTCTGGATCCCCTTTAGACCCCTGTCCAGCCACGGTTTTCCATTTGGTTTCCAACACAGTCACTAACTATCTGACACCTCTTCTAACTAATATTCTTGCCTCAGGACATTTTCCCGTAAATTGGGAAAAATCCTTGGTCAGACCCATCCTAAAAAAAAACACATCCCTCGACCCCATAGAAGTGGCCAACTATCGTCCCATCACTGGTCTGCCTTTCCTTTCGAAAATACTAGAAAAAGTCCTAAACGAAGAATGTAATGTAATGTATGTATACTTGTAAAGCGCACTGTTACCTCGTTACGTGGCGTCCTGGCGCTGTATACCGCTGGGGAACCCGTCCTGGCTTTCCCTGTGAGAGGACACCCCAAGGTGAAGCCAGGCATCCCCGGCGTTGCTGGGGCCGTTGTGGAGATTAAGCAATCTATTGCCCAGAGTTGCAGAGTGGGACCCATGGTTAGCGTAGGCACCTAAGCGAGAATTATCGAGTCCGCGGACATTGACCCAAGACCCTGCCGCGTCGGGAATTGAACCCTGGTCCCGGGCTGACCTCTGCTTCAGGGTCTGCTGCTTCTAACCAGTGAGCCACACTTCTCCACCTGCTATCGTTCATCGAAGCACATCATAAACTTGATCCAGCACAACATAGATTTAGACCGTGGCACAGTACTAAAACTGCATTGATTGCAGCTACAGAAGACCTACGTCTCTAATTAGATCGGGGGGGGAAAGCCTTACTGTTCTTACTCGACTTATCTGCTGCGTTCGATACGGTCGACCATCAGATCCTTATCCAGCGACTACCCGAAATGGGGATTATAGACAAAGCCCTAGAATTACTTCGGTCCTACTTACTAAATAGAAAACAATCTGTTATGGCCGAAGGGCACAAATCACACCCCTATGCAAGCACTACCGTGTGGGGAGCCTCAGGGTTCGTCACTTTCCTCGACACTGTTTAACATATACATCGCTCCATTGGCAAAACTTATACGTTCCCATGTATTTACAGTTATATGCAAAGCTGACAACACACGAATAGTCGTCTCCTTAGACCCCAACCCAGAGATTGTCGCAGTAAATTATAACACATGCATGAGCCATATCATCAGCTGGATGCAGGACAATGGTTTGAAACTAAACACTGGAAAAACGGAAGTGGTGACGTTTGGCAGGTACACCTCCTTCTGGAACTTGAAATGTTGGCCAGAAATTGCCAAGCCCTGTCCTCACCCAGCGAAGAAGGTGAGAAACCTTAAAGTCATGATAGACAACCACCTCCTCCTATCAGACCATGTTAACAGCATTACCTCTTCTTGCTTCCATACCTTAAAGGTCCTCCGAAAGATCCTTCCTTTCATACTCATGTTCCTCAGGAAAACCGTTATCACTGCTCTTGTATTAACTAAAATAGACTACTGTAACTCCCTTTACCAGGGAGCCAGGAAGAGTGTGATAAATAAGCTGCAGACACTCCAGAATGCCGCCGCTCGGCTACTATTAAAAATTCCTACATTCAGTCCAATAAGCCATGCTATCCGGGAACTGCACTGGGTACCTGTTCAGGCTAGGATCCAATTCAAAGTGATGTGTATGGTGCACAAGAACTTACACGGGGCGGGACCTGCCCACCTTGATCAATTCATTAAGCAATACACAACACAGAGAAGCCTTAATCGGCATCAGCTTCTTTACTCGTATTCCCAAGAGTAAGGACTGAGAAATGGGGAGGAAGAAGCTTTCGCTATCCTGGCACCTAGGCTGTGGAACTCGTTGCCCCGTCATCTCAGGAGTCAAACGAATTTGCTGCAGTTCAGGAAGGATCTAAAAACGTGGGTATTTGACCCCGGTCCTCACTAGTCTCCTACCCTTTGCTGTAACCTAGGTTTAGCTAGCTTTAAGACACCACGGCATACACGCGCTCTAAAAAAAAAAGCTATTTCATTTAATTTCACAGACACTGCAGGAAAAATGGCAGATCGAAATAGGGGAACTAGACGACGCAGACTGGCAGGAAGCGCTTGAGTCCCCGCGAGAAGTGGCCATATCTGTAAAGTTACACCTTATACAACTTAAAGTGCTCCATAGAACATACTTCACTAGAACGACCCTACATAAGATGGGAAAAACCAACAACCAACTCTGCCTGCGACAATGCGGTACAATAGGCACATACTATCACACAATATGGACCTGCCCAGCCATTGTAGCATACTGGGAAGCGATCATGAACACGATAACACAGGTTAGTGGGGCCCTTGTACCACCAG
Organism: Lissotriton helveticus; assembly: GCF_964261635.1. Classification (NCBI taxonomy): domain Eukaryota; kingdom Metazoa; phylum Chordata; class Amphibia; order Caudata; family Salamandridae; genus Lissotriton; species Lissotriton helveticus. The sequence goes on along the minus strand of NC_136062.1, from coordinate 245,399,901 downwards.
AACCCAAGCCATGTCTTTTAAATATATGGGTTGCTACAGATCTCACTCACGCAGCCCAAGAATGGGCAACACTAGGAATGATGATAGCCAAGCGGAACATTGCTAAACAGTGGGGTGCACAACAAACTCAAGAGGACAGAGGAATGGTGTGGAGATATGGATAGTGCAATGGTTGCTGAAAAGGCTGTATATGTTCACCGGGGATGTCCTAAGGAATGGAAATGGGGAAAATGGAATGTATTTAGAGGGGGTATCTGTGCACTAATGGAACCCTCATTGGAGGATAGCTAACAACCAAAGACAAAAATGCAAAATAACTTATTGTATATTTTATGTAACGGAAATGTATAACTGTGGCCAGAACTGTAAACTGAAAATATACATTTCATGTACACAAGCAGACTTGACCTCGTGTTGAAATGATTCTCCAATGGAATTGTAGAATTCCTGACTGACATAGGTGTCCTGTAGAATTGGAAGTTTGGCTAGGTTTTTTTACTGCGATAAATAGGGTTTTGGGGCATCTATGGGCCTCTCTAAATTTCTAAGTGAAATGGGCAGCTTTTTCCATGAGGATAAGATTTTCATAAACTTAAAGGGATGATTTGCATTTACTTTTGGTAAAAGTAATTTTCTCTAGTCTCCATTTCCTATCTAGTTTATGGCAGAGTTGCTTCTGAGCTTTGAGTGCATCAATGAATCAAGGTTCTGAAGGTGTGCGTCTGATGCGCCAGCTAATTGTAGGCAGGGCTAGAAATAGAGAACGCGGCAATCCAGTCACTAGATGCCCGTATGGCGTTTGATACAGTGGAATGGTCATACCTTTTCGCCATGCTCTGCCATATGGGCTTTAGCCAGGTGTTTTTATCCTGGCTGCGACTACTGTGTTCACAGCCCCTGGCACGTGTGGTTGTGAATGGTAGAGTGTCGGGGGTCTTTCTCTTCGTCAAGGAACTCTTTAGGGCAGCCCTCTCTCTCTCCCTCAATTTTTGCCTTGAGCCTTAAACCATTGGCAGCTTGGGTAAGGGGGAACCTGTTGGTCTGGGGCCTGCGATGGACGGAGAGTTGAGAGGACAGATTATCGCTCTATGCCGATGATATTCTTTTGTATATTGCTTCCACAGGCTCTTCCATCGCAAGATTAATGAGCATCCTGTCAATCTTTAGGGAATACTCAGCATAGCAAATCAACTGGTCCAAATCGGTGATATTTATTCTTCACGGCTCTGTGCCCTGCTTTCCAATGGGCTGTGAAGCCCGTATCGCAACACAGAGTTTTTGATACCTCAGTATTCATATCCCCACTGACCCAAAGATGTTTCTAACATGTTACGGACCGTCTTAAAAGTGATAGACGACATTTGAGATTCCTCCTGCTCTCTTTGATGGAAGAGCAGCACCTTTTAAGATGATGGTGTTGCCCCGCTTTCTCTACGTGTTGCATAACACCACCATCCCAGTACCCGATTGTACTTCAAAGCAATAAAAGATGTACCTAGGACCCTGCTGTGGGATGGAGGATCCCTGTGCATTGCCTAGATGAAACTAAATTGGGGGTGGTATGAAGGAGGGATATCCCTTCCAGACCTTCAACTGTACTGCCAACGTTCAACTCCTGGGCTCACCAGCCCAGTGAGGAACCTGCCTATCCTATGCATCATCTAGTTCTCCAGCCAGGAGGGGAGTGGGGGAGGGGGGAGAAGAGGGGGATGCCGCTGAGCACTTTATACCAATCCACAACATCTCACACTAGAGGGGCTGGCAGCTTTAACAGTCTCCCTCTGGTACAAGACTCTGCAAAAATTGGAAAGGGAATATTACGCGGGCCTTGCCCTTGTAAGAGACTGAGCTATTGGGCACCATGGCAATAAGGCAGGGATTTGATAAATGAGACTTGATCAGGATCTCTACTGTGGGGGACTGGTGTACAGCCGGAGGGGTGATTCCATTTGCTGAATTAAAAATAAAGTTTGAATTGGCCCCTTCAGAGACCTTCCGCTATTTAAAAATCAGACATGCCCTTCAGGCAGTGTTGCCCCCTGGATGAAACCATTCCAGACTCATCACCACTGGAGGAGAGACTGCTGGAGGGACCCCTCTCCATCAAGGCGATCTCACTTCCATACCGAAAACTCATAAATAATTCCCCAGACACTCTCTCCCAACTTTGAAAGTGTTGGGAAACAGATTTGGAAGATATGCAGGATGAAGACTGGACAGATACCCTGGCTTCACCGAGGGAGGTCGCCGTATGGCTACGTTTCCGACTAGTGCAACTAAAGATTTTCCACAGGGTCTACGTCTCATGTACAATAAGGGTAAAAATTGACAGACAGATGGACGCGGCTGTGTCAGGGGGTGTGGCCAAGTAGAAAAATGTTCCCAAATATTATGCGAATGCCCAAATATCCAGAATTAGTGGAGGGCCGTCCTAACACGTATTAACGAGGCCAAGGGTGTAACCACAGCATTATCGTCCAAAAGTGCTTCCTTAACATTTGGGATGCCACAGAGTTGCCAGTGACCTATCAAACTTGGGCAACACTGAACATGATGATAGCCAAAAGTAATATTGCACAGAAATGGGGGGTGGCAACAATTCAAAGCATCAACGACTGGAAGAAAGACTTGGACTGGTGCATGATAGCAGAGAGATCCGTCTATATAAATAGATGCTGTGCTAAAAAATGGGAAAAGATCTGGGGCAAATGGAACATACACTGGGGAAAACTTGCACCGTCCCAAGACCAGGAGCCTCAGACCTTATATATCACAGGAGCATGCAATATAAATAGAGTGAGGGTTATAATATACTGCCCTGATTTCCTTGGGACTACAAACTCTATACGTAATGTATTTTTGCCCTGCTAACGCATATACACCTTTTGAACAAAATCGAACTATGTAGAAAGTGGATTCTGAGATTGACCTATGCCTTTTACTCACCAACTGTAATGCAACATACTTATGTCTTGTGATGAATAAAAAGAAAAAACAACAACAAAACAATGTAAACCATAGAACAGCAGTACAGGTCTGCCTCAGTGTGTGGGTTTATTCCAAGAGTGTGAGCCATACAACAGAAGCATAGTTACGACTTTTCAAAGGAGTGTATTCCAGCAGTGAAAATCTCCCCTCTTTATTTTGCGGGTTTTACTCACTAAGAGTGAACCTTCCCCCAGCAGTGTAAACTTCCCTTTCAGTGTTATGAATCCTAGTCAAATGTAAATCCTCCAGTTGTAGTAGCAGTATTCTTTCAGGCTGTCAGACACAAGCAGCGTTTTAGTAGTATCATTAATGACAAATGGGATTATGGTGTGCTCTTAATCACTGTGAAGACCAATTCAATGTGAGCTCCCTCCAGCAGAGCTCTGCAGGGGTCAGTTACATTTCATAAAATATTTCCATCACTCACCGCTCTCGCCAGGCTGTCTGCCGAAGGCATGTGCTCCAAGTCCACAAAGGGGTGTGTGAAGAACTCTGGAAAGGTAATGCGCTGCAGAGGGTCTCGCACCAACAACCTCTGCACGAGGTCTCTGCAGTCCGGCGACAACTGTGGCCTCCCTGGAATCTATGGGGAAAAGTCCAGTGTCAATCAGAGACAAGATGGGGTGAGACCAGGAGTGGGGAAAGGCATTGCAAAATACTTCACAGCAGCAGAGCCAGATATTTGTAGACATAATCATGAAAGGATAAAGTTCTCTGAGACAACTCATCACATCGGACCACGAAACAAATCAATAAATAGAGAGCTCCCGGTGTGTGGGCTTGGGCACCCACCAATTTCCTGCCCTTGCACCCATCCTAAGTCTTGCTCTGTATGTACAGAGATAAAACAGATCCCTCCAGGCCAAGGTTTATGCTCAAATGAGCAAAACAATGAGCTTATCTCGCATCAGCGGAACCTTAGACAAGGTGAGACATAAACTGAAGGGCATGAACATGTGGCATGTGGTAGTGTATTGAAGAAGTAATCCGAAGAAGGACAAGCAGACACATTCGGAATCTCCTGCAACGTCCAAGATGATTACCAAAGAGAGAAGTACCTGGGCACAAAGTGGCATAAACTTTTCAACCCTCTTTCGTTTACAATGTTTGGAAGCTATCATAAAAATATGTTCTATTGCTACTGCCATGAAACAGCCTGGAATTTAGGGAGCACTTCCAGTTACAATATGCTTTATCTGGGATTATTGTAGGGAAAATCTTGGCCATCAGCAGTTTCAAAATCTACAAACAACTTCAGGAGGAGTGCCCTGTCGCTGGCATTACATATAAGCTGTTCGGAGGTCAACGTAACCTAAGTATCAGTTTCAATGAAATGTTTGTCACAATGGCATGGGGTTCTATGGTTTCCTGGGCAGTAACATCAATATAAATTATACCTATGGGGCTGAGGGGGCAGAGACTAGGCCACAAAAAGCAGTGGATTGGGTTTCTACATCCACTTTCAGCTCTGCACATTACTCCCAATCGCTTCCACGCAGAGACACTAGCATGTTTCTTAAGTGCCGCTCTCCTGATATTCCACCACTAGCATTTCTTCCGGGCTCTCTAATTACGTTGGTCCTTATGGTCTTGGTATTACTCCCGGCCTCTTTAATCATTCCATTCCAAATCTCTCATTCCACTTTATGCCCTAGGTAGTACCATCTAGTTTTTCTTGTAGCCTCACCATTAGGGATTCTTCACAAGACTCTAATTATTCTATGATGCTGGCATTCACAAGCATCTCACCCCACTCTACGCTCCAAGAATGTCTCCCAAGCCCTTTTTGTTTCACTACTAGGGATTACCCCCAAGCTTCTCTCCTTTGAGGCCCTGCCATGAGCAGTAGGTCTTTCTGCCAGCTGTACCTCAATCGGACGGTTGCTCCGAATCTTTTCTTCCAGCTCACTGAAGGATTTCGAGGCAAAGGGCGGTCTTCCAAACAGGGCCTCTGAGAGTGAAAAGAAAAATGTAGACCATATTTTAGGATTCGAAGTGTATTTGTGATTTTCAATCAATGGTTCAAATCCTACTCCCACGCCCAGTTGTCTGGGCCCCTTCTTTTATGGTAAATCTCCATGTTCAAGACAAGTGCTGGGTGGTATTGTTAGACACTTGAAACTATTATCTAGGCTCAACTTCCCATGTAAGTAGTGAGAATGCTCTATCCTGTCAGACATCTGTCTTGCATTAGAATTCACATTATAAAAAGCCAAAGGAGAGAAATATTACAGGTGCTCTATGTGCAATGTGGACTGCATGGTAGGGGAGAAACAGCCACTTTTAGAATATAGGTGGGAGGGTCTGCCTAGTCTCTAACATCGTTAAGCAGAACTTTGAATTGAGTCAAATTCTAACAAGAATGTAAGAAAACAAGAACAGGATTTTCAAGGTATAAAGTGACAAACTCTAGGAATCCTGGCCCCATCATCGAGCAGCGACAAAAATCGCATGACCTGCAGTAATTATTATAAAACAACTCTTCTGCTGCTACGGTTTGCCTATTTAGGTCCACTTACAGGCATTTTTTGGTCAACCACACATATAGACAGCACCAAAAGCTGCAAGTTCCTTTTTCGTTTTCAGTACGCTCAAGTGTTTGGGAATCGTTGTTCCATTATCTATATAAGTGAACAACACCGCGGACAGGTGAACCCCTAGTGCGCCTAAGGGAAGCCAGTCTGCATCCATCCGCATCGCGGCCACGCCAGCCACACTGCCGATGAATCCTGCCACAATGCTGCCTTTCAAGCATACTCAAGGGCTGAGCTGCTGAAATTCCATACTGCTTCTTGCAACCATGTTTGTGAGCTGGCGCCGGTTAATAAGGAAGGGGGGGAACAAATGTCCCTTCTGTGGGTTCTCCCTAGATGCTTATGCGGAGTCCAGTTCGTCCTCTGGCAGGGATTGTGGTATTATTCTTGTAGTAGATCAGATGCGAAGGTTTTTTCCACTTCGGGTCCATTTTTCTCTGCCTGTCGCATTAACTGTCGATCCCTACTCAGGCGTGCTTTACTTATCGTTTACTTACTTGCTGAGATCTACTGGGATTTGATGTTCTAACAGAAACTTGGCTTCAGGATTGTTCGGCCACTGACTGCATTGGCTCTTCCTCCTGACTTTTCAATTAAACATATTGACCGAGTGAAGAAAAAGGGGTTGGGGAGGCAATAATATATCGCTCCTCGTACTCTTGCTCCATTTCAAAATTGGTGAACATCCATAATATTGAAGGTCTGGCTTTTACTATTATTTTAGGACCCTCTTGTGCCCTATCTGGGGCGCTTATCTACCGTCCCCCTGACTCTTCGGCAGACTCCTTAAAATTACTTTCTGATGTGCTAGGTCAATTGTCACCTCTGCACACCAATTTCCTGGTATTAGTGGATTTCAATCTACATGTGAATGACCTTAATTACAGACTTGTGCAGCAGTTCCCGACCTCATTGAAAGGTTTTTATTTGGAACTAGTAATGGAACCCACTCATAAAGCAGGTCATACTCTCGATTTTATTTTATCAAACTCCTCAACAGTTCTGGTTAAACCTCCTCTGAAGCTCTCTTGGTCCGACCACTTTTTGATTCCTTTTAGCATTCTTTCACCAGCTCCTAGTAATGCGCAAGTGCTGGTTATGAAATATTCCAGACCCTTGCATAACATTTCTGAATCTCAGGTTTTGGAGAGGTTACAGCCTTCCCTCTTTAATTGCAGTGGAGATCTGGAAGATGACGTGGCCAGCTTTAACAATTGGCTGGTCAGTGCGTTGGATGCGCCTACTCCAAAAATCCACACTTATAAAAGATCAAAACATTACGCACCATAGTTTTCAGATGCACTTAAGGTGGAGAAATCCCAATGCAAAAGGTTAGAGCGGAGATGGAGGGTGGCCTATGATAAAGAGTCTAAAGCGACCTATCAATCCGCATTGAAAAGCTGTCATACCACTATCCGGAAAGCTAAAAAATTCTACATTGCTTCCTCCATTACTGAGGCAGCCAAAAAACCCTGACAACCATTTAAAATTGTGAATTCTTTCCTCGCTCCGAGCACCAATTTTGTTTTCTATCTCCATCAACTGAGTTATGTCATGAGCTCTCAGATTTTTTTTTATTTTTTAAAGAAAATTCGAACCATTTACGAGCAATTTACTGTGCAGGTCCCTCCTTGTCATGGTGCTTCACTTTTTACTCAATCAGGTCCTCTACTTACTAGATTTGACCCATTTCTTTAGAGGGCTCGGCGACTGAACTTGTAAAATGTAAATTGGGTTCCCTCTGGCCCTTTTCCCTCCTGCTATTTCAGATTATGCCATTAACGGGGGTAAACCAGTTCTTAGTAAGCTGATGAATGACTCTCTGGAATTGGCACTGGTTCCTAAAGGTTGGAAGCAAGATTTATTGCTTTCCCCATTCAAAAAAAACGTCTGCGTACTCAAAGGTCTTCAGCAACTCTAGACCGATTTCTCTTCTTCCCACAGTTACTAAACGTTTGGTTAAAATTGTCATGAGGCAGCTATCAAATTTCCTAGAGTCAAACCTCCTTTTGCATGATTCCCAATTGGGAATTCATGTGGGTTACAGTACTGAGTCTGCCCTACTCGAGGTATCAGAATTCATAAAGGAAAATCTTGACCTAAGCTCAACTGTTATGGTTATACTACTGGATTGTTCCTCGCCAATCGATACAGTTCCCCAGGCTATTTTGTTGGATAGACTCGAGAAGAGTGGAATCAGAGATCAGGTACTGTTATGGCTGAAATCCTTCATTAAAAGTCACTTTTAAGCAGTCTTCCTTCCACCTTTTACTACCTCGTCCTGGCCAATTGAGTGCAGCGTACTTCAGGGTTTGGCGCTCAGCCTCACACTTTTTAATGTTGACCATGAGCCATTGGCTAAATTAGTGGGGGGCTCTTATGCGAAAGACACCCAACTCCTTCCAGCTTTTCATAAAAACACACCTTCAACACAGAGTTCTTTTTAGCTCGGTCTGAAGGCAGTGGTGTAGTAAATGAATGAAAGCGGTCTTAATCTTAAAGATTCCTCTGTGTACTCCAGTGTCCCTTCTCTATCATCAGCTCCACTGGCTCCCAGGATCAAATTTAAGGCGCTCATCTTTGCCTTTAGGGCCTTTATTCATAAAGGTCCTCGCTACCTTAGGAGAAGATTTAAGCCCTATTGCTAAGCCAGATCCCAGAGATCTAATAACCTCAAATTGTTTCAAGGACCCCGCATTAATAAGACTAGAAGAGGTAGTAGATCTTTCATTTATCTGGCTTCCAAGTTAAGGAATGCTCTTCCTCTCAGCTAGCAGTGCAGTCCCTCTGAATATGTTTTCAGAAATAATCTCAAAATTGTGCTTTTTGACTCCTCTCTAGTGGGGACCTAAGTCCATATTCTTAGGTTTTTCTTTTTCTGGAGCTTGGCGCTAGCATTGGGACACCTCTTTGCAGGCAGCTGCGCGCTCTACAAGTGCCTTGTATAGTACTGTAAATGCTAACATACAAGTAACAAAAACGATGCAGGACCTGGAGACAGTCATTCCTATGTGCTACAAAACTGCAAGTTGGAACATATCATTTCAAGTTTATAGACAAATAACAAAAGGGGGTGGATAGTAAAATACAACATAGGGTTGGCACAGAATTACAACAGGCATAACAATTAAAACGAGTGACTTACAGAATATAGGCTTGTTCTAGAACAAGTAGTGAGCCACTCACACCACCAAGGAGATAGACTTGATCAACTTTTGCAAATTCAGTTTCAATAAGGAGTATCTCCAAGAAGATTTAGGCCATCTCCAAATGTGCTGCAGCACTGTAAACATTTGTGGTTTTGGCATAAAACAGCAGGTGTAAATAGGATAATATCCTAACCTTTCTGAGACACATGGCAGTGGCAAGGGAAGTGGGAAGGCACCGGCAGAGGGATTTGGGAACTGACAAAGGGAGGATTCCTGCATCACAGCAATACAAGATAGTCGGAGGCTGTTCGAAGAAAACACAGGGGACTTTGATGCACACACTCACTCACCATAAAGAATGACTCCCACTGACCAAAGATCCACACGGGAGTCATACTGCCTATTGCACACCATCTCTGGGGCCATGTATAGAGGAGATCCCTTCAAGACCTGCTGCTCATCCCACGGGGACATGTGTTGGGCGAATCCAAAATCTGAGGAAACAAAGGGGAGAACCCATAACCTGAGGAAAGGGAGTAGAGGTTAAACATGTGATGAGAGGACAAAAATGATGGACCACGACTTAAGACTACACCGTCACAAGGTCCGCAAAATACACATCACTATGAGCCTGTGATTTGTTCATTTTTCGCTTTTCTTTTTAATGCTCTAAGATATAGAAATGTGGTATGCAAATAAATTCATTTATTAAAAGCCGAGGAAAAAGAAGATAGCTGGGGAAACTAATCATGCAAGAAGGGTGAGAGCTGAGCAAGTCCACAATCTGAGAAAAGATCAAATGTGAGCAAGTCCAATATAGGAGGAGAAATTGAGGCAAGTGAATCCTAAACCAAGGAAGAAGTGATGGTGGTACCCATGATCAGATGTACAGATGCACCTTACCTTCCTCACCAAGGTTATCAGGACTCACGCTCAACTTCAAGGTTTTGCCATCATAAAGTATTCTCGAATTTATGCAAAGTGGTAACAATTCATAAAAACCCAAACAAAAAATATAAATTTAAAGGAAGGAGAGTGATTAGATGAGAAACCCACCATCTGAGGTAAGAGGCGAGAGGTGGAGGTACCCATTAACTAGGAAGTTAGCGGGATAAGGAGAGAGAAGCCACATTCTGAGGAAGGAGAACATAGATGAGGGAGCAAACAGTCAGAAGAGAGGACAGAGGTGAGGGAACCTCATAATTTGAGGAGGAGTTAGAAGCGAGGGTACCAATATCAGACAAGAGAGATGTGGGGGAACCAGACAAGTGTGGAGAGTATGGAGGTAAAGGGACCCACAATCTAAGGATAAAAGAGATGTGCGGCAATCCACCAATTGGGGAGGGAGAGGGGTGAGAAGAGAGAAACCCATAGTTTGAGTAACAAGAGGATTTATAATGCTTCCTCACCATCTTGGGGAAAAATGAGGTGAAGTAATTAACAAGTAGCAAAGACAAAGAAAACAACCATCTGAGAAAGGAGGAAAGGTGAGGGGCCTCACCAACTCGGAAGGGAGAGAGGATTGGGAAGCACAAGCATTGACAAGAGACCATCTGCGGAGAGAAGTGTGGTGAGAAAACCCACAAAATGAGGAAATACTGTAGAAGTGATGCAAAGTATACACTATCTCAGGAGAAAGTGATTAAAACTATTTCAAGAGCAAACATGAGGAAATCAACATCAGAGGGCAGAACGAGAGAAAGGAGTGAACACATCTTTTGAGGAAAGTGTGGAAAGGACAACCCACAATCTGAAATGAAAAGAAAGACAGGTGAGAGGTAAAGCCACTCACAATCTGAAGGGAAAAAAGCAATGGGGCAGTCACGACCAAGGAGAGGATGGGTAAATGCTAATCAGAGGAGGAAGAACAGAGGAGCCACAATCAGCAGTGATGTATTGAGGACAGGTGGGGGTCAAATAGGTACCTAGCAAGACAACAGAACGGAGGAACCCAGAAGCTAAAGACAATCTAGGGACAACGAAGGGGGAGAAACCAGAGAACCAGAATACCATATGGGACCCTCAATCTAAAGATGGAGAGTAGACCAGACCAGGCCAGACCAATTCTCCAATTTGAAGAGACAAAGAAGAAAGCAAGAGAACCACCAATTAGAAGAGGGGAGCGTGACAAGGGTGAACGCTGTGTTAAAACAGAAAGGCCAGAAAAGTTGGCTGCACTTGAGTGTTTAGCAAAAAACACAAAATACCTTTGCAACAGTTTGGGCTCAAGCCAGAACCATTTGCAATATTCTTACTCATAACATTCACAACATACCATTCCTGTTAGTTTTCAAGAAAGTTTTAAAGCAGCACAATTCAAACAAATGCTGAACCTTATCCTGACCATAGTATTCCAGCACCTAGAGAACGTCCGACTTTATTATGTGAATAGTCCCATCCTCTAAAGGTTGGGCCTCTGCGCGAAGATGGAGAGGGGGGCGGGGGGGAAGGTGCTTCAGAGACAGAAAAGACCTCTATAGAGTGGCCAGGAGACAACCTGAACCTACTTGTGAGCCCAAAGAGAGGTAGTTCATGTCCAGTCAGAACAGACCTGAGCCTATGCAAAGAATGTGTGCATCATTCAGATGAAGCATTGAACACTAGATAATGAAGGGATGATTTGGTGCATCTCACAGTACCCTTTGACATGAAGTGCCCCAATACTAACCAGCTAGTTTGAGGTGCGGCATGTCCAGTGAGCTGAGTAAGATGTTCTGTGGCTTGAGGTCCAAGTGAGAGATGTTCTTTTCATGGAGAAACTGAAGAGCACAAGCTAGACAAAGAAGAGATGTTTATTACTCAGTCATCATCTCAGTTAAACACTCTACCAAAAGGTGCTGTCGCTTAGTGCCTACCCAATGTTGTATTTAGCCCTAGAAGGAAAAGGATGCATTTTGCATGCTTTGAAGCCATTTACTGCTAGAGACAGGCTTGCAGCCCTAATACAATCTTTTAGTCTCCAATTAAAATGTAAACATGTCTCTACCCATGTGCTAAGCCCCATATCATCCAATCCTTCTAGTGACAATTTTAACACGTATTTGACATTCAACTAAGTATGCACAGTCCAAGAGTCGACACCCAATGTATCCAAGTGCAAGAATTACTGTTCATTTCATCCAAGGCCTAACAGTTAGTATGTCAATGCTAAACGCACCAGTCATCCAGTACTAGAAGTGGAAACTTTGGACTCCTGTACCAATCCTACAAAACTTTAGTTATAGGTATGAGAGTCTCTCTATCACTGTGTTAATCTGCTAGGCACATACAGTTGTAGAGATAAAAGGCTTGGATTCAGACTAGCATGTGAAGGTGGCCTCTGGTTGTCATGGTCAGTCATTTTTTAATTAAAGCCTCTCCAAAGCACATCTCTCCTCCCTGGTATAAGGCCCTATATACAAGTTTTGATCATAAATGTATCGACTTATAAGTTTAGCTTCATTCGTTCATTCATTCTAACGCGCAACTTTGCCCTACGGGTGTCAAGGCGTCAAGGCGCCTACGGGCGTCAAGAACAAGATGTTTTATCTCTAACATTATGGGTGGGAATTTGGGGGATTTGTGCATATGGTGTACAGGAGTAGAGGCTCCCTTACCGAGCTGTTGTAGGAAGATTCGAGTCACATTCTCGGGCAACATTCGCTTACTGCGGATAAACCTAGAAAGATCTCCTCCAGCACAGAACTCCATAATGAGGTATATGTGCTCTCGATCCCACTACAAAAGAGAAAAAAAGCATGAGCCAAAGACACAGAAATCTTGTGTACAAGTGTATGGATACTGTTGAAAATGGCAATGTATGTGTACATAAGCGGCGTTCATTTGTGTTCACTGTACCCCTTGTTGTAAGCAGAACAAATAATTACGAAACACTGACTGTGTTATCCCGCCAGCATAAGACCCATGCACACATGTACACGACAGCTATTTTAGGCACCATGGCCTCTCTGACCGTTTGCTAAACCCCCGACACCCCTCCCCGCGCGCACTGCTCATGCATCGACCACAAGACCCTCTACCTCTGCGTGACCCTGCTCTAAAAGTAGCACTCCTGCTTGACCCACACCCCCCATTTCCTCCCAAGAACACCCTTCCCCTCAGCTGACAAACCCCCCCGGCTGCACTTGACCTATCGACCCGGTCCCAAGTCCTAAGACCAAGCCTCGTGGATATACATCCCCTTTTCCCTGCCCAGCATAACAAAACCAGTGATACACCAACCGAAGTGTCCGACCTTACCACCTGACCAACCTTTGACCTGATCATCCCCTCCTGCCCTCGTGTCCTGAAGGAATGTTCAGCTGCGAGATCACAATCTCTTGTTACATTCAGGAGGGGAGGATGACATCTGAGCGACTGGTATGGGAATAGGCCTGAAGCTGGGATTCCAAGCATGCCTTTCCCCTACTTTGAAGCGTCTTATTGTAATAAGGAATGTTTGTGTGCCATAAACATGTGTATAAAAGACGAAGCCTCAGAGAACTTGTTAGAGCACCTCCTGAAGACACTATGCGAGTGTCCGAAATGACAGGCTCTCCTCATGAGAAATAAAACTCTATTCTTGTATTCCTGCTTCCAGCGCCCGTCTCTTTATTTGGTAATCGTTCAAGATGGGAACTAAGAGGCGTCCTGCGCCGTGTGTTATGGGCTGACTTTTCCTCAATTGGCGCCCAACGTCGGGCCCATCAGCGACATAAGGTCCGGTAAGAGAGGTCCAGACGATGGGGTGAACATCTAAACGATTGGAGTATACCTGCCTTGAGAGGGCCCTCGTCCGGCTGCCGATTGAATGAACTTCACCGATTCTGAACGGACCTCTCTCAAGTGACCTACTGTCCTGACTGGAATCCCACAGGAATGCTGCGATAAAAACATGGAGAAAAGAGGCGCTGGAGGAAGGAAGGCGAAGAATTGCCCACATGATCCGATCCGGGTAAGGTTAAGTAGGACGTCTTTACATCTGATTGGTAGGATGGCTTATCCATCTGATTGATTGATTGATTGTTTTGGAATCAGTATTTAAAATACTGGTATTGTTCATTGATTGGTTCATTTAGCCTCGGTTGCTACTTGAAGTATTGGTTCTCTTGGAGACATTCTCTGTTTGCAAACAGCGACGAATAGGAACGTTCCTCTCTCTTTGCAAATAGTGAAGGATAGGTAATGCGGACTTTTGTCCCCCGTTGTAATCCGTCATGCCTATTTTTCTCCCCACTGATTGATTGGTTGCTCTGTTGCTCTTTGAGACATTCGCTGTCTGCAAACGGGGAAGAATAGGAATATTCTGTCTCCCTTTGCAGATAGTGAAGGGTAGGTAATGCAGACTTTTGTCCCCGTTGTAATCCGTCATGCCTATCTTTTCTCCGCATTGATTGTTTGTTATCGATTTTTATCGATTATTGCTCTTTGAGATATTCCCTGTCTACAAACAGGGAAGAATAGGAATATTCTGCCTCCCTTTGCAGATAGTGAAGGATAGGTAATGCAGACTTTTGTCCCCGTTGTAATCCGTCATGCCTGTTTTTTTCTCCCCACTGATTGATTGATTGTCTGTACATTTATTGTTCAAGGAATAGTTCTTTTGAGGCATTCTCTGTTTGCAAATAACGTGGAATAGAAATGTTCTGTCTAGTCTTTGCAAGTAAGGAAGGGTAGGTAATGCGGACCTTTGTCCCCCGTTGTAATCTGTCATGCCTATCTACTCCCCACTGATTGATAAACCAGTTCCACCCGGACCATTTACTAGAGGTAGGTCATCTGGCCCGACCAGAAAGCACCCCTAGTGAAAAGGACATACGCAATAATAACGAAGTGATCACTGTATCCTGTTAACAGAAACTTTAGCACGAAACAAACTAGAAAGAAAGGAATAGGAAAACGAAATCAGTAGGCCACTGATGAAATTTTTATTAAATAACGAATAAGGAAACGATAACAATACTTAATGATAAAACATATGATTGTCCTAGAAATAAGAAACGTTAGAAATAAACCCGTAATAAGAAACATGAAAATGATAAGAGAAGCCAGGCTTGACATTGCGACGGCCACGAGGCTTCATCGCCCCTCACTGCTCCAAACATGTCTGTCCCACCGCCTGCCACGCCCCAATAACGGCAACCTGGGAAAGATACAAGTCAGCAGACATCCGCCCCCATTCTGGAAACTCCCAAAGTGCAACAGGTTTGCGGCTACGCCCAGCCGGAAGACGAGATCTTCAACACATGTGGGGCGGGTCCTGCTGCCAGCCGTCGGCCGGAGGTCATCGCATGAGGTGGGCCTGAGGAGAGGCCGGGGCCGACTGGATCCGGCCGCGGTGGCGGCTGCGACAACACTGGAGAGTTGTAGGGGGAAATGTCCATGCCCCCGACCCCCCCCTCTCTCAGACAGCCTGGACCAGCTTCCATAAGAGGCCTGGGGGTGGAGAGACCACTACGCGAATAGCCCGGAGGCGCCACCACGCGCCAAGGTCTGTCCCCAGGATGAACCAAGGGACCCGTTCCTGGGGCCGTGGCGAAGAGCGTCCGGCCGCCATCAACCGGAGGCCCGGCCCGAAACGTACTAGGCGCCACTTCTTCTATAATGGCTGCGACAACACTGGGGGGGGGGATGTCTTGCACATGCCTCCGACCCCCCCCCCTCGTCCTCATCGCCTGGTCCGGCCATAACAAATGTCAAGCGAGACGCCGTGGGGTGCACCGGGAGGGAGAGGCGGCGCGAACGAGCCTCTCCCACCTCCCCAGGTGGAGGCTCCCCAGCTGCACCCTCAACGCTCCTCGCACCCGGCAAAGGGTTCGTCCACTCTTACGGTGCAGCGACGCTCCACGCACCCGGCAAAGTGTTCATCCACTGTGGCGATGCTGCGACACCTCGCCCGGCAGGTTGGAGCCCGTCTGCTCATTTGACCCCGCGATTGCCGGTAGCTGCCGAACTCTCAAAATGGCGGTCGACCTTGCAAGAGCGGGCCCAGCATGAAGGAATGGCCCGGTTGCTTGTTGATTCCACCATCATAAAAGTTCTCCTCGACCTTGAAGATTCTAGAGGAGCCGCGGGAGTCCCCGACTCCCGCAGATAACCCCGATGGGGAATGACTGCCATGATTGCCCACGGAACGATGGAAATGTAGCCGCAGGACGTCGGCGCTCCCATGCTGACGCCAGCCTCAATTTGAATGACTAAAATCCTGCAGACTACAGTTCGGAACAGTTCCGGTGAAAAACCCAGTATGACCCGGTAGGGAAAATTGTTGCCTCCCTCCCCCTTTTTGACTGATGGTTCAGACCACCGATCCCTTTTTCTTTTGCTGTTTAACGGAACTTTTGGACTGCCGAAAGAGGCTCTGGGCCAACCACGAGTTAGTGGAGATTTAGACTATGCCTGGATCTGCCTGGTCGCACCCAAAATGGCGCCGGTACAAATGAAACTTTCAACTCCTTGTTGTACCCCGATTGCTCAGCCTTGGTGTCATGGGATATGTATGTAGTTTTTAAACATGTGGATTGATATAGGATGTGTACTGATTATATGTTCGGACAATGAATTGATATAGGATGGGTACTGATTATGTGTTCGAACAATGAAGGACAATGAATTGACATGAGATGGGTACCGATTGAACATTCGGACAATGAATTGTTGTTAAGTTTTGGCGCCTCATGATTATTGCAAGTACGAATTTTTACACTTACGATACTCGCCCACACTGAATTCTCGACATGTTTTTATTGCACTAGTCGTACTTTTTATTATAAAATAAACAACCCCCGAGTTGTAGACCCGTATTTGTGCACCGACATTCTTATTAAAGATTTTTGGAAAAAGCAAACGTAGTTGTCACGCGTAGATTGACATAAGTTTCAAATAAATGATCACTGTTTCCGATATAACTAAAATACAGGTGAAATGAGTCAGCTCGATTGGTTAAGGGTTAAAAGGTATAATATATAGAGATATTGCAGATATGGAGGGTCCAAGTTTTAGTTGTGTATTTTTCCCTTTTGTGCAGCCAAAAGCAACCGCTAAAGATCCTGGTATTTAGCCTATACTTTATATGCATATGCTACCTGTATAAAAAAAGTCACACTAACGGTCCACCTGGGCTTGAACGCCCAGTTGGCAGGGACTGCATCCCGTGGAGATAGGCCGAGTATGCAGTAAGTAAACACCTTTCTGGGTTTATGCGCGCTAATATGTCTATCAATGTAGCCCCTGCCCCCCTTCTTTTTCCCTCTCTCTGCAGGTCACATCGGAATGTCGATTAATGTACGAAAATGGTGATCTAGCGGACGAAGAGACGGGAAAGAGGGTTTGATTATGGTACCTAACCGCAACAAGCAAACCATGACTATTTTTCTCCCTGAACTTCGCGCCTGGGAGGACAGCCTGAAGCGGAAACTACAAAATATGACCTCGCTTGGTACCCCAAATAATGCAACCAAAAATGACGTACAATAATGAATATATTCCTACGTTTAACTAAATAGGGAAAGTTTAAGGAATATTCCGAGGTAAGGTTTACACAAGTATCCTCCGCCGGGAGGACTAGGAATATTGCCAATATTTAAAAACCTACTACCTCCTTTTTCGCATCCTCATAGACATGTAACTCAAAGCTGCCCCATTATTCTCCAATCGACACCAACTGTTGTCTCAGCCTGGAAACACATTTACTAAAATGACTCGAAAATACCACAGTGAGCATTAGCCCGACCAGGTTAGTTCATGACCAATTGCCAAAGGCGTAAGTGTGTACAATCAAAGCCACCAGTAAAGGCAGCCGACAAATAAAAGAGAAGAAAAGGGTAAAAAGAGCTTAGGATGCTAAGGATCGGCAGCATATTCTCATTCTCTCTTCTCTCTCTCTCTCTCTCTCTCATCTCTCTCTCTCTCATTCCTCTCTCTCTCATTCTCTCTCTCTCATTCTCTCTCTCTCTCTCTCTCTCCTCTCTCTCTCTCTTCTCTCTCTCATTCTCTCTCTCTCATCTCTCTCTCTCATTCTCTCTCTCTCTCTCTCATTCTCTCTCTCTCATCTCTCTCTTCTCTCTCTCTCTCTCTCTCTCTCTCTCTCTCTCTCTCTCTCTCTCTCTCTCTCTCTCTCTCTCTCATTCTCTCTCTCTCTCTCTCTCTCTCTCATTCATTCTCTCTCTCATTCTCTCTCTCTCATTCTCTCTCTCTCATTCTCTCTCTCTCATTCTCTCTCTCTCTTCTCTCTCATTCTCTCTCTCTCATTCTCTCTCTCTCATTCTCTCTCTCTCTCTCTCATTCTCTCTCTCTCTCTCTCTCTCTTCTCTCTCTCTCTCTCTCTCTCTCTCATTCTCTCTCTCTCTCTCTCTCTTCATTCTCTCTCTCATTCATTCTCTCCTCTCATTCTCTCTCTCTCATTCTCTCTCTCATTCATTCTCTTCTCTCTCATTCTCTCTTCTCCTCTCTCATTCTC